>NC_134710.1:152460831-152775331 GCF_043290135.1 Rhipicephalus microplus
GCCTTTGCTTCGGGCCAAACTGCAAAGAAAGCAGAGAGAGCGAGGAAAAAAAAACGCATGGCGTGTCTGAAGTGCCCGCCGCCACGGTCCTTCTGTTTTCATTTTTTTGCCTCATATTTTCTTGCGGTTAGCTTAGAACAGCCGACCTTTCTTCTTTCGCTGATCGAAGCACTCCCAGTTGCAAGCCCCATGCTTTAGAATACGCTTGTGACAAACATTGTCACATTTATATGCAAGAAAATCAAATTAGGACACACACACGCACACAAAGGAGCTTCACTTCAGGATTACGGCATTTCGTGAGCAACACATTGTCCTTCTTCAGCATTGGAACCAGCATCGGAACTAACGATGCCATTGTCGTGTAACTGTATAAATACTAAACGAGGCCATATGGCATTAACACAAAATTATTATATAGTTTTTGCTTTGTGCTTAGAAAACTGGGCATAATACTGTGAAGTATAGAGAAGATAATCGCAATAGTACTGCTGTAATGTCCGTGCTGTCCAGTCGTACAGATTTCAGAGTTTGACAGCTGCGGAAACAACTAAAAAGAGTGGGGCTATATAAATCTGTTCGGTGTGATATTGTACCCATTTATTTCAGCTGGTAATCAACGCAAAAAATAGGCATTGAACAAAACATATGTAATTATTGTAGAAATTCTGCGGCGAAGTTAGCGCTGGTTATCATTTTAACTATTTTCGTTAAAGCTTAACAAGCCATTGCGCGAGCGACAAATAATTGACGGATATTGCCCTCATTTAATGATCACGTGAAGCATGGTGAGTGCAATAGTATTTGTAGCACACGTGTCACCGAATGAGCACTTAACTCCTGCTATCTCTTAGGTATACGAGCGACGAAAACTGCATGTCATTCTTTAGACGTCTATACCCTCGGATCACATGCTTTCTGACTTGATCACGAAAGACAGATTGCAGTATATTTACTAGAATTTTAGCGAGAATAATAAAGTCGGTATTACATAACGATATCAGTCATATTCATCAACCGTAATGAGTATATCATAGCCATGATAAAAATGGGCAGTAGCAGGTTAACTTCTAAAGGCACACCTTAAGGCTTCAAAAAGAAATGGGTGTAACATTTCTTGAAACACATTATAATACTCATCTGTGAGACCATGTGAACCAGGTATTTTTTGTGTTTTGGAGACATTTCACTGCCAAAGAAATGTCTTCAAAAGTGATATCTGATTCGAAAATTGGCTTATCTTCCTCTTTTATTCTTGGCGAAATCTTTGTACGTTTTGAAACTGCATTACGACGTTCACTGTTTATCGGTGTAGCGAAAAAGGGTGGATAATTCTTCTCTAATAACAAAACGTGTATTATAAATTAGTTTAGACTTTGTTTGATTTCAATTTATTTCTTTAGATAGTATGTCCCATCGTTGATCATCAAGATTGCTTTTTGAAGATTGGTCACACAAGTATCGCTTCTTAGTAGATTGAATGAGCACCCGTATGTAATGTTCCATGTCAAAACATAGCAAGTTCTCTTTGACAGAACGTATTCTCTATGTAAAGTCGAAGATATTGTGATTCCAGGCGGTGCTGTTCCTCAAGTTCGTCTCAGTATGCTTTTGGCGGCCACTTTCTATAGAAAGCCAACAGAGCCGATTCCTCTGCTGCAAGCATTTTTGCCTCCTGCAAACCTGTCCCATTATGCAAAAGTATAGTTACGTGTGAATGAACAACTAATCGTATAATTAACTCCATCAACAAAGGTATCGCATTGCAATACGGTATTGTTCAATTTTTATAAGGCTCAATTACCATGCCGTAAGCAGTAACGAGAGGCTCCAAGAGACGTCGATACAAAATAGTAGTCTGAAAAAAATATATTGGACGAACTCCATAGTCTGCTACTCAGTTCGCGTGTCTTTGGGACACAAAAACTATATCCTAACGAGCAGGATACTGTAGCGAAACGTCGGGTTGTTCAAAGTTAGGCGCATCGGACGACCAGGGAGACGAATAAGTGTGGGTGAAACTCCGCGGAGGCAATCGATGAGAAGTCAACACGATGATTTCGGGGAGCACTCATTGGGTGTTTATTTAGCTAACACAACTTCAATTTACAAAATGCACTAGGTCACAAAGACAAAACATAGAAAATGGTGGCATTCCCCTCGGCCTGCATGGCATGGTCTCCGGTAGTGAGATCCGCTGTTTACCCCGACTCCGCTCACTTCAAAAAGAGCCCCAGTCGCTGATTAAATAGGGTTTTTCTTAGCGTCCCCGGTGGCGCGGACCAACCGGGCAATCCGAGGATAATCAAATCAACATGTGGTTGCCTGCAGCCTGTCTGCGACAACACTGTGACAGCTTCTGAAACGGGCGCGTTCTCCGAAACGGCCTTGACGCACTAACGACTGCTCAAACTTAGGTGCCCTTTGTCCCCGGAGGACCAAAGCGGCGGCTCGTTCGTTTGAAGCGTGGGGGCTTAGTGGTTAGAAGAAGGAGAAAGGCACCCAATTTCTGCGGTCTGGTCCAAAGTACGGCGCGGTGCCTGCCTTGGCGCCAAGCGCACAGAGACCGACCAGACGCAGCCCTTTCTGTTCACTCCTTCCTCAAGGCGCGCTCCCCGAGACAAGTTAAACGGCGCCGCTAACAAGGACGTCTGGCAAAGAACAAGCTCCAGCTGTAGCAAAAAAAAAACAAGGTTTTCCGCGAAACATTGCTCTCGCTACACCTCCCCCCTACAAAAAAGAGTGTCCCACTCGTTTTATTTGTAAAACACGACAAGAAATAGACAATATACAAAAAGGTTTTGCATTCAACAAGTGTATGAGATGCTTATTTAAAGACACTTATGCATGTGTATAAAAGGTGAGAGGCTTTAAAAATTACATAAAAACAACAGATGAAAAAACAAAACAAAATCATTGGGCACAGAAATATATAGGTTCACTCGTCGGTACTGCAATACAACTCAGTGTCCGTTTCGTAAGCACTGGCATTCTGTTGTGCGTTGTTATTACTTGAAAATGTCTTCCAGTCAGAGTGAAGTTCAGTGTCCGTGTTGTAGCTTCCGCACTGCTGTACTGGAACACTGGTCTGTGTCCCGCGCACACAATGTTGCAAACGGAGTTCTTGACCCACTCGCGAACCGCACTCGCGGCGCACATCACCATTGGAGCCGCACTCGCGCACATCACTTTGATAGAATCCCTGTTCATCACTCGTTGCACTGTTCCCGCGCACAACACTTCGATGCAATCCTGGTCATCTCTCCTGGCACAGCCCTCGCGCACATCACCACCGAGATCACGCACCTCATGATTATCATCAGACTCATCGTCCGCGTCGTCGGCATCGGAGCCCAATCAAACGTGGCAGGGCTTTAAACGCACCACATTCACAACGTCACGTTTTTTCCCAGTTTCATCTACCACCTCCCAGTTGTTCTCGGCTACCCGGCGCACAAGGCGGAAAGGTCCGTGATATTTGTGAAGAAGCTTCGTCGTCTTCCCTTTCGCCCGGGAGGGAGTCCACAAGTACACCAAGTCGCCCTGATGATAAACAACACTTCGTCGCCTAGCATCATAGCTGCGCTTGTTCTTCTCCTGCTGACGCTTCTCCCGTTCATTTACTATTTTTCGAGCCTGCCGCAGCCTGCAGGTCACTTTCATTGCATCCAGGGTGTAGTCGAATCCGCGTTGCGCGCCCGACCCTACATTTACCGGTAGTGTCGGTTCATGTCCGTGAAGAAGAAAGAAGGGAGTGAATCCAGTCGTCTCGTGGGTGGAAGAATTGTATGCAAAAAATTCCGCCATATCCACGAAGTGAATGATGATGAGTGGGAGAAGCTCCGGAGGTAAACCTGGTAAACCATGAATCCTCTGTACATTTTGCCCACTCGATTTTATTACATCGCTTTCCCTAGCGTACGTCGCCGCACTAAATCGAACGATTGCCTTCAACCAATGACACGCGCCATATGTGACATCATTCCTATTTTATAAGATCTCGCGTCTTTCATCAACTACAAGTACCGCTTTCTAGTTTATAACATCTTGCATCTTTTCATCATCAGCTACAAGTACCACCATCTAGTAAACACTACAAGAACTAAACGAGAGGTGGCTACATACAGGAGACGGTACTGCCATCTAGTGAACACTGCAAGAACTAAACTAGAGGTGGCTACATACAGGGGACGGTACCGCCATCTAGTGAACACTGCAAGAACTAAACTAGAGGTGGCTACATACAGGCTACAGGGGACGCACAGCCCACGCCCTAAGGAGCTTCGCCCCTAAAAGAACGTACGGTAGGAATTCATCCCAGTCGCCGTTGTGTGAGGAAACGTACATGCTGAGCATGTCAGCCAACGTGCGGTTAAAACGCTCGCACAAGCCGTTGGCCTGTGGGTGGTTTGCTGTTGTGGTGGAATGCTCGCTACCCACGAGCCGGAATATTTCTTCGGTCAAGTTGGCGACAAAGTGCTGCCCACGATCACTTATTACTTTCTCCGGGGCACCATGACGTAGGACGATTTGTTCGACTAAAGCTCTTGCTGCTTCTGCGGCAGTGGCCGCTGGATACGCGACAGCCTCGACCCATTTCGTATGGTAGTCGGTTATCACGACGATGTAGCGGTTCCCTGCTTTGGATTTAGTGAAATACCCAATGAAGTCCATGCCCACCTGCTGAAAAGGTCGACCTGCAGGTGGGATTGGTTGGAGGAAACCAACCGGCCTCCCCGGTGGTTGATTTCGTGTCTGGCAGTCGGGGCAGGAGAGAATGTACTTGCTTACGTACGAGAACATCATCGGCCAGAAATATCGGCAACGAACCTTCTCCCATGTGCGCTTGACACCTAAGTGGCCTGCCGTGGTGGCGTCATGGCAGTACCTTAAAATCTCAGATCTCAAGCACTTGGGGACAACGAGCGCCGCACGATCCTCCTGAAACCCTTTCGCCCTTCGATACAGTACACCGTCGATCAACCGAAAGCTCCGTGCCGTGCTTTTATGTTTCCTGACAACGAACGCGTCCGGGTGCTCGAGGTGCTGCATAATTTCTTTCATCCATGGGTCTGCCCTCTGCTTTTTAGGGGCGAAGCTCCTTAGGGCGTGGGCTGTGCGTCCCCTGTAGCCTGTACGTAGCCACCTCTAGTTTAGTTCTTGCAGTGTTCACTAGATGGCGGTACCGTCCCCTGTATGTAGCCACCTCTAGTTTAGTTCTTGCAGTGTTCACTAGATGGCGGTACCGTCTCCTGTATGTAGCCACCTCTCGTTTAGTTCTGGTAGTGTTAACTAGATGGTGGTACTTGTAGCTGATGATGAAAAGATGCAAGATGTTATTAACTAGAAAGCGGTACTTGTAGTTGATGAAAGACGCGAGATCTTATAAAATAGGAATGATGTCACATATGGCGCGTGTCATTGGTTGAAGGCAATCGTTCGATTTAGTGCGGCGACGTACGCTAGGGGGAGCGTTGTAATAAAATCCGTTCGCTGTTGGCGCGCGCTCGGAGTTGCCGGATGGATAAGGCTGCACAGCGGAGAGAGCGCAAGGCGGCAGCAGCGCGCGCTCGCAGACAGAATCCCGATGTGCGAGCGCGCGAGGCAATGGACATCGCAAGCCATCCATCGTCTAAGAACAAATAAAAGTTGATTTGTGTATATACACACACAGCGTTTCTCACGTCTTTACATGATGATCGACTGGGCGAATTACACGGAAGATTCACAGTTTACCGATGAATCCCTCCGGAGCTTCGCCCATTCATCATCATTCAGCCCGTGAATATGCCGTAATTTTTTTCCAACATCCACCTGATCCAGAACCAGCAACGGTAAGGGGTTTTCTTCGCTTACAGGCGCGGGATCATGAGGAAGGCGGGAAAGCGTGTCAATTACAAGTTTTGTTTCTGTACCGTTGGCTCGTGTGGGAACTGTGAGAAGCTGACCTTCCGACAATGTGCCGATGGGGCGGCCGGGCTGGCCCCCTAGGCCCGGCCGTTCTCGTTTCCCGAAGGATTAGGCTGCACATTCTGATTGCCTTGGAGCTCCGCCTGATTGTTCCTGCCATCTCGGAACCGCTGCCAGCACTGTTGTGCTATGTGACCTATGCGGCGGCAAATCTGGCATCGGGGACGCCCTCGTTGGCACGGGAAGTTTTCTGAGGCCAAGGCATTAGGGGGCAACGCACCTCGTCTTCGATGCCTTTTAGCCGGTCAGACAGCAAAGCAACCGAGTCCGCAATCGTTTTCAGGTCTCTCTCGCGGTCGGCAGCCTCCCGCGGGCACCGCAATTCGGCCGCGGCGCAAGTGGCGACACACGTAGGAGGAGGGTGCCCTGTCGCTGCGGCGGGTGCGAACCCTACGGAATGCACGATGTTTTGCATCCACGACTGCGATCCGGTGGAATACTGGATGCCTATCGGTTGTAGCCCCGACACACGGCCCATCAAAGCTGCCAGATTTATGCGTTGCAAAATTTGGAGGAATGCAGTGCAGCTCTCCGGGTTTGCGATTATCATTTTCTCCAGAACATCCGGACTTAAACCGCGTATAAGGTGCCGCAACCGATCATCTTCCGTCATAGACGGGTTCACTCTTGCACACAGCTGTACGATGTCATAGTAGTACTGCTCGGGGGTTTCAAACGGCAATTGAGTGCGGTTTTGTAGCCGCAAATAGGCGATCTCGACTGAGTGGCGACTCGTAAAGGACGTTTTTAGTAGCGTCGCCCATTCTTCCCATGTATTAGGGGCACCGGTTAGAATTTGAGTATTGGGCCACTTTTTCGCATCTCCGTCTAAAGCCAGATATAGAAATTTCACCTTCGTGGCTTGGTCCCAATTATTAAGCGACGCTACATGTTCGTAGCAAAGTAGCCACTCGGAAATAGATTCCTCCGGCGCGCCTCTAAAGACTGGTGGTCCAACGAATGGTTTAGCTTGGGGGTAGACATAGCAGAGAAGAAGGTATGGGGTTCCGTCATAGTAGAGCAGTCAGAGGTAGGTTCCTGATATTTGTTGTTGACTCAGGGCATAATTTCAGAGCGGGACTATCGTTACCGAGCAACCTCCACCACTTTGTAGCGAAACGTCGGGGTTGTTCAAAGTTAGGCGCATCGGATGACCAGGGAGACGAATAAGTGTGGATGAAACTCCGCGGAGGCAATCGATGTGAAGTCAGCACGATGATTTCGGGGAGCACTCATTGGGGGTTTATTTAGCTAACACAACTTCAATTTACAAAATGCACTAGGTCACAAAGACCAAACATAGAAAATGGTGGCATACCCCTCGGCCTGCATGGCATGGTCTCTGGTGGTGAGATCCGCTGTTTACCCCGACTCCGCTCACTTCAAAAAGAGCCCCAGTCGCTGATTAAATAGGGTTTTTCTTAGCGTCAACGGTGGCGCGGACCAACCGGGCAAGCCGAGGATAATCAAATCAACATGTGGTTGCCTGCAGCCTGTCTGCGACAACAATGTGGCAGCTTCTGAAACGGGCGCGTTCTCCGAAACCGCCTTGACGCACTAACGACTGCTCAAATTTAGGTGCCCTTTGTCCCCGGAGGACCAAAGCGGCGGCTCGTTCGTTTGAAGCGTGGGGGCTTAGTGGTTAGAAGAAGGAAAAAGGCACCCAATTTCTGCGGTCTGGTCCAAAGTACGGCGCGGTGCCTGCCTTGGCGCCAAGCGCACAGAGACCGACCAGACGCAGCCCTTTCTCTTCACTCCTTCTTCCTCAAGGCGCGCTCCCCGAGACAAGTTAAACGGCGCCGCTAACAAGGGCGTCTGGCAAAAAAACAAGCTCCAGCTGTAGCCAAAAAAGAACAAGGTTTTCCGCGAAACATTGCTCTCACGACAATTCGAGCGATTCAAGGCAGTGAACTAAATTTTTGTGTGCTCGCGTTCACCGACATCAAGAAGCCCGCTATTTCTCACCACATTACCCGCAGGGGCGCCTGCGCAAGTAGGCGTTTGGTGTGTAGCGCCACCACGGACCCGAGGTAACGAGAGAGTTTCTACTCCCTCCCACGCCTAGCCGTGCGTGGCTTTGCCGGGTCCGGGGAAAAGGGGATCCTGGGGGTTGAGCCGACGCTGGGTGATTGGACCTTTAAGGCCCCCCGGCAGAGGCAACACACCCCTTTGGCCCCGGCTTCACGTAGACGGCACCCCTGGGCTGACTCACCCAGGGAAAATCGGCAGTCGCCTTTTCCTATCTCTCTCTTCTACATCTTCGTCTTTATCTCTCACTAATTATCTTTCCTGTCTTCTACTCTCTTCTGCCTACTTCCAAACTTCCTGGCGGCAAGGGTTAACCCTGTGCAAATAGCCTACCTTGGTCTAGGCGCATTGGGTTATGACAGTGTTGTACGGCTGACGTCTGCAAGCTTTCAGCACCTGCAAACTTGCAGTGTCCCCTTGTTGGGCTCCGTGGTGGGTGGCCACCAACGCTGCTGAACAAAAATAAGACCGGCATGCATGGAGCATTCCCTCGACTGTCTGATCGTACCGGCCTAAAGCGGGTACGCACCGACGACATAAATTTCTTCAACCAGCCAATAGAAACTTTTCCCCACTTCCACGTCATTCACTGTGAAAAAACCGGAAAGCAAGCCAGGACCGTATCTCCTTTCGTAGTTGCCACGTGTCTTACTGAAACTCTCTGGGCTGGATACAAAGTAACCAAAATGGCTAGCGGAGACCTTCTTCTCGAAATTCGGGACAAAGCACAATTTGTAAAGCTAGACAGCCTCTGAACGTTTGGTGACGTACCGATCAAAGTAACACCACACAGATCTATGAACATCACTCGCGGAGTGGTATCTGACGTAGACTTACTTGACCTGACTGAAACTGAACTTTTGGAAGGGTGGAAGAGCCAAAATGTCTATAATGTACAGAGAATTATCATCAGAAGAGATAATAAGGAAATACCAACGAAACAATTAATACTCACGTTTGCATCCAGTAAACTACCAGATTCCATTCAAACAGGGTACACGAAGACATCTATCAGGCCGTATATACCAAACCCTCGTCGTTGCTTCCAATGCCAGAGGTATGGCCATGGCTCTAAAACCTGTCGTGGTCGCCAAACTTGTGCACAATGTGGAGTCCTAGGCCACGTGTCTGAGAACTGCAAACAACCGCCACACTGTGTAAACTGCGAAGGAAACCATGCCGCATATTCACGCTCCTGCACATACTGGAAAAAAGAAAAAGAAATAATTACATTAAAGGTGAAGGAGAACATATCATTTAAGGAAGCATGGCGAAGAGTCGCTCCATTCTATGGACCTACATACGCTGATGCGGCGCGTCAGGGGGCACCGCCGTACCAGCCCTCGCCACTCCTTCGGCCCGCGCATACCGAGCCGGCGGTTGTGGCACCTGCCCCCAAGGCGGCTGTAGCCCAGGCTACACCACCTACTCCCAAACAGAGACCGGAGACTCCAGAGTCCTCGGGTCTCAAGGCCTCCCCTCACCAGGTGAGGCCCGAAATCCGAACAGCCCGCATGTGCGGACATCCTGTGCCTCCGAGGAGGCAATGGATACGTCGGTACCCTTGGTGCCGAAAGAGCGGCGTGGCTCCTTGAAGCGCACCAAGAAAACAAAAAAGCAAATAACAGGGCCTGGTGACGGCCCTGTTAAGTGAACTCAAACTCCCTGTCTAAACAGCCACTTGATTTTCGTACACACAGCACTATTTTACATCCACCATGAACACTCATATTATACAATGCAACGTCAGGGGCCTTCTCAGAAACCTTGACGACATCCAAGAACTCTTACACGAACACTCACCAAAAGTGCTGTGTGTACAAAAAACACACCTTAATTCAAAACACACAAATTTTCTTCGTAAATACGTTATTTTTCGAAAGGACCGTCATGATGCCATGACATCATCCGGAGGTGTTGCCATCATAGTGAATCAAGGAATTGCATGCACACACTTACAACTCCAAACATCCCTTGAGGCAGTGGCTGTTCGAGCGGTTCTTTTTGATAAACTGATCACAATTTGCACTATTTACATTCCTCCTAGCTATAAGCTGCAAAAACGTGATTTACAGTTTTTAATTGATGAACTTCCGGAGCCTTATGTTCTCCTTGGAGACTTTGATGCGCATAGCAGGCTATGGGGAGACTCTAGTTGCGATGCGCGAGGTCGACTGATTGAACAGTTCCTTCTCTCGTCGAGCGCATGTCTCCTAAATAAAAAAAACCAACCTATTATAATCTCGCACATAACACCTACTCCTCCATAGACCTAAGCATAGTATCTCCATCTCCTGTGCCTCTACTCCAGTGGAAAGTCGTCAGTAATCTGTACGGAAGTGACCACTTCCCCGTAGTTTTGAGCACAACTACAGCAACTGAGTGTCCACCCAGTGTTCCCAAATGGTTCATAAACAGAGCCGACTGGGAACTGTTTTATACCATTGCTCGTATAGATTGGAGTGACATATGTACTTTAAGCATTGATGTTGCTGTCGACTACTTCACAGCTTTTTTGATTGATGCTGCAACAAAATGCATCCCACAAACAAATGGACACCCTGGAAGACGGCGTGTGCCATGGTGGAATTCTGAATGCCGAAACGCGCGCAAACAGCAAAACAGAGCATGGAGGTTGCTTCGGAACTCACCGACAGCCGAAAATCTTGACACCTTCAAGAAAATAAAGTCTCAAGGCAGGAGAACGCGTCGGCAGGCTAGAAGAGAAAGCTGGCAGAAGTTTTTGTCAGGGATCAATTCATACACACAGGAGGCTAAAGTCTGGATCATGGTCGGTAGGATAGCAGGAAAACAAGTACACACACTTCCACTCGTAAACACTCAGGGTGATACCTTGGAAGATCAGGCAAATTTCCTCGGTGCACACTTTGAACGGGTATCCAGCTCGTCCCACTATACTGACACTTTCCAAAAATACAGAACAAGAATAGAAAAGCAGAAACTCGAACACAAATCCACTAGATACGAGGCATATAACCAAGCTTTCAGTCTAGCTGAGCTCCGTTTATCTCTAAACTCCTGCAGTACTTCTGCCCCAGGTTCTGACCGTGTGGTGTATGAAATGTTAAAAAACCTACCAGCCGAAACACGAAAAACCTTACTTTGTTTGTACAATGCTATCTGGTTTTCTGGCACTATTTCTACCTCCTGGAAAGAGGCTATTATTATTCCCATTTTGAAAGAGGGCAAGGACCCTTCTTTAGCTTCAAGTTATAGGCCTATTGCACTTACAAGCTGCTTGTGCAAAGTCTTCGAAAAAATGATAAACTGCCGACTTGTACATATCCTTGAAACAAACAATTTGCTCGACCCATTTCAGTGCGGGTTTCGAGAAAATAGATCCACCACAGACCACCTTGTTCGTATCGAGGCACAGATCAGAGACGCCTTCGTCCATAATTAATATTTTCTCACTGTGTTCCTCGATATCGAAAGGCTTATGATACAACATTGTATTTTGGGATTCTAAGAGACCTGTCCCAGCTTGGTGTGCGCGGAAGAATGTTTCACATAATCGAAAGTTACCTGTCAAACCGGACATTCGGTGTCCGTGTGGGCAGTGTTCTCTCCCAAACATTTGACCAGGAAACAGGCGTGCCACAAGGTGGTGTACTTAGTTGCACTCTTTTTATTATCAAAATGAATTCCTTGCACTTGTCCATCTCCCGCAATATGTTCTATTGTACATATGTCGACAACGTTCAGCTTGGCTTCAAGTCATGCAACTTGGCAATGTGTGAGCGGCAGGTTCAGCTGGGTTTAAACAAGGTCTCCAAATGGGCAGATGAAAACGAATTTCGACTTAACCCACAAAAAAGCACGTGTGTCTTGTTCTCTCGAAAGAGAGGCATGCACTCGGAACTTGACATTCGACTGAACGGGCAACGTCTGTCTGTCAAAGCCGAGCATAAATTCTTAGGCTTAATCTTGGACAACAAGCTGACCTTCGTACCGCACATCAAGTATTTAAAAACAAATTGTTTAAAAGCCATGAATGTTATAAAAGTGTTGTCACGTACTATTTGGGGTAGTGATAGGCAATGCCTCATGAATCTGTATCGAAGCCTCATTCGCACCCGCTTAGATTATGGGGCCGTTGTTTATCAGTCTGCAACTCAAAGTGCTTTGAAGATGCTGGACTCCGTGCACCATTTGGGCATCCGCTTTTCTACGGGTGGTTTTCGCACCACCCCTGTAGAAAGCATTTGCGTTGAGTCAAATGAATGGTCGCTTCATCTACAGGGAACTTACATGTCCTTTGTATATTTTCTTAAGGTGAAAGCAGACAAGAAGCACCCCTCATACTCTACCATAATGATCTGTCGAGCTCCATTCTGTTTCAAAACAGGCCTTCGATGAGGGAGCCCTTCTCAGTTCGCCTGAAGGGTCTAGCTGAAGAAACTGGAGTGTCACTTGAACACAGTTTAATGGCTCCTGTAGCATACCCGCCACCGTGGCAGTGGCAGACTATAGACTGCGATGTGTCTTTCCTAGAAGTTACAAAACATGCACCTATTGCCCATATCCGAACATACTTACTGGAACTTCAACACAAATACACACGTCTTGAGTTCTTCACAGATGCCTCCAAGTCTAACTCCTCTGTGTCCTACGCTGCTGTCGGCCCGTCCTTTTCGGATGCTGGCCCTCTACATCCAGGCACAAGTATCTTCACAGCGGAAGCTTACGCGATACTTGTGGCGGCTAAACACATCAAACAATTACAAATACAAAAAGCAGTAATTTATACAGACTCCCTCAGTGTGGTAACGGCTCTGCACAGTCTTAAAAAACAAAAAAACCCTGTCCTTGTCTCACTTTACTCCATTTTGTGCACACTCTACACACTCAAACAACATGTTGTAGTGTGCTGGGTGCCAGGGCACCGTGAGATCCAAGGCAACGTGAGGGCGGATCAGCTCGCTGCATCTGTCCACAAAAGCACTGCCCCTACACTCATATTAATCCCGGCCCTTGATCTTAAGCCGTCTCTCAAACGAAACCGCAGGCACTACTGGCAGAGCAAGTGGGATACACACACACAAAACAAACTACACATTATTAAGCTGCACCTTGGTCATTGGCTGCCAGTATCAAAATCACGTCATACAGAGGTAATACTAACGAGACTCAGGATAGGACCCACATACATGACACACACATATCTTTTGTCCGGTGGCAATCCACAATTGTGTGACAGTTGTGGTGAAGCATTAACAGTCCTTCACATGTTAATTCAGTGCAAACACTTAGAAACTCTAAGAAAACAGCATTTATCATTATCCTACCGACAACATATACCTTTACACCCTGCAATGTTCGTTGGTAGGGAACCGCTTTTTAGTCATTAATCATTGTTAGCGTTTTTAAAATAAATTCATAATTTTCATATCATATACCTGGGCATCCCGTAGCACGACCTCTCCTGGGAGGTTTTTGCTGCGGTGGCTACACAGGAAACCTCTCACGGCCCTTGGACGCAAGGGTATGAACGAGTGATTTACTTGTGCTAATAATGTCATACATAACCACCATCGTTTTACATTATCACCAACTTTTGTCACCTATTCACACCACACACACCTTTCACGGTATGGTCATGATTTTATTACTTGCATAATTTTACCCACCTTACTGCGAGGAATTTTATGGCCCTTATACAGCCGCTAATCACAATCATTGTCCACATTCCTTGTCCCCTGAGCTGGCGCTCTTTGGCCATCAAATGGCCCTTGCGCCAAAAAACGCCATATATCATCATCATTTCTCACCACATTCCCAGAATTTTGGAACTTCTGTACCTGAAGCCGTCTCCCTGCGGCAGCAAGGACGTTTTGCCACAACAGAATGAAAAATGGGGCAAAAGAATCGTATATCTTCAAAAACGCTAGTCATGAAACGTGACTCGGAGTTCTCTACAACAAAGGCCTACTAGAACATATCGGTAAAATTGCAGTTATACAGTACACAGCGTGGTTTCACAGTACAACTGGACACCACCCGTTAGAAACACATGTAAACTATTAAACCCTCTTGGAAGCCACATGGTTTGTAGTGCAATAATGTAATTTAAACAAAATGTTCAAATGATTTCCGCTGTATAGAATCAGAAACCATTCTGGTAAGTAGCTTCAGGTATGGCCTTTTTTTAATCTATTTTCCATTCAATTACGGCAGGCCACCGCTGCCAATAGCGAGAGATGGCGCTACGAGCACATGTAGCGCCATACTGCGATCATATCGGTTACTATGCATTTCAGGATCCCCAGAGCTGCACACAAAGTTAGTCACTAATAAAGAAGATGGAACATTCGAGGACAAATAGAGTGTAAGTGCATTAAAAAAAGTAATCTAGTTCTCGTACGGTATTCGGTGCATAGACACATATAAGTTACACGGACACTTAAACTTTCGAGCATGAAGTCACTATAGACCAACCATCCTTCGCCATTGGCAGGCAGGGTCCATGAAATGTGACTACAGGGCTTCTCCGCAGAAGCCCAAAACACCCACTCTTCACTCTCACAGTCACCCGCAAACATCGCATGTATGTATTGACAAACGATGCCAACCTCTTCGCTGTGTTCTCGTCAGATAAGATATTGGTCTCCTGCAAAGCAACTATGTCTACCTACTTGCTCTCTGTGAAGCACCTTGGACGGCTCCTTCTGTCGACGGGTAGATCTAAGGGCACGGACATTTTTTTTTTTCATAGAACGAACGCAGTCTTGTATGGTATCATGGAGAAAGGTGTAAAAAAGGTAAGTGAGTGTGAGAAGGAAAGGAAGGAGGGAGTAGCAAAGTAAAGCCCAGCCTATAAAAAATTAAAAAGAGAGATTTGTAGAAAAGAAATTGAGAGAGAGAAAAAAGAAACAGATAAAGAGAGAAAAATAGAAAGAAAGATGAAGCAAGTCACAAATATAAATAGTGAGACAAAGACAGGAAAGCGGAAATGTGGAAAAAGAAAGAAATTGAAATTAAGAAAAAGAAAGAGAGAAGAAAAATATTATTCAGAGACAAAAAAGACAAAAAATAACAGAGGGATGACAAAAAAACACACAGGAAGAAAGAAAGTTAAAAACAAAACAGAAAACAAAAAAGACTACCCTGCTCCGCGTTTTTGACAGGATTGGCACCCATTGTATGAAGCTCCGTTAATTGTCTTTCTTCCAGCATCGGCACTGCATATTTAGCAAGGTGATTGTCCGACTCCTCAATTTCCTCCATGAAGCACAGTTGGAATATATGTTGGGAGCTGTGTACGTGCGTTAGAAAGATATGCATACGCATGAGCTCGCCCCTCCTTTCCTCTTACTCAGCCATCGTCCTAGTCGGGGGGGGGGGGGGGGGCGTGTGTGTAAACTCTGCCTCGTACCTTCACTTGGATGGACTTGTTTCGTCGAAGTGTAAGGTTTTGACCATACAGTTTTATTAGGATAACGATGGACCCGGATCACAAATGTTGTACTCCGAGAGCTGTTTACTTCCCAAGTTTGTGCCCGGAAAGCCGTGGACCTGCGCCAGGCTAATGTGGAAAGCAAGTAATCTCTACACTTGCATTTTTGCATCCACTGTGAGGCTTGTTTTGCTTCCAATTTTTACGAACGAGTGGGTATGGGGGCGCTGAAGTGAGAACTCCCCCCCTCTCCTTTTCCAATGAAGAGGCATGCGCAAGTCTATGGTTGAGAGTGCGAGGTATATAAGACAAATTGTGCACAGTGGATCAACTCTGTCATTGTCATTGGTCTTGTATGTGTTTAGACGGGCTTTGAGGTTCTACCTAATTGGTATCACTTGGGTGGAACGATTCCCGGAGTTTTCGCAAGATTATACACCAGAACAAAGCGAGTTCAGTGCATGCGGCCATATTGAGAATGCACATAGCGTCATCTCTAGTCAGCGCGGCGAAGCAACACCCTGTACTGCCATGCGATCAGACGCTCCGCGAATCAAACGCAAAACTTCACAACCAGAGTCCGGCTGAAAGCACGCTTGGCGCTTTTCCTTTCCAGGAATTTGGCTGATAGGGGGCCTTCTGCGAGTGATTTCTGAGCTTTTTCCGTCACTTGCCGAGAAAAAAGAAAGACATTTTTAGCTGGCTTTGATAATTTATTCTGACCTGTAGGCCGTGTGCTCTCTTCGTGTGAACCATCGAGAAGACGTTCCTCGACAGTCCGGAATATGTTGTAGAGCACGTGCATTGCAGACAGCGGAAGCAATTTTCTTAGATACGTACTACCGCGATGGAAAGAAATGCGAACAGCCGAAAGCGTTGCTTTCGACTCTGTCAAACTGCGGCATGCCTTGGCTGTGGCAAGGTAGAATGTGTGCTGTAAGCCGGCGTTAACGTACAATGCCACCTAGATAATTTCAGGCCTCCTCACTGTTTCTGCAGAGGTCTCTGACCTGACTTCGTTTAGACCGGCATATTTCGCTGCACAGAAGTGCCTACGCTTGCTTTCGTCGCTCGACAGGCACGGATTGCCAAGCCTGGCGAACGTTTTCTTGGCGTGCTGGTGTGCTTGTTGGCGACTCGAGAAGACCATGTTTTTCTGTGCATGTCCGTGAACTGCGGTGTGGATATGTGATGCGCTTTGTGCACTGGAAATTCGCAATCTGTACGGCTGCAAATCCGAACGGCTGCATGATGCTGCGTGGCGAATTGTCGCGGCAAAGACTTCGAAGTTGCGACTGTTCTCCTTTCCTAAGTACAACCGAAAAACGAAATGGCAGCGTTTCGTTTGTCAAGATGACGTAGACATCCATTTTCTTCGTGAGCCGAAGATACGAGCGTCTGTACTACAAATTTTTGAGTCATTACAATGGCACCATCTCCGCCATGTTCCGTTCTTGCTCTAAAATAAAGGTGTCATGTGTGTGTCGGACTTGTTAGCGTAAGACCTGGCATTAAAATCATGAACGCACGTGGCAGTGCATTTTCCGAACAGGCATTTTTCCTTCAGGGTCGGTAAGCATTTTGATATTAAAGATTAGTGCAGCGGACTTTGTTATTACGCCTGTTTACTTGGTTGAGAAAAATGAAGGGAATGCTGTTGCATTGTGCATAGAATTTTCTGGCCGGTGTCCCAACCACTTCATTGCGGTATCACAATTTCGCACCATTATTGGCAGAGCCATATAGCCTAATATGTTCCCTTGAAATTTAGAAGCGTGTTAAAACTTGCGGTAAAGTGCTTTCTTAAGAGGTTTCCAGGTGTGTGAACTCTACTTCAAGCTAGAATATTTAGGAAACACTACCAAATATACCGATCGAAGAACCGACACTGCAGTAGAAGCGCCCGCGGTATGGCTGCAACGCTTAATATAGACCCAGTATACCAACACTTTTCCCAGGCCCTAAGTTACAGAAACGACTACGCACCATTTTCCAGAGCAAAAAATAAAAAAAAAATACGCTGCTTCTCGTGTCGGTCACAAGAGATGTTTGTGAAACGAAATATTTTATTTTCACTCGCATTGCCTAGACTGGGCTCTGGGGTCCTACCTGTATAAAATTAACCAGCCATTATATGTATGATTGATTGATTGTTCATCACACTGATGTTGCGCTGGTTAACACACATGTGACAGCAGCACACACTCTCCTCAATAACTATGTGTCTGTGAAAACAGATGTTCGAAAGAGTACAAATAAATTGCAGAAAGTGTGAAAATGACTGCAAACAGTTTCTCTGCTTGTTCTAGATAGCGCGCGTGTGTGTGTCGGCGCGTGTGTGCGTAAATAAAGAATGAATAAATTTTACTTTATTTATTTCGTCGTTTTGGTTGTACAGTGTCAATTTTTATGAAAGGGAACACGAGAACGCGTGGACTGCGTGCTTCGGTGACTGCTGGCAGCGCGTTGAAGTGGGAGCGAGAGCAACCACAGCCTCTTTTTGCGTCCTCTTGCGGTGAGCTAAAAACCATTCATTGCTGATATGGAACCAGCGGCAAAATAGCACCCCCCCCCCCCCTACTAAGGTGAATAACGTAAAAGGCCGGTAATCACCTTGAAGGGGGGTGGGGTGCTATCTTGCCGCTCGTTCCATATCAGCAATGAATGGTTCTTTGCTCGCCGAGATATTACACAAAAAGAGGCTGTGGTTGCTCTTGCTTCCACTTGAACGTTCTGCCAGCAGCCACCGGAGCACGCAGGCCACGCGTTCCCGTGTTTCCTTTCATAAAAATTGACACTTTGCATCAAACTTTGCTGTTATAGATCAACCACACCTTCGATAGCGCACATTCTTTGACTTTTCATGTAAGGAATGACTCACAGATAAATGTCTAAACGCTTTCAAGCGTAATATATTACCTAAACCAGCACATTTATTGACGCAAAATAAAGGTGTTAAGCATATAAAACCTGCCGCGAACGCTTTATCCTTTAACGGGAGACAATGTTGGCAATGGATTCGCAGCCTCCCGTACGCGCGCTCGCTCGGTCGAGACGATTAACGTCACGGCAGCAGTGAGCAGGCCTGAAAATCTTTTTCTAGGTTGCATTGCGACGTAACGCTAGAATTCCACTTCGGCTTGCACTCATGCACTGCATGTATTTACTATTTGCCAGTCATGACTGGCACTCGGAACGCACCCGCGGTGGGAAAGTGCCAGCCCGAGCAAGATGTTATGGTGCTATACTGTGACTCAGGCTAAAAACACAGATTCGCCAAGCGACAGTCAAGGCACGTCGCATTTCAACTGAGTCGAAAGCCACGCTTTCGGTGCCGTTAACGTTTTCTTTTTTTTTTTGTATAGCGATAGTACGCCGTTATACCTGTACTAAAGGTGCACGGTGCGTTCATTCACCTTTGAGTTATAATATATCCTATTGTTGGCATGCGGCCCGTGAAAGAGTACCTCAATAATTTGGTGCCACATACAACAGGGATACTGCACGTAAATTATTCTTGTAAAGCGAAACATCTGGCGTCGCGCTTGACTACACCCAATAAGTATACTTACTCGGGAGCTCGTAGTTTTTTGTGAAGACTGCAATGATCCACAGGTGACGGAGCTCACCGTTTTTCGTTGTGGATGGAGATCTACAATCTGAAAACACCACACCAGTATGATTCCCGCATCATGTTGTGATATTCACGGACTGTGCTGAGTAATATCTTCTTCTTGCGCTGATTGTTGTTGCATCGAAAGACGCTGCAGTGGGCCCAGACCACTCCTTGTAGGTGGTAGCGGCGTGAATAGATGCTTTCTCGAACTTTAAAGTCCCAAAGACGCCGCTTGTCATGTTAACTTGGTGCCACGGATACATGCACTGGCAGTTCAAGACGAGATGGCCTTCTGGATGCGAGAGCATGCACCGGCAGCCTAGGCGCCTGGGTGCAATATAGGCGTACTCTGTTCTATAGGCCTGCATGAAGAGCCAGATACTGCCCTCCTCCTGTAGAACTTGCTCGGGATTTCAGTGTGTGTCATTATGAGTGTTTGCTAGGCACTGATATCTTTCTTGTCGACATATATACGTTCTCCAGCATGGATAATTGGTGCACCTTTATTGCTGCTGCGAAAAGTGAAGAAATATAGAGAGCTCTGTAAAGGGCAGAAAAAAAGGTGTGTGTGTGTGTGTGTGTGTGTGTGTGTGTGTGTGTGTGTGTGTGTGTGTGTGTGTGTGTGTGTGTGTGTGTGTGTGTGTGTGTGTGTATTGTGCGTGAAAGAGAGAGATAGAGCAATAGAGCGTGAGAGGCGTCTCTCGACGTTGTGTTTTTGGTACCTCTCCAACACAGTTGGCCTCTCTTTATTCAGACTTTGAACTTAAAGCAGACGTAAAAAAAGAAAACCACGTGTCAAACGAATATGTGCTGTCCCTCAAAAAGAGTACATTATAAAGCACATGCCACGAATTTTTAAATTCAGACAGCTCTTTCCTTTTTTTTTTTTTTACAGAACGCACGGAAGCGGATATGGTTTGATTTTTACACGTTTGTCAAATTTCTGTTGAATTACCATGCAGTAAACAGCCCTGAGACCCAAAAATTGTTTTGGAGAAACATATGTGTACTTTCACTTTGCGAAAATGCTATCGCAAGAATTTCGCGAATTTCTAACTGCAGAAAATGCTCCGTGTACTGGCAACACTAGTCGAAAAAAGAAGGATCAGAATGCTTTAATTGTGCCAACGTGGCATTTTCGCTTGGCACTGTGCTAAAGTTTCTTGACTGTGGCGTCGGCTGACGTTGCTACGTTGAAGGCGAAAGTATAGCTGCAGGGCAGCGCACCGCCTCCGTTCTCATCGGCAGAAAGAATTTCACTGGCCAAACAGCGGAAATCGTGGCGCTGGGGGCGCGCTAACATCGAGCGTTTTTGGCGAACCGTATAGATTTATTTCAAGTTGAAGAAGCTGTCTAGCAAACCCGAGGTTGAAGAAGGCAACTTATCATGTGTAGTGGGTCTCTCTGAAAGGCACTAGCACTTTTTAGCTGCGTTGCTACACTGCTACGAAGCAAGGTCTCAACAATTTTCAATGTAACAACGCTGCGAGTCGTGCAGCCGATTGCGTGTATACCATTGAGTTCCGCTGTCGCGTTAAAAGCTAGGTACGCACGCCGTTCATTTAAATACTCAACACAGCTATATACCTGGGGCAGTGTATCTTTAGATAAAGCAAATCGTAGCCTAGATTGTAATTGGAGTGCTCCTTTCTTTTCGTTCGCGATCATATTACATTGTTTCCGCGCCGCGGTGGTCTAGTGGCTAAGGTACTCCGCTGCTGACCCGCAGGTCGTGGGATCGAGTCCCGGCTGCGGTGGCTGTATTTCCGATGGAGGCGGAAATGGTGTACGCCCGTGTGCTCAGATTTGGGTGGACGTTAAAGAACTCCAGATGGTCGATATTTCCGGAGCCCTCCACTATACGGCGTCTCTCATAATCATATATGGTGGTTTTGGGACGTTAAACCCCACATATCAATCAATCATACTACATTGTTTCTAATGAATAAGGTCGTGAGCTTCTTCATACTTGTTTGTTCGTGTAGGCAGTATAGTTGATATTCAAAGACGATATATACACGCACATTAAGCACGCTGCGAATGCACGGACATGATATTGTAACAGGGTCATGGCGTCGACGAATGCAGCAAACATCACGATGGTCGAGGATGAAACTTTATTAGGCCGAACTTGGGGCCGGTAAACGTGAAGTCAGATTACAGAGATACACACTGGTGCTGATAGCAGAAAGCACAGCGCCGGTCGTCGATAAACTCACAAGCAGTGAAGCGCATCGGAATTTATACGTGTGCTGTCAAATGTTTCATTGTTATCGCTAGCGGCCACCTAGGTTCCAGAATATTCTGTCATGTTCGCGTATGGCGTGTATCCTTAAATGGGCTACTATAGCTTTCAAGCTTCTTGAACACAGAAGGCAGGGATTTTTTGAGAACTGATTGATTAGCATTGTAAAGAAGGTGACGAACACTCCTCTCTCTCTCTCTCTCTCTCTCTCTCTCTCTCTCTCTCTATATATATATATATATATATATATATATATATATATATATATATATATATATATATATATATATATATATATATATATATATATATATATATATATATATATATATATAGTGTATATATATATATATATATATATATATATATATATATATATATATATATATATATATATAGTGGGAGTAATAATTCAGTGGGCCAGTTAGTCTTCGTGAGGTATGGGATATGGCACAACGGGAGCGTTGTCAACAAGGATAAATATATTTATTTCCCAACAGTTTCGGGAGGGGTCCTCCCTTCATCAGGGGTTGAGCTATCCCACTGTACATGCTTGTATAATTGTAGTCTCCTATTTTTTTATTGTATGTTATTGCCAGTTGAAGTTTGTATTTGCCCTATACACATTGCATAACCTGTATATATTATATGTCATTGTACTTGCCATTTGTTCATGACTAACTTCATGTACCACCCTGCTAAAATCACCAAATGGTGATTGCAGTATCTGTAAATAAATAAATCAAATAAATACCTATATATATATATATATATATATATATATATATATATATATATATATATATATATATATATATATATATATATATATATATATATATATATATATATATATATATATATATATATATATATATATATATATATATATATATATATATATATATATGCGCACGTGACCCTCACACGTGCCTTCGTGGGCGTTTATTACACATATACAGAATTTCGACATAAAAAAAGTGTTCGGGGGAAGGATTACAGAAGCTCAAATCTGAATAGCACTACGGCTCGCCCAGAAAACAAGGATAAGCGAAAAAAATAGTCACACACATATCGCAATTAATTTCTTAAAGCACTTGCTCATATAAACAAAACTATACTCCGTGCTTAGAGAAGTCCGAATATTGATACGAGCGCACAAACGCTAAATAATGGGGTATTAAGCAAAGCGAATTAAGTCGTCACGAGCGAATTCATTAGAGCAAACTACCGTAGTGTCTGTCACCTTCTTTACAATGCGTAATTAGTGCCGTTCTCCGTCGAGCGTCGCCTGCGCCCTTCGGGAAGTGATAGAACGATACGTTGCCATCTTTACCCCGCGACGCCACACATTTCGGCACTCTCCACGCATTTCGGCATTCATGTTTTTTTTTCGGGCTCACGCGTGTGACTTCGCGAAAATCAAGAATCTGTGCTGCTGCTTGTGAATGCACGCTACGTAACATATCCAATTTGTAGGTTGTGACAGTTAGCACCGGCCGCTAGGTGGTGAGTGCTTAGTTGGAGTCGCGAATACGTGCTATAATAAGGAACTTACAGGGCTTGGAACATCGGTTTCAGCTGGTTTCGAGTTTTCGCGTTGCCTCGCCACCGTTCTTCCTCACAGGGCCGAGATGGCGTAGCCTGTCGTCGTGGTTTAGACCAATCGACGAGCTGCGTGCTGCGTCAAATCGCCGATCGGTGACTTTGCGTCACTGCACGTGAAAGTGAATGCTCAGGCGTAGAAAAGGAGCGCAGCAATTGTTTTTCGAACTGGAGGCTCTCTCTGCGCAGCGCTGTAATATTCGAAAATCGTGGTCGCCGCGGTCTCCTCTACGAATTGCCGAGCTTCTTTGGGGGGTGTAAAGAAGTAGGAGCCCGTTGACTGGCCCTTTAAATGCAAAAAAAAAAAAATCTATACAGAATAAACCCTGTTGAAACGACTGAACACGATGCTTTTAAATTCTATTCGCAAATCTCGAACCAACGTCACAGACTTCATTCAAAATTAGAAATTTAAGTAATAAATCAGTGCAAATGAATATTTTACAGACAGCAATACATGTGAATGTACATTTAGGTGGTCTCTAAAGACATATAGGTAACGTTGGTTTGAAATGGGAGATTTTGCATTCAAAACCACGATATGAATATCAGGCATGCCCGAGGGGGGACTTCACTTTAGTTTCGAGCTCCTTGAGCTCTTTGATGTGCGCATAGATGCAAGTAGACAGTCGTCCCTTGTGTGCTGACCCCATCGAAGTCCGGCTGCCGTGGCTGGGAATCGAGTCTGCACTCTTGTGTTCAGCCGAGCAATGCCGCACCACAGTGGCTATGTACTGTTGACACCTTCAGCACAGAAGTGTTTACGTTTTTTTTAACCTGCCTCAACCGTGTTAGCGAGAACAGCCAGTTTATTGCCATCAGAAGATCTGTTTGTAGGATCGCGCAGCCATGAAACACAACGCTCTTTTTTGTTTTGTTTTAAAGGTGCGAAGCACCTTAGGGCTTCTTGGCGTCTCCTGTCGTCATGGTGTGTCACGTAGCCACGGTTCATCATAAAAACAGGTACACGCCACAACAGATAAATTTCACCTCACACCACCAGTCCTATAAAACTGAAGAAAAGTACAGTTAACGCAACAAATAACCGATGACGTTGCCGGGTCAGAGAGCTCGTACCCTGCATGCCACAGGGAACTGAAACTGGGCGTGTAGGAAAGAAGAAAAACAGAAGAAGAAGTAGAAAATGAGCCTTATTGTAAGAAGAAAAAACCTTAGGGTAAGCTCCTTTTCGGCACATTTTTTCTACGAAGCTATAGTAGAGCGGGAACACTCTTTCCTACATGCTCGGTTTGAGGCTTGGCGCCACTAGTGCCTCCTCAAAGAAATTTTTTCCACAACACTGCATGCTTCACCCCTCCCTAGTTTTCCCGCTAGTGGAGCTGAAACCCCCTTCCCTACATGCTGCGTGCCTCCCCAGTTTTTTTATGATGGACCGTGACTACTTGACCCACCATGACCACATGAGGCGCCGACAAGCCTAGGCACTAAGATGATTCGAACCTAAAAAGGCAGAAAGAAGAAATAGGCCTATCGAAATTGGATTAGTTTCAGTACTCGAAACAGGACGTTGCCAACCACATTTTGCAGAGTAAAGCGACGGAGCGATGTTTTTGCTGTCTTGTCTTGGTGCCGACGTTCGTTTTCCGTCAATGGTTGTTAGCGTTCCGCAAAGTTTTGCTGCAAATGTTTGCACTTTTTTTTTCATCGAATTTTACGAAGAGAGAGCAAACAGGCTATCAGTGATTGTGTACGTTTTTTTTGGCCATTTTTACGATGAAGAAGAAATGATGTATGTGTGTTTGGAAATTATGTGCAAAGCGTTCGTGCATGTTTCGTAACACTTGTTTTATTGTCCTATTCAGGACGTGTTGATCCCTGGCATGTGTCACTGGTGAATAGTTCTGCAATCGATGAGTAAGCAGTATTCGAAATAATCAACCTGTTCGTTTGGTAATTACGCACTTATTTATAAAATAAGCTTTTTAAAAATGAAACTTCTTGGATTTATACAATGAAACTAACAGTGGTGTATCCGATAATCACAGTAGGTTCCCCCATCAGTACGAAATTACTCATGCTGCGCGATTCTCGTCATTCCACATTATTTTCAAACGACCGAAAATAAAACGCTTACGTCTCTCAGGAAGCCATATTTTGTCAACCCCTCCCCTATACAAGTTTTTTTTTTTCTTTTCCCATTTTTCTAAGCTGAAGAGGTAGTATAACGACGCCTCCTACTCGTAAAGCTCATCACTACTTACAATGAGCTGCTTACTTTTGCAAATGAGTAGCACGTTATATTTCAAATTGCTTTAAACGCCCAGAACTCACAATGACCTACAACCACATTTCATACCACGCTATACTTAATGCAGTTCTATGAAAAGTTGTCTGCTAGCGAACCTCACCAACTAAAATGGTGAACGACGAACGTGCTGGCACGTAGCCGAAGAAGACCCCCAACGTTGCAGACACTCATTTAATTTGCTGTCCCGGGTGCCCATATCAGTGTAGCTACATGATTTTAAGCGCCGCGAGTGCATATTGTACGCTTTGATTCGGCGCTCGTCATCTAGCGTGACTGTGGCGCGAGCTTGGCCCTGATTAATGGGCAGAGTTGACTGGCTCGTGGCCACTGCACTGTCGTCGGCAGTCGGTGGCGGCAGTGAAGGCAGCCGTCGCGGTGCGGCAGCCCTGCGGCAAGGGTATATAATTAGGCGATTTCCCGTCTGTGGGATTCTCTCCGACTACGCTGGCCGCTCCAGAGGAGCCTATCTTAAATGACTCTCACTGAGAGGAGATCGCATGACGATTACAGGAGCGGAAGTCTTGTTCGCCCGTGCGTACCCCTTTTGGCGGATTCATTACGATGGATCCTCCCCTCCCTTCTTCATCTGCCCCTCGCACTTGGCGCGGCCGTTGCGTGGGTGACACTATTCCGCTCGATTCGAGAACCGCGCCCTTTCACTATGCAGAATAATTTAATATTTTGCCCTTTACACGTCTTTTGCGTTATTCTCCACCCCCCCCCCCCCCCTTTTAGAGGGAGTATGCTGTAAGCAAGAAATGTATATGATGTATGAGGCAACCATTCTCCATCACTTCGTCACCACAACAGGGATTAGTCTCTCTGGTGCAGAAGTAGTTGGCCACCACCTCCCACATTACGGTTTCGATTAACCACTGGCCCTCAGTCTACAGCGCGTGAGGAATCCGATCACGATATATTGAGGGGTTCTTCTAACGCACCGGAAAATGCTAATATTCACTGCATTTAGACAGGCCACCGCTGAACGCTTAACCTGGCAACGTTTAAACCACGCTTCTTCTCAAGTGCAGCTTCACTGGTGGAGCTATTCGAGGAATGACAGAGACGTTAAATGGGGTATCACCCAGGCTGTACTGTTCTCCAATAGCTTTGTCATTGTTTTCTCAACAGTCGAGGCTATCACTTCTGAGAGTGACGAGTCCGTGGCATGCCTATTACGCATCGCAGCAACAGCGTACCCACGAGAGTGCTCTGTGAGCAATTCGAGCTACGCATCTTGAACAACGTTTTCGGTCAATTATTTCCATAATCTGGATCTCCTAAGCTCTCGCAGGGCATGTGCCATTATCATATAAGTGAGGGCCACCACAGAGACAGCAAGACCTTTCCTGAGCTGTGCATTCTTTCGAGTTGTGCTGTCCTGCATGCCTTTGACACCACTCTACTGATCGGCAACCCCTTATGCTATGCCCAAAACGCCAGTATTTATGGCACAGCAGTGGAAGAGGAGATAGCGCTTCGACCCGATATATCAGTGGCCACGCTTTGATCTCTATGAGTCTAGTAGTACCAGCAAAGATAACTATCACCGACTCTGTCGGGATCCATTTGCTGTCAACGCTACGTGAACAGTGAAAGACTGCTACCGCGCCTGCTACCGTGTCTGCTAGAAAACACCTCTAGAATTTCAGGCGGAGATAGGCTCGAGTCCAACCCACGAACTAAACTTTTCACACAGGCCAAATGAGGAGGTACAAAGGAGCTCACCGGGAGAGAGGCAAATTACGTACATTTTAGCAGATCTGATACGCAGGTTTGATCTGGGGAACAGCACAGAATACATCCACGACCAAACTGTTGCACCTCGGTGATGAGTTGGAAGTGTTCGGTCACCTTTCGTAGCTCCTTCTGGATACTTTTTAAGTTTTTCATGTAAATATAGGCCCCATTTAATGGGACCAGAGACACCGGAACGCTGCTGAGACCACTGCACAAGAAAAGATCAATGGGTAAACTATCATTAGTGAGGAATGCCGATCAGGCAGAGTTTGCCTGGCTGCGAGACGCGACAGACGCGACAGACATCAGACAGCTGAGCTCAAGTCAGCACCGCCCGCAATGGCCGCACACCCCGGGAGGATGCACCCAGACGCCGAAGACAGCCTAACAGGAATTCGAAGAACGTCGCGATGTTGAGGCTTGCTCGCTTGCGAGGCTGACGTGGCTGTAGAAGAACGGACAAGAAATCAGGCGCCTTCTTCATCTTCTAACTACTAGCGTCCACCTCGACATTCGAAAGCGTCCGTAGCGATACTCTAAGCGTGTGAGCTTTGCAGCACCATGCTGGCAGTGTAGAGGTGGTGAACTTCAGGCCGACAGTTTGGCGACCGGAAGTAGTAGTTCTGCTCCGTAGGTGTTCTCCCCCTCACTCTATACCACATTGGTTCCACCACGAGCGGTGGTACATGTACCGGTGTCCACGCGCTCCGAGTATCCTGTTTCAATCCATGAGTACTATACCGTTTGAACTCGACCCAATGAAGCCGGATCATACAAAATTACCGATTTTTAATTCTCAGCAGACTGATACCCATGCGCTTTAGTATTGTCGTCGACCCGAATCAATGAACTAATTTGGTCACCGAACGCGATTCAATGAAGTTCTTCCTGTGGTAAAAATTGGTGAAGAAACGGTGATTTCCTTCTAATTTTGACCGCGACGGTTTTTCTTCGAGTGTGCGCTCTAACGCTATCGTGCTAAAATATCTAGGCGTCCTGCCCTAACTATTGCGATAAGGCTGCACGTCGCGCCCGCGCATGGAACCGGATTCGGTCAGCCGTCCATGCCGGATACCGGATGTTGCGAAAAGTGGCGGTGGTTGCATCGGTTCTTTCTTGGTGTACGAGACAGAGAGAGCTTTCGCATCTCTCTCGCTTGACCTTCACAACCTATCACACGCATTTGTTCTCCGCCGCATCACATATTGGTGTTTCCTGTCATAGCCTCGCGTTACTGCCTACCTGGCATGCATAGACCGGACATAAGTTTCCATAACGTCTCGTCCGTCGTCGCCGATGTTTCAGACACGTAGGCATGGTGTGCCCCCCGCGTGCTGCCCACGTGCGCGCACTCTGGCGTTTTTCTTTGTTTGTTTGTTTTTTGTCTTTACAGGTGCAGCGACGACAAATCGAACATGCATGTCCGGCCGATATTTTTTGCCTGGGTTTCTTGTATGTTACGTGGGAGCATTTAAAGTTCGCCGAACTGATCATTTTTTTTTCCAAAAAAATATGCTCCCAGAGTGTCCAAAATATAATAAGGTGGTGGCGCCGGCGTCCTTTCTTTGCAAACCGCACCGGAATAATTTTGGATTTCATGGCCGAATTTATGTAGAACTAGACACGTCGTGTCGAAACGTTTTCCTGCTAGCCTTAGTACGTGTTACTGTGAATTACATCAATTCTTTCTTCATGATGTCCTCGAAAGATAAAAGATTTTGAAGAATGCAATATCGGCCCAAATAAAACAAGTCGCAGTTTTGCCGCAAGGGCGAAGCAATGAATGTGATAGCACCTACTTGGAATGTAACGCTGAGAACGGCCGGCAGATCCAAACTGGCAGAGTGCTGCTCACGCACGAATGACGAAAGGAACCAACACACACAGGACGAGAGCCAACTAGCAACCTTTGCAGCTCGGCACTTAACGCACTGTTTGAACAAAAACGTGGCACGAAACGTAATCGCATGGTACATATGAATGCGCCCTAACAAGTGCCCCAATTGTTACTTCGCTGTGTTTGAAAAGCCCACACTTTTCTCAAACAACGGGGCCTGTCTAGCGAATGTGATTACACACACACACACACACACACACACATATATATATATATATATATATATATATATATATATATATATATATATATATATATATATATATATATATATATATATATATATATATATATGTGTGTGTGTGTGTGTGTGTGTGTGTGTGTGTGTGTGTGTGTGTGTGTGTGTGTGTGTGTGTGTGTGTGTGTGTGTGTGTGTGTGACGTAAGAAGGCAGGGATGGTTAGGAGAAGTAGAAGAGGAAGAAGTGAGAATAGAATAAACATGGCGTATGAGCCAGGCCATGTCTCCCATTCATTATAGCGTCACACGAGTCGACAGGATGAAGACCTGGCCACCGCTCATCAACCTCACATCATTCAAGAAGCTATCGGCAGTACGCCTCAACTGAATATCGACCACAGATGAGGTGATCTCAGGCGCATGTAGTTACCGGCAACATGGCAATATACAGCGACAGACCTTCCCATCCCCAAGTACACCGGAGCAGCGGACGATGGACCTGTACAGGACTGGTTCGACCTGTTAGAGCTCCATGCAACCGCTGCATCATGGTCGGAACGGGAGATGGTCCTCAACTTTACTGACTACATCTCAGGTGAGGCATTCAAGTTTTACCTCACCCACATCTTCGAGAACGTTGAGTCTTGGAAAAAGATCAAAGAGGAGATGATTACCCGTTTCAATGACTATGACCAAGACTTACTCATTGCCAACCATCTAGAGACAACTGCACACTATCGCCAATTTCCTAAGCAGTCCTCAAGCATTCGAAAGTCCAGCGCGAATCGACAAGTGCCTCAAGACGAAGTGGCACATGCGTTTACTTACAGAAGGTCATGCGTATATTGGGAAAAACCCAACCGTCAAGCGCGTCTCTCTTGTACACGAAAGTCGGCATTTCCGAAGTCATCGCTTCAGCATATGACACTAGACGTTGCTCAACCACCTGATGCCCTTTACTCTTCGTCTCTCATACGTGGTCCACTACCTGGGTTTTCATCACGCGGTTCTTCAAGCACTCCTAACGCTCACCACTTGCCTTATAAAGACGCCGTATTCATGGTAGATAACCTGGTGCATCGAGAAAATACCCTGTCAAGCCATTCTTCTTCCATACGGTTTCTTGCATCACCGTCCGGTGCACACACTCTCGACAGTCCAAACAAAACAGAACCCTCAGACGCATCGAACGTCGGACGCTACCAGGCGCAAGAACCACTCGCAGTGAACAGCGAAAAAGAAACCCCTGAAGAGCTTCCTGTCATTTCTACAGCACCGCAGACTTGCCAAAATCTGCAGTTCAAACCTAGTAATGCCATGTCCCCTGTGGTGCCCACATGCAGAGCTCACCAATTCATGAATCGAACAAATTCAGAAGTACATGATACATCAAACCTCGTACACAGTTGTCTTTCGGAAGCGTGCGTACTGAACCACGTCACCGAAGCCTCTGAAGAGCCTGCTAGCAATGATGACGCATTACCAACTATGCCCGACAAGCAAGACACCAATTCACCAAGCATCAGCTGTCGACAGGACACGTCAAACACCGAAGGAAATGAATGCCCCATTCCGGAAGGGGCGCCACTACAGCCATCTCTTGAGCAGCCTCAGAAAAGCAAGCAAAGCCAAGTTCATAAACTCATGTTACAACGAGAGAGACTGCAACAACGGCATCGACGAACGCAAAGTTCAACGGAAGCGCACTCACCAATAAAAGAATATCGGAAAATAAGATCTCTAAACCAAAGACCAATTCAAGACGTCGGGCACTTTCGCACAAAGAAAAGTCACCAGAAACACTCCCTGCACCTGCTATTACACCGACTGCACCACCACAGAAAACGCCGAGAAAGACGGAAAAGCACTGCTTGCACACCGCAAACACTCAGGCACTTCGTCACAGTCTGTCAAAAAGCACGAAAGCAAGAAGCACCGGGATCGCACCATTCACGACGAAAAATACAACCCCGACGACACCCGAGCTGCCGATGCAACATTGCGTTCTAACCTTGCTCAGTCCCCAGAACAGTTCAAGCAATATTGTCAGTGTTCATGTGTAGCCCACTCTATCCGGAACGCAACAGTCAAGCTCGTCCACCAGAGTCGTCATAAAAATCGCCGGACAGCTCCCTCGGCCTTGAAGATTTAGTGAGATTGTGAAACTCTGTCGGGACGTGAAACTGTGAATTTGGCCATTATTTTGTTTATTCTCTGCAATTTGTTGTAGCTTGTAACCAGTGCCATCTTTCGGAGAGAGGGGGAATGCTGTGACGTAAGAAGGCAAGAAGGCAGGGATGGTTAGAAGAAGTAGAGGAGGAAGAAGTGAGAATAGAATAAACATGGCGTATGAGCCAGGCCACGTCTCCCATTCATCATAGCGTCACATATATATATAAGGAAAACTAGAGTACGACGCACGTTGGTTTTGCACGGTATATTTGCTGAAGTTTTGACTGGTGGACCAGCCTTTGTCAAAGTAACAAGTACATGTCAACACGTTTGCTTATATATACGATTCACATGGGATGACACAGATCAGCGACGTATATCAGCCATTAGACAATTAATGGCGTTAAGTGTACTTGACGGTACGGTTAGATATCATGCAAAAAACATGAATGTATTGTTACGGGGAGAGGGCGTCTGAAAAGTACCTTTACTTTAGATAAAGAGGCGGGCATACAATATGGAGCCCAGTCTACACGATCTCGCACTAAACATCGCCCTCTTTTCTATTATGTTCATGTGTGGCGCCCTGTAGCATCCCCGCCGGTGGCGAAGGCACCGTCTTGGTGCTCGGTTGGTCCGAGTAATATCGCTTTAGCCGAGTAACGTGAACAACGTCAGAACACGATCGCGCGCTGGTGGTATTAAGAGCTTCAATTTTATATGTCGCGTCAGTGACTTGGCGCACCACACGGTACGTACCCGAGTACGGCGAAGTCAGCTTTTCGGACAAGCCAACTTGCCGTGACGGCGTCCAGAGAAGGACTGTGTCACCCCGACTAAAGAGGACATCGCGATGGCAGGCATTGTAGACCAGTAGTTGTCGTTCCTGCGAATCGCTCAGACGCAGGCGAGCGATCTCACGTGCCTCTAGAGCTCTAGAGATCACATCGCGGGCATATTCTGACGTGCGGCTAACGGCAGGATGGAGCGTGTCAAAAGGCAACGTGGGTTCTCGTCCGTACCAGAGAAAAAATGGCTAGAAACCTGCAGTATCATGCCGGGACGTATCATAGGCAAATGTCACAAATGCGAGGGCGGAGTCCCAGTTAAGATGGTCGGAAGAAATTTACATGGCGAGCATGTCCATGATGGTTCTACTTAGCCACTGTGTGAGCCCGTTGGTTTGAGGGTGATACGCCGTTGTGAACTTGTGCTTTGTAGCGAAAGAGTGTAACATGTCTTGGATAACTTGTGATAAAATGTAGTGACCCCGATCAGCAAGCAGTTGCCGAGGGCGGCGGCTGCATTTCCGATGGAGGCGGAAATGTTGTAGGCCCGGGTGCTCAGATTTGGGTGCACGTTAAAAAACCCCAGGTGGTCGAAATTTCCGGAGCCCTCCACTACGGCGTTTCTCATAATCATATGGTGGTTTTGGGACGTTAAAACCCCACATATCAATCATCAATCAAGCAGTTGCCGAGGATCGCCGTGGTGTAGTATGACGTCTTCTAGGAGAAAGTCATCGACGTCGGTCGCACAACTGGTAGGAAGGGCCCGAGTGATGGCATACCGAGTGGTGTAAACCGTAGTGACTGTTATCCACTTGTTTCCGCTGTCCGATAAAGGAAACGATCCTATAGTAAGTCACGACCTGCCCTATAAAATGGTTCGGATGGGATATGATCGGGCTGAAGGCGTCCCGCTGAAGGGTTTTGCGGAGTTGACGGGATCTGCATGAGGCGGCGTAATGGCAGACAAGTTGGTAAATACCAGGCCAAAAGAAGTGACGTTGAACGCGGTCATAAGTTCTTGAACCTCCCAGGTGACCAGCTGTCGGAATATCATGCAACTGTGCGAGGACAGACAGTCTGACGCAAATGTGATATGGCCAACAGCAGCTCAGGTCCGTCAGGATGCAAGCTGTAGCGATATAATACGCCATCTTGGAGCAAGAACATACGGAGAGACGGAGGAGTTGTGGCACCACTGAGCCGAAGGATTATATCTCTGAGGTGAGGATTACGGCGTTGCTGATCTCTGATGTTGCTGAACGCGGAAAGTGTCGAAACGCATGTAGACCCATCGCTCTCAGAAAGATCGGCAGGGTCTACTGGATGGCGCGACAAGCAATCAGCATCCTCATGGTGGCGGCCTGATTTGTAGACGACCGTGTATAGGAATATTCCTGTGGCCGTGGAGCCCACCGGCCGAGACGTCCACTAGAATCTTTTAAGGACGACAGCCAGCATAAGGCGTGGTGATCAGTGACAACCGTGAACGGGCGTCCATACAAATATAGCTGGAATTTAGCCACTGCCCAGGCGAGCGCGAGGCATTTGCGTTCCGTGAGGGAGTAATTTCGTTCTGCTGGCGATAATAGACGGCTAGCGTATGCAATAACGCGCTCGCTGCCATGCTGCCGTTGTGCAAAAACAGCTCCGATTCCGTGGCTACTGCTGTCGGTACGCACTTCCGTTGGAATGCTTATATCAAAGTGGCCGAGAATCGCTGGCGTCGTAAGTCTACTCGTCAGTTCAACGAATGCTCTGGCTTCTTCAGTTCCCCACACAAAAGCCACATTTTTTTTTAGATGTTCCGTGAGCGGGCTTGCGACGTTAGTGAAATTCCGCACAAATCTACGAAAGTAAGAACAGAGGCCCACAAAACGACCATCATCGTTCGCAGAGGTCGGCACGGGGAAATCTTTGACGGCGCGGACTTTCTCAAGATCGGGACGAACACCAGAAGAATTGACAAGGTGTCCAAGGACAGTGAGCTGCCGGCGGCCGAAGTGATGACACGCACCTACTGTGGGCAAAGTTCATTAACCAAGTAGCACGTTTATTTATTTATTTATTTATTTATTTATTTATTTAATACTGCAGATTTTTAGGTGCAAGCAGGTGAGCAGTTTTAAGAAGAGATCGTAATACAACTAGTGACGTAAAAATTGGGTAGTTCTTTCAGTTATATTTAACAGTGACCTTTCGTGTCACGTCTAAATTGAAACTATAAGAAAACTTCGGGAACCTTGATCTTCACCTTCGAGAGTAGAACGCGGTAGCGTAGTCAAGCCGGTGCGCATCGCCTGCTCAATTCCTAGTCTATAGCTTCGCTTATCGGCGCATGCCTCAACCTTGCCGTAAGGAAACGAATGAATTGGCCCGTAATGCTGGCGGTTTCAAATTATCTCGAAATACATGCTGCATTACAGTTGTTACGTGCCAACAAAACCATAATTTTCTCATTTGCGAATCAGCAAGAGGCCCGCTATGCGTCGGGAAGGCAACAGGCGATCACGCCACCACTTATTTTGTCGAATTTTTGCTTGTGACGGTAATAACTAGCGCTTTGTAATAGTAGGGCGGGGGGGGGGGGGGGGGGCTTTAGAACACCCACTGGTTGCAAAATTCACATAGTTTGACGACTAGAGCCATTCCACGCTTCTGGCATGTCTTATTACATGCGTTAAACAGGCGCTTTCCACCACATGGTAATGCATTTTGGTTTGCGTTTTTCTGTTTCAAGCTGTGGCGTGGCTCTGTGGTAGCAGACCTGCTTGCCACTCGTATGGCATGGGTTAGATTCTCAATCGAATCAAATATTTTTATTTTTTGTTATTACTGTCTTAACTTTTTGGTCACTGACAACGCTCATTTTTTGCTCGCGACCAACGGCGCTGACACCAACACCTCAATTGTTTGTGAAAGGGTCTGTTTTACGCCATGGAGTTAAGATCTAGCTACAGTATTATGGCCAGCGGTTCGCAGGGAGGACATAACCTGGCCATTCAAAGATGCGTGTGGCTCGTCGGTCTCGAAGCAGTAGCTCGACGAGTTGTGGTTGCATTACAGGGGCCCTGCAACACTTTTCCAAGTGACTATCGAACGGCTTCAATAAAATACTTCATTGCCCCTCGAAGCGATCAATCGACTACGTACGAGCGGAGTTGAAGCGATGTATCGCACGCTTCAAGCGCGTTGCCTTGCTTTATTGCCAGCCAGTGCGCTGAAAGACACACAGGAATGGAGATGGGTGGGGCGGGGGTCATGATATTGAAAGGTCTCAACGATTAACTGAAAAGCAGGTGTGGGTATATTGCCGCTCATGCAAAACGGTTGATGTTGACGTCGCGTGCATCACGCGATTGCTTAGCCCCAAATACACTTGCATAAAAAATGATCAGAATCAATACGCTGGCGGTTGTTTTGTGTCACCTGCTTTTTCAGGCGTCACTGCTTCGGCCGATTAATTTCTCTGTACACAGGGAGCTAAACCTGCACTCTTTCATGCCTACCGTATCTTTTCGATGATGATACAGCTTTTTTCTCCTATCTGTGCTTGTTTGAGAATATCATGTTTGAGAATTCCGCACCGCATCCTAAACAAACATTATCGATCTATATTTTTAACGTAGTAAGTGAACACAATGAGAAGAAATGAAACAAAAGGCGCTGGCAGACCAGTCAAACATGTATCTTATTGTAACTATTGCTCATCTTCAGGAGCAATGACTAAATGTACGAAGACAAATATCGAAGCAGTAGAACAATCGAGCACACGATGTGGACCGTGAAAGTCGCGAAGAAATCTTCTCACGATGAGCCTGGAGATCGTTGCTGTATCCTTGAATGCTACATATTTATACTACTTTTTTCAATATACGCCATCCTAGGTTTTTCCTAATGACTTCTGCAACGTGCCGTAACTGTACAGGCATTGTGTAGGCCACTCAATGAAATTTCACACGGCTGTGCTTGTAATGAGGAATGACCTTCTCAGGTGACCCTAATTTTAAGAGAAATGATAGTCTCTTGCAGGTTCTGCAATGAATGAACCAAAATACAGGAGTTCAAAAGGAAAAGCAAACGAACACACACAACCAATACAAAGTTTACATAGCAGTAATGTGTCGAGCAACTGCTTTTAGCAATGATGATCACAGTGCGTTTCATTCGTTAATAGTGCGAGGGCGAGGGAAAAAAAAGGAAAATTTGAAGATGTTAGTTCTTCGTTTATAAGGAGTTAAGGTATCAAAGTAATGATGTCTTGTTTGTCTTGTTTTTGACAGACGTAGATATAGACCAGGATGAAAGGACAACTTGTAAGTTTTAAGGAGAAAAAGAAATTTCGGTATTTCGGCATAGTCGGTATTTTTCAGCGTAATTTAAAAGCCAGTATTGCACCAATACACATGATTGCTCTTGGAGAGTCGGTTTTACGGAATTCAGAAAAAATAAATCTGACAGCTTTGCGCTGAAGCATCTCAAGTGCTGCAATATTGTGTTTGGTCAGCGGATCCCGCAAGGTGCAGGCGTATTCCAACTTTGGCCGAATTAGTGCTTTATTTGCTTGGAAGTTCGTTTCTGTGAGTGCCTGTTTTAGTTCGTGGCACAAAACACAAAGTTTTAAAAACGAATAAGCACAAATATTAGCGATATCAGAATTCCAACGAAGGTGTTTAGCTATGGTCACTCCCAAATATTTTTATTCACTTACTTCAACTAAAGAATTAGTTGGAAAACTAAAAAAACGATTCTTTATTTATTTATTTATTTTGTAATATGCAAGTATACTGTTCTTGCTTCCTTTAACTTCATGTCCCATTTTTGAAACCAAGAATAAACGTTATGAACGTTGTGAATAAGAGTAGTAAAGCATTTTAGAACTGCAAAAGAACAACCAGGCGTCACACAATGCGAATAGCATAACTAGTGGGTCATCGAATGCACCAAACCATTAGAAAAGCTGCAAGCACACTAAGCAAGTGTGCTTGCTGCAGTTATCCAATGAGTGTTTAGAAAACGCTCTGAAAGGCCGCTCTTCTAGCCTTCACTGAAACTTTGCTGCGCCTTCCGCGTCGGCCTGTTTTTCTGTTTGACCATTTCATTTCATTCAAATCTGTGATCTTTGGACACCGCAACAATCCTCTCACGCTTCTCATCACCTCTTTTTGACCAGTCTACACGTTTCACAATCACTTCTTCAGAAACGGTTTCAGGTTTCAGAAAGGAAAAACAACCCTTTTCGGCATTCGTCGGGGAGCCATTTTTTACTTGAAAATTTTGGTACTCCATCCATGCACGCTTTCAAGAGATTTCGAAATGACTGGTTCCAGCGTTAAGCACGTCTACTCCGAGCTGATGGCTTTTCATGCCTAATACAAAAAACATTATGCGGTGCTTCATGCATCTGTTATTGTCGATCTTTACGAAGCATGGCTCACACCCAATGCAGGGGATTGGCTAAGTATCTCTCTAAGGCGACCCGAAGGCGGAAGCTATTATCATCTTACTTCTTTTATCTTCTCAGTTGATATTACTGTACATATTCTCCTCACCCCCCCCCCCCCCTGTGCCTACATTCAAAACAATGTGTTTTTATGCCATCTCCGGGATCAGCCCATCTCTGCTCTGGCGACGACCTCATGCCATGTTGATATCACTATACATATCCTGCTCAACCCCCCCCCCCCCTCCTCATGCGCCTACATTCAAAACTATGTGATTTTATGGCATCTCCGGGATCAGCCCATCTCTGCTCTGGCGACGATCTTTAAGGGGATGAGGTCATGATGAAGTCATATAGTATGAGGTCACGGGATGATTACTTTTTGCATCTATCGTGGTGACGCCCTACGGTCAATTCTTGCGTTTCATAAGGCACCTAAGGCGTAGCAACGTGAAAATTCTGGGTGTGTTGTTGATGCATGGTGAGCCCCACTGCACCAGCTAGACGAGGACGATAGCTAGAAGACACATGAAGCGTGTTCGCCATGCATCTAAGGCTCTTCCCAGAATTATATCGGGCAGCGTGACCAATCTAGTGACGACGCAGAGGAGAAAACGACCGATCAAAAACAGAACGCATACGTATGACCAGTGTGATGACCACGCCGAGCACACAATAGTGATCAATTACCTCCTAACCACTATATTTACTGTAACACAGGGCGTTTGTTGGGCCCCATAAATGACTTTACGCGATGCCGGGCAGTGCCCAGCCTGCATATTGCGCATGGCAGCTCCCATTCAGATGGTAAAATTCGGTCAAAAATTCGTTCGTTGCTATACTGGCGTGCTACCAATCACTTCATAAGTCCTATGATGTCACCTTGATCAGCATCATGAGTAGGACACTCCAGACATTCCCGTTTTCCGCATAGCGGATTATCACTACCACTCGCGAAATGCTAACATGTAAAAGTAAATAAGAAACAAAGTAATTAGTTACTGGTTCATCCACGAAACCATCCCTATTAACGAATGCATGTCGGTGCCTACAATGTGTTACGGTGCTCTGAAAGCTGTTTTTTCAAGGCCACTCTGTGCGCAAGCTGGTATTTACTTACATTTTTAAGATACGATCAAAACATCTCAAAATTTTTGTTGCTCCATACGTTATTCTGCAACTCGACGATGAGGTTTCTTGCCATGGGTAAAAAAAAAGTAGAACATTTGCTCTAAATTGCTTTGAAATATTGTAGCGCAGCTTAGTGTATTTTTCGATTCTTGTTAACGGCTTCATGCAACTACGCTGAGCTGCACTTCTATTTTCGCTGTAGCCACGTGATTAAATTCCGTTAGCAACCATTGGCGGAGCGTAAAGATTTCTAATCACCGCACATTTGTCAACTCTCATTCCTAGAACAATAGAGCGCCGCGTTCGGAACTGCGCGAGCGACCTCTTATTCTGTAAATTTGCCACATCCAGGCGTGCGTGGTGCCCACGACGCTCTTCGTTTGCATTTTTAGAAGCGAAGCTCCTCATCACGTAGCTTCTGCGTCTTCCGTTGTCGTTGTGCGTAACTGCCGGTGGCACTTAGCCGAGAGAGGGAGAATAAAATGAGGGAAAGGCAGGGAGGTTAACCAGAAAATGGAGCGACTGGTTTGCTACCCTGCACTAGGGGAAGGGGGAATGGGGAAGAAAGATGGGAAAGAAAGTGAATATGGAAATTGACGCGTGAAAAAAAAAAGGGGGGGGGGGCTGGGTTGCTATAGTCTGTACAATAGGCCACTGCCACGCAAAAAGTTCAGTAAGGCCTTCACTGATTTTATGTGAGCACACAAATCATGTCACCTTTCAAGCACTGATTGTTCAGACAAAGGTCTGTCGTTAAGGCGAGCTAACGCAGCAGCTAGGTGCCATCTTTGCACGCTGTAACGAGGGCAGAGAACGTGCTCTATAGTTTTATCGCTGCCGCAATGACCGCAAGCAGCACTGTCTTCCATTCCGATTCGGAAGGCGAAAGCTTTGGTGAAGGCGGCACCAAGCCATAGTCGGCAAAGCACCGTTGTCTCGAGTCGAGAGAGTCTAGACGGAGGCCGGAGTCGATGAGACGTGTCCAGTCTATGCAGTCGCGTGTGCCGTAATCACTCAGCGTTCCACAGGGATTCTAATTCTGCATTAGCGATTTTTCGGATTGTCATTGCAGCATCAGTCCTTCAAAATGGTATAGGTTCTTCTTCACCATCTTTGTGTGCTGATCGAGCAGCTGCATCGGCATGTTCGTTGCCCAATATGCCGCAGTGACTTGGAAGCCACTGAAACGGGATTCTGTGTCCTTCGTCGAAGAGGTGGTGAAGCAGCTCTCTAATTTCCAGCACTAGTTGTTCATGAGGTCCCCGGTGTATAGGCGAATATCAAACACTGTAGTGCTGCCTTAGAGTCCGTGAACACGGTTCATTACTTGGCTTCTTGGTGTTTAATGACTTTAACTGCACTACGTAGAGCAGCAAGTTCCACAGCTGTCGTAATGTCTGGTGGGATAACCGAAACTTCATCGTTGTCGCTGTTGCAGGAGAGATCACCGACCCTGCAGACGCATCCACTTTAGTTGAAGCGTCAGTATATAGATGAGTATGTTCACTGTACTTCTCATATAACAAGAGAAGAGAAAGCTGCTTTAGCGCTGGAGACGAGAGCCGGGCTTTTGACCCTATGCCTGGAACCATGAGTTCAACATGTGCATGTCATACTCCACGGGGGAGTTGAAATTCTGGATGGAGTTGTATATCGCGTAGGAATGCGTGTGCGATATGACAAGACTGTTTGGCAAAATGAGGCACGAGGTTGCTCTTCTGGCAGTGAAGACTTAGCCGAGAAAGTGGGTATGTGCCACAGGGGAACGACGAGTGTGTGCCATAGGAGGAGAGGGACGATCGCGATGAAAAGATGCGACATGGTGGTACTTGGAGTATTCACTAGATGGACGGACGCACAGACGCATGGATGAACAGACAGACAAACAGACGGGTGGATTGACCAACGCATGGACGGACAGATGCGCGGATGGATGGATGGACGCATGGACAGACAGATGGACGCAAGCAAGAACGAACGGACGCAAGCGAGAACGAACGAATGCTTCACCCCACTCATAATTTACTCCGTGGATATGGTGTGATTTTTATCCTTGTTCCTCAGCACAGTCGCAACAGCCTCTTTGGTCGTTGAAAGCGCTGGAAACGATGAGCGCCAAATTAAAAAAAACAAGAAAATATTAAAAGAAGAAGCCAACTGTGCTGGATATTATATGATACCACGAACCGAGAATAATTTCACAGCATAAAACGCACAGATCAGAGTGATCACACTGCTTTGTGTTGCCGCGATTCAGTTGACAGCGCTGCTGATGGCCAGAGCAGTTATCTCGGCCACAGCGTTACAAAAGAATGGAATGTGCGAAGAAGGCACATCACTGCTGCGCATGCTAGATGTGGCCTGTTTTGAAATGTAGATGTCGCTTGTGTTGTTCCGAGCGTGATACTCCGTCGTTCTAGACATCTGTGCGGTCCACTGTACAACTCGACTACGTAGCACTTATGCGTCGCTACATAGCCCGAGAAATTTGAGCCACATAACTATGGTTCTATCTAGGCTATCCTATTATCATTCCTAAAATTTTTGTATATACTCAGTATTTTTTTCTGCACAAGATCGCTGGTAGACGTGTCGAGGTCAGACTCTTTCAAACATGTTATTTCAATTAAAACATTATGAGAGCTATCCTCGAATTTGCTAATGACAATTCTGATAAACATTAGCCAGCATGCTCTGAAGTGCGACATTTCAAAGTTAAAGGCGTTTCTCAGCGAGAACGTCATTTCTTTTTTAATATGGCATCAACACCCTGAGGTAAGAGTACGCCAAAGTATCTTGCGGAAACTGCTCTGTGGTGAGACCACATGATGCTAACATGAACAAAGGATCCACCAAGGTCTTTCTGGCACAATTTCTGACAGCACACACATAAGCTAGGTGTAGTCGGAGTGATTGCATGTTGAAAGGATATATTTTATCTACATGCACAAGATTTTATTTTAATTTTCGTCGTGGTGGCTGTGTATACTGCTTGTCCCGCAGCCACCTCCCACTAGCGAGCACGGCACAAGAACATACCGGCCCGCGAATTTTTTCGAGTGAAACCAACTTCAATTTTTTGGCTCCAGTAACAACACGAGGAGCTCGGCGCGCACTGTTGATACGGGATGTTGTCCTTTTTGCCCCTGGCAAGAACTTTTCCGAAAATACAAGGGGTGAGGGGCGACATCCAGGAACGCCGCCTACCACATCAGCGTGATAATTCCGAGGCGGCTGAAGTTGGCATCGTGTGGACCGCATCCTTCCTTTACCAAAACAGAAGCTACAAATGGCGTTGCTGTCTTCGGCAACCGGGAAAGCAATATTCAGTATGTCGAATAGCAAAAAGAGGCGTACCACAAAAGCACTCTACCAGAAAAAGAAGGAAGCATACAGGCGGACAACAGAAGGGACACGTCGTTATCATGTGCTCCCATAGGTTTAGCTGCCGATGCATTCGATCTAGAAACTGTGGTGCGTTGCTCTTCCTTTCGCGCACAGTATCTCGCTTGGCAACGAGCCGTCACGCCAGCATGTCAAGCCTGCTTAGTAAAAAAATGAACATCTTGCTGCGCACAGAGCGTAGCTGCTATATGAACGATGTCTTGTGTGTGGAAGATTGTGTTGGATGGGCAGTTCGGCTGGCGTGATTCATCACCCGCAGTCGTCGCCCATCGGATACTGAAGTATTGCGGAACAAAGATTTAAAGCTGTAAGTTCAGACCTTGCATGTGCGCTGTGTTTTTGTGTCCTCGTCCTTTTGTCGCTGTTTTTCCCAGCTAACAAAGCCCTAGGTGGTGCCTCTATCAGCATAAAGTGATCTACCAGCCGAAATATTCTTAACTTCCGTCGGCTCCTATGACAGGCACACTCGTGCCATTGGTTGCAGGAGACACCACCATAGGCCTCATGATGGTAGCCGACTGGAAGAATTTTTGCCTGGAAATCAAAACGTCTTCCTGGCTTTGGAGTATTTCAATCTCTTCCTTTGGAAAACTGAGAACTGTTCCCGATGTGGCTTGGCATGAGACGTCGGCGCTAGCGGTGCCTGTCGTCGGGTTGGATGTTCTCCATGGACATACACTGCGTGGCTTTTAATCAGTGGAGTCATGACGGCGGCTCCATTTCACACTCGGTGCAAGTTTAGCCAGAAACGCTTGACGTAAAACACCCTGTCTTCGACGTCCGCATTGCTGATGCCGCAGCTGGTCTTCCACTGTCCCGTGGTTTTCAGAATTGTGGTTCCAGGCAAGCGTTGTCGATGGTACCGGGAGATGCAGTTGCCAAAGTTGGCAGGCGCGAGCTAGACCGGTCGTTTTGCCAATACCAGGCAGGCGTGCACGCGGCCGGAGCACTGCAGCGTAGCATACTGTCTTAATAGACGCCCAATCAATGCAGACTTAGCTGAGAAGCCATCGGTCACAGCTGACACCCCGGTGGCGACGCTGGGGAGGACATGACATTGGTAGATGTTTCTGGTGCTACTTCTGCTGCTGAACAGCCCGGTAGAGAAACAGACCGAATGCGGTGGCTTACATTGAGCTTTCGTTCAAAAGATCCGTATGAATTAGGGACTCGTAGCAGGCGCACGTGGTTAGACCACTAAGGTGACAAATGCCTCGCAGCTGGCTCGGCGATGCCTTGCGCGGGAATTTTTTATTTTTTTTGTCTCGTAAACTGGCAATACCTCCAAGTGGGATTGGCCCCGCTGTTTACTAAAAAGAGAAATTGTAGACTGCGCAACATAGAAAAGAGGACGTCAAAATTCAGTCTAAATGAAAATCAGAGAGGCAAAAGGATTAGTCATTCTATATCTAAAAATAATGAAACAAACAAAAAAATAACTCTGGAACGCAATACACAGTATCTCCGTGGAGGAAACGGTTTTTTTCTCCTCGAGCCTGGTGCCTCGTAATCCAGCTGATGCGGATATTTCTTGCATAAAAAAATATAAATTTAATATATATATATATATATATATATATATATATATATATATATATATATATATATATATATATATATATATATATATATATATATATATATATATATATATATATATATATATATATATATAGCCGAAAAATGTGAACCAGCGAAATAATAAACTTTACAAATACATTGAGAGTGAAATTCTTTTGTGACTTAAACGGAGTGCTGTATTTCCAAGACAATTTGTGTTGTTATGGAAAATCGAGACGAAAAGAATAATAATGATATCGTTGATAATAAAGAATTAAAAATACCAATATTTTTATGAGAGAGATCAGTAGGTAAATGAAAGTATGAAAGAATTGGATTATAAATTAAGTACTGTCGTATGTAAGGGCCAATTTCATCATTTCTCTGTCACGAAAATATAAAAATAAAGCTCGAAAAAATGACAACATTATCTATAGGGACGTGTTGCAGTTGATTTGGTAAGTGAAAAATTAGTGTCCATAATTTTATTGTATTTTAGAGAAGAGTGTTCGAGTTTTTAAAAGGGGCCTGCCAAGTTTTCCAAGTAACCATCAAATAACTTCGTTCAAGTAGATTACTGCCTGGCGAATCAACCGCCACCAATTTAGAACTCGCCAAAATTCAGAATTCGCCACGTACTTGGGGAGTTACAGAGATAGGTTGCACGCTGTACTTGCTTCCTCTCTTGTCCCGACCAACACGTGTCAAGCAAAACAGCGAGGGATGGTACGAGGAAAAGCACTGGGAATGCATGGCTAACATTGAGTGTATCAATCAGTGGTGCCGTTCTGCGGCGGCCACCGCAACTATACAGCCGAGGATTCTAGAGCGAGCTAGCGGTCATAATCTTGGGTATATGACGCAGGCATTTGGGTATATGGCATAATTTGCAGAATGAAAATTGATGCCGCGTGCTGCTCTGTGATGTTTGGCTTGGGTGTTTTGAGAAACCCGCACTTCCAACCTGCACTATTTTGGAAGTGTTTTAGGGGCGCTTTAAATTTAATATGAAAGAAATAGCTTGATGTCTTATAAATCAGACGGAGTAACGATTAATCGAAAATAGACACATCGGCAAATTATTTTATGCTGTATTACAACACACATGATTACCGTAGACGTAAAAGTGAAGGTTGAAAGGTATAACGAAATGGAATCTATAAAATCATCCTGTTTACCATAAAATCACCGAGATTACAAAAATCATTTAAAGGATTATAACTGATACCTAGTGTTTGAATACGGCCCGAAGGCCCATTTGCAAAATATATGAGAACACGTTCGCTTTTAAGATCACCAAAACATAGGTCATTGGACTCAGTCAGGAGTCCTCTCACTGGGGCTTACTCAGACGCAGCACGCGCAACGAGTCTCAGTTTGAGTCAGTCCGGGTTGTTGGTAAGCTGCAGTTTGAATGAGGCCTGCTCAAAACAATTTTGGGGAGTCTGAGTTCGAGTAAGTCGAAAGCACGAGGTGTACCTCTTGAGTAAGTTCCACATTTTTGGCCGACTTATCCCCGTAAAGGCAAAAACTTTTCTATTTATACGTAAAGGGGCCTGCAAAACTTTTTGAGCATGGTCAGTAAACGCCGCCGATCGGTAGTAGAGTCTCCCGGCAACACGCGAGCCAAATAATATAACGCAGCACGCGGCCTGGAGTTCACAATAAATGATTAAAGTCCGCTAAAAATAGTTTTCTCTTATCTCGGCAAATCACGGATTCAGCCCGAAAATCCCTCGTAGTAAGCCCGTCAGTCAACCATTGGCTGATCTGAACATTGCACGCTTGGTCGTTACAGAGGTCGCCGCGTGAGGCCATCACTGGTCCACGCGTGTGCACGCGATCGCACTGAAAAAGCCGCGTATTCAAAGAAAAAAAGAGAAAAAGTGCTCAAAGTTGCAAGGCGTGAGTGACATTTTTTGTTTGCCTCTCCCATTCCTCCCTGCTTAGCTTCCACCACTTTCGTCGGGACGAGAGAAGAGAGAATTGATTGCAGCGCGTGAGAAATATTCGTAACTCGGCCCGCACAGAACGGATTCTTAAAATTTTTGTGGCATTGGAATTTGTGTGATGGTGCGCTTTTGCTGTGAAGTATTTCGAGGTTACTCGAAAATTAGTTTCAGGGCCAGTTCAAGAGCGGCGCCATGTAGCCTCTGTCAAAGAAAACTATCAATCTCTTGCTGCAGTAGTATGAGCAGTATACTTGGCAGCGCAGAGTCAAAGGAGCCATTCAAGGATGTGTATAGTCTATTTTGAAATGACCAGAGTTTCTTAGTGTACATTGGTTACATGAAAGAAAAACTGAAGACGTGTAATGAACATACCGTAGAACAGCTTTCATAATGTATGCAGCCCTGCTGACACTCAATGTCCGATCTGCGTTTGGTGGGAATGTCATACATTTTTCGCGTTTTGTATTCCATGTGGGGTGAAACGTGTTTCTTTGTGAAGAAGACGAGGTCAAGTAGCTTCGGTTCATGCAAAAAAGAATACAAGTTCCAAGGCACCCTTGCGAAGGCTTTGATGATTAACTACATTACGGCTATTTTTCTTTGCAGATTATTATTTAGATGACAAAGTACTCTCGAAAAGCTGAACGTCCTTCTGTAACAACATGGACGCCTAGCTTTATTGGTTATCTACTTAAATGTTCAAGGTCATTTGAAGCACACTAATCGCCTCTATTACAGCATTTTATTGAAGCTCGCGAGCTTCCCCAAAAACTATTAGGCAAGAAAATAGGCTGAATCCCTAGTGCACGGCCCTCCTGCGCCTCTTGGCAAGACTAACCACGTCAAAGTAAATCGTATAAGGCACATCCATCCAGAACACTTATTTGTGAGATTCTCTAACGTTCTGTCAGTATGCAGTGGTCCAAAGGAGATACTGTGATGGACGATATCATGATAATTTTGATCGCATGAATTCTTTCAAGTGCGTCAAACTCACAGTCCACGAATTGTTTTCTTTTTTCTCAGTTTTTTTATTCTGGTTTCATCGTATGAGGCTACTGCAACTGGATATAAAGTCTGTACGACCTCTCCGAAGTGTTATGTCATGCCAATTGAAGTTACCACGGCAGGCAGCTGTCGATAATCGAGAGCATATGTTGTCTATGATGCCATACACACAAGATCTACAATGATGCTCAGAAATGTAAAGCAAAAGAGTGGCCATATTCTTAGAAAAAAATTATAAGTCATTCCACTCTGTGAAGGTAGGTCGCCATTGAAGCTCTAAATCACACAGCATACAGGTGACAGAATTTCAAAAAAAAAAAGGTACAGAAAGTCCCTCATGACTTTTCGTGCATGCAGAAATAAAAATTTCCGACTTCAATTGCCGTAACATGCAATGTCTTAACTGGCATGCTGCATACGCTTGTTGCTTTGTGCATGATCTGAAATTGCGTCTGCTGCCCTTTCGTTATATACTTTATCTTTAGTGGTCCAGTGGAGAGCAGTTTCGTTTTCCTGTAATATGTAGCACATACGTTCGCCAGGGGTTTTCCGTTCGGGAAGTCACCACCGGCCTAAATAATAAATCTTCACTGTAATGTTAGCTTAAAATGCTGTAAAGGTCTCTCGTTCAACTCACCGTTTCTAACGCTGCCTAAAGCTTGATTAATGAATCAATGGTCACACTATTCAGATTCCTCAGATACATTACTTCTAACACTGTCTAAAGCTTAACGATTTTTATCTCAGCCGAAATCTTAAGTGACTCCAACAATTGAACTTAAGCGTTAAGTCATTCTCTCGTCTCCTCAATTCGTTCTCGTTTTCTTTCACTGGACAAGCTTGCGGGTCAACCCTTCAAAAGTTTAGAGACTTGCAAACATGCCACATCTATTTCCGTTTTCGCGTCACAATATAATGCGGCGATTCCACAGAATACCCACACCATTTCACAGAGAAACAGCATTAAAGAATTAAAAGACTGTGTGGTGAGGCCACATGACTCAAAGCCTGTTCCTTTAAAATGTCGAGCAAGCAACCCCCACCCCCCTGGCGACGAATAAACCGGCCATATTTGTTAAGAGGGCACTTGCTTGACACCGGACCAGAAATTGGCCCTAATTTACGCTTAATTGAGATCTCCCAGAAAAAAAACGGGGGACACACCTGTTTTAGTGGCGGCGCTTGATCGATGTGTTACGGTAATTTACTCACCAGTTCTCTACACCATTTCGCCAAAATCACCTGTAGTCCATAATATTAAGTCCTCTCTTATAGGCAGCAAGCGACACTTGTTCGCAATATATATATCTTTTTTTTCATAATCTACCGGAACGCGACGGTTGCAATATGCGCCATTGCCACCTCCCAATTCGAAGCACCTATCATGACGGCGCCTTGAAGTGCCGGCTAACAAATATATTCTCTATAAAACCGACCCAAAGGAATGGGGCTGCAATTGCTCTGTGTAACACTGAGCGCGACGTCTTTACAACACACAGTCTCATCCGTTTCCCAAGCGACAGCGCTCTTCACACGTGGCTTGCAGGAACAGTTCTTCGCAGCTGCTCTAAAGGAATGCCGCGTAACGTTTCCAACTGATGCAGTTTAGGTGGCTCGGGTCGTGCTTGCGTGGACGCCATCTGCAATCACCCCGGAAAGCAGCTCTCAAGGGCGTCGCTATAGAGTTGACGACTCTGAAAGGCATATCAACAACGTCGAGTTGTGAATGGCGATGGTGGTGTCCTCTAAGATACACGAGTGGCAAGTGTCACACCACGAGTGGAATGAAGAGCGAACAGGTGGAAACCAAGACAGATGCGTCGTTGTTATGCGCCGATTCTGTTTACCGCACGTTACATCCGACGTTTATATTGTCGTAACATTGTTCTTGCTTTTCCGCGTCGTGTCTCGTGAAATAAAGAGCCGCAGCACCGTCACATTAAGCCTGCTTCCCTGAAGTAGTGGCCATCTCGTTACTGGCAGGGAGTAGGTCGGAATCAGCTCTGTACTTAGTGCCGAATCTTTTGTCGGATGTCTGATAAAGGAGGTTGAATTCGCCACCCGAATTTCGGAAGTGAATCTCTCGCGGGACTTCCGCCGGTTTTTCCAGGAGGCACAATCGTGACACTGGCACTGAAAGGTAGACCCAATGGGCAGCAAAAGGCCAACAAACCCAGACAAGTTTTGTCCAGAGAATGCCACGCGTTGTTCTTGAAGCTGTTTGTGTCGTAGTAGCTTCAGTAAATCGGCGTGAAGGTGGCTCTGCGTCTCGTTCGATGATCGAACATGGAACCCATGCGACCTATCTCCAGGTGCTCCCTAGTCAGAAGTTGTCACCAAAGTCCCCAGGGGAATGGCCACCGTTTCCAGTAGCATTCTGAGAATTTTGCAGAAAACTGGGAATAGGGCTAAGAATCCGCCATTGCCGCAAGGAGTGTCCTTTGTCGGCTCGGGTTTTCTCAGAGGGCAAGCACTGAATGGCTTCTGAGCTAGTGGAGGCGTGGCGACGGCGGAGTTACAGTGTACTAGAAGGGTAGTACACTCTAGCAGAGTCTCTTCCTTGGCAGGGGTTCAACCAGCAAAAGTCAACATTAAGTGCCGTGTCCTCTATGCCCACATTGCTGACGCCGCAGCTGGTCATCTACTGCCCTTTGGTTGCGAGAAGCGTGACTTCTGGCAAGGGTAGCTTGGCGTTGGTTTCGGAAGTGGTAGTGGGCGAGGTTGGTGGGTGTGAGGCTGAGCAGCTGCCTGACGAACACACGTTGCTCGCGCACCTTACCGAAACACGATATCGGGACAGCCTGTTTTGTTGGTTGCCCTATTAGTGGAGGTACACTCGAAAGGGGACCGGACAAAGCATCCCTGCAGCGAACCCTTTGGGGGTGACTTTTGGTAAAGCTTGGCATTTCTGGCCTTTCTGGACGCCACACTAACCGATCCCCAGGCAGTCAGGATCGCCCGCCCTTGTCTCCAGGTCGAGTGTGGTGGCTCCCAGTCAGACCTCGTCCGAAATAAAAGTACAACGGGACCGTGACAGCTAGGGCATGCAGCTAGGATGCTGACGTAACGAGTGCTTGCCAGGTGGCTTGCCAGGAACGCGAGCCCCTTGTTTGTTTGTTTCTCTTGACTCTTGGCTAGCCCCCACCCAGGAGGATTGGTCAAGAAAGCGAAGTTTACTCCTTCTGTGAGCAATATATCTATGTGTAAAAATGAATTTGTATTATAATATGACTAATTTAATGAAAACAACATAAAAAGAGAGTAAATAAAAAAGTGGTAAATTGAATTTGAGAAATTTCGCTATTTCAGATTTTGTGATTACCACGCAGCTGCGTTTACTTGACCTCACCATTTAGAATTTTTTAAGATACCAAATAATAATTATTTGATTAAAGATAACAATGGGATACGTTTGGATGCCTGAATATAATCGCAAACGGGATTGAAAGCATCCCTGTGGCAATGTCCCAAAACTGAGGCACCAAAGTTTAGTGCAGTTTCCGCCGTCAATGCAACGCGAGCCACGCGAAGAAAACTTCGTCCTCTTTTCTCGAACAAAAGGGATTTCTTGAATTGATTACTGAAACAAACATAAATAAGACAAAATCAAATTAACTGTCATTACGTAATTTTGTTTGTTGGTGAAAGTGAGAGTAATACACAGAAAGTAAATATTCCGTCATAATATCGAGCAAACAATGATAAGGACAAATATTATCTGTTTGACCTGTCCAACCCATGGCCGATCTCCCTGCGTGGGTAGGCGCCTGTCATCCATTGACCATCATGATCCTAATTTAGGATTCTTCTAACAAGCCACCCATGTACCCAACCTATCACACGCACTCATTGTGGGTAGTACTTCAATAACCAAGCAGCTTAATTCAAAAAATAGCCATACGATTATTCTAAACAAGAAACAAGTTTCCAACAGAAAGCATGAAAGAAGGTTAAATTATTAGAGAAATAAGAGTATTTTAATTCTATTGCCATCCTCACTTAGCCATGTAGAAATTATAGCAAAAAAAAAACTAGACAGTCTCATTATTTGCCTTAGCAAACATTTTCGAGTTAAATGGGTATTTTAAAACTTCGTGTTGATAATTCGCGGTTTTTGGGGGGCTGTTATTGGAATATTGTTATTTAATAAATGAGAAATCGTGCGATCTTATAAAAAGCAAAACAGTTAGGATATGCATGTGTATTTGTGAAAATTTACTTATAAAAGGGGCGACAAATGTTTCTGCGGCTATTTCGCAAGACCTGTTCTCCAAGTGAGAGTAGAAAAGTAATTAATGAAATTTTCTTGCTGCTATTTCGCAAGACCTGTTCTCCAAGTGAGAGTAAAAAAGTAAATAGTAGGTACAATTCGATATAACGAAGCGGAATTTTGAAAAATCATCTTCTTGCATGGTATATATAACAGCCGACGCATGGAGTAGGAAAAAAAAAGTTGGTTTTCGTGGTCATTTCAGATATATATATAGCGACAGTGTACAGCACCGTATGCTTATAGTATAGCGTGTATGCAGGGCTGGTTTTAAGCATACTGCGAATTCGGTAGTTCTTTAAGCTATGTTTAACAGTTACCCTTTGTGTATTGTGTAAATTGAAACCATCAGAAAACTTCAGGAATTACCCTTGATCTTCAACTTCCAGAGTTGAACGTGGTAGCGTGGTCAGGCCCGTGCGCATCACCTGCTCAATTCCTTGACTAGCTTCGCTAATCGTATCATGCCTCAACCATGCCGCAAGAAAACGAACGAACTAGCAAATAATATTGGCCGTTTTAGATTATCGTAACATTTGTACAGCAAATACAGATGTTGTGTGCCGAATACACAACCATTCTCCCGTTTGCGAATCGGTAAAGGGCCCGCTACCTTTCCGAAAAGCAACATGCGAACCTTCAGCCGCCTAGCTTGTTTATTTTTTTTCTTTTGCTTGTGTTAAATATGTCTGAGTGCTTCGTTTTGGGTGGGCTTTTAACAGCCAGTCACTGCGAAATCTACATGTGTAGACGTCGGGCGTGATTCTACGCTTTTGCGTGCTCCAAACAAAGCATGTGCAGAAGGTTAACGTAGCCGGAACTCTTACCTACGTACGCTGTTTCTACATTATAGCATTCAACGCTAGCGCACGCAAGATATCACGCACGTAGGACAAGATGGTGGGGCATGATGAATCAAGAGTCGTACACTTCAAATTTTTCTAGCCGTCACCTATCGTTAAAGTCCTTCATACCCAAATACTCATCGTATTTCATTTGGGTAACATAAATGACTCTTCGCCATATGCACACTGCCGACAAAAGAACTACCTTTTTGAGATACGCAGTTGATATGGGGTGCAGAATTACGGCTCAATAAAACTTGTTCACAAGGTTCGCTCATGTTTTCGATTGTCCTAGAGAGATGACAACACTGTACCCATTCGCTTGTTTCCACGATAAGGTGAATGGGGCCACAAGTAATGCTGTGCTTGGTAATAGGGGTCTTGAGGAGTACTTGTTTACGGCATATGTCGAACGGTATATGTCTATATGTTTACGGCATATGTCTTGACCTTGAGCACCTTCTTTTTCTTCGAATGCACCGCTTTTTATGTGTTATCGCGCGTGCATCGATGGATGGATCTGGCTGTACCCTTTAGATCGGGCGATGGCTAGCGCCACCAAGCCGTAATACTTAATGAACCAAAAACTAGAGTTATTTTTTTTCCTTAAATAGTGAGGTTGAGGATTCGTACTTTGAAGCGAATGGTTCAATTTTCACTCGTGCCTTGACTTTAGCCACCAATCACATAACCTCCTTCTAGTTAATTCTACCCGCTTAAAGTTTATTTTGCCCTCAATGTCCCTAAACCCTAGTGCTTTGAAAAACTCTGCGCCATCAACCTGAACTACAGGGTGAAGCCCTTTACAGAACATTATCAAGTGTTCGGCAGTTTCTTCTTCCTCTCCACACGCACTGCATACCGTGTCTACCCCTTCGTATTTGGCCCGATATGTCTTTGTTCGCGATTTTCCGTCCTAGCCTCAAACAGTAGAGAACTACCCCGAGTATTATCATAGATCCTTTCCTTGGCTATTTTCTGCTTGAAAGTTCGATAGATCTCTAGTGCGGACTTCTTAATCATGCAGATTTTCCACATATCGGTCTCCCCTTCCTTCACCTTCTTCTTAACCGATAATTCTCTTTGGTTTGGTGCCCTGCGGTTTTTCAAGTATTTACCAGTCAATTTTCTGGTTCGCTTCCGCCATTTTGTATCGACATTCTTCATGTACAAGTAGCTGAATACCTTCCTAGCCCACCGCTCCTCCCCCATTTCTTTCAATCGCTTCTCAAATTTTATCTTGCTGCTAGCTTCCCTGCCCTCAAATGATGTCCATCCCATATCACCTTGTACTCCCTGATTTGGTGTATTCCCGTGAGCTCCTAAGGCAAGCCTACCTCTTCCACGTTGCTTAATTCCTAATCTTCCTTGAACTTCTGATCTGATGCACAAGACCGCATTGCTGAACGTCAGACCAGGAACCATGACCCCTTTTTATATTCCCCTGACAACATCATACCTATTGTAATCCCACAGTGCCCTGTTTTTCATTACCGCTGCATTCCTGTTACCTTTAGTCGACACGTATATTTCGTGTTCCCTTAGGTACTCGGCCCCATTGTTTATCCATACGCCCAGATATTTGTATTCATCTGTTATCTCTAGCATGACCTCCTGTATTCTAAGCTCACTACTTTCATTGTCATTAAAAATCATGACTGCTGATTTTTCCTTACTGAATCTGTAATCTAAACTATCTCCCTCATTACCGCAGATGTCCTCCAATCTCTGCAAATCTTCCTTGTTGTCGGCCATTAGCACTATATCATCTGCGTACATCAGTGCTGGTAGTGCCTGTTCAATGAGTTTTTCTTGTTTGACGAAAGAGAGCTTGAAGCCCAGTCCATTTCCCTTTAATTTGGCCTCTAATCCTTGTAGGTACATCACGAATAACAAGGGTGACAGAGGACACCCCTGCCTAAGCCCCCGTTTCACCTCTGTGCGCTTAGATACCTGTTTTTCGCACTTTATAACTACCTTGTTACTTTTATAGATCTCCTTTAAAAAATCAGTGACTACATGTTCCACGCCTAGTGTGTCCAGTATTCCCCACAATTCCTCTTGAACCACGCTATTCTACGCTCCCTTGATATCAAAAATGCTAGCCAAAGGGGCCTGTGTTCCTTTTCTGCTATTTAGATGCACTGCGTCAGTGAGAACAGATTGTCTTCCAACCTCCTGTGTTTCCGAAACCCATTCTGCAGTTCCCCCACCACCCCCTCATCCTCTATCCACGCCTGCAGTCTTTCCTTTATAATCTGCATCGCCAGCCTGTAGACCACTGATGCCACTGTTATAGGACGGTAGTTGTTTATGTCAGCTTTGTCCCTCTTTCCTTTAGAGATCATGCTCATCCTGCTAAGTTTCCATCCATTGGGAACTTCTTCATCGATTATTATTTTGCTCACTGCTTCTCTCAAAGCCTGCTTAGACTTCGGACCTAATGTCTTTATCAGCATAATTGGAATGCCATTTCGGCCTGTTGATGTACTACTAGGAACCCTTTTCTCAGCCCTTTCCCACTCTTGTTGTGGAAATGGAGCCATTGCGCCACTTGATTCATCCTTGTCTATTGTGGTGCATAAGGCACTTCTGTGTTGAAATTTTTCTGTCAGCCTTGTTCTTATATATTCAATAGCTTCGTCCCCTTCTAGCCTAGCACCTTGAGCTGTAGTTATAAACCTCTGCTCTAGGCTTGTCTCATCTATAGGGAGTTTAGATGGTTCAGAAATTTCGCAGCTGCCTTTCTATCTTTTTTATGTACTTCTGCCAGCCACTGGGCTCCCTTTCTTCTAGTCTTTTCATTGATCAGAAGGGATGCATCCCTTCTGCAGCTTAGAAAGATTTCCCATTTTCTTTCAGCATCATCTGTCGGTACACCCCTATGCACGCGTGAACAAGTAGCGGCCTCACGCGGCTCCCTCGGTAACTTTATATTTCAGTCACAGACGCACAGAAGATTTATCGCTGACAGCCAGCGGAGCCGACGCCGGCGGCGGGTTTACCGCGACACGAGCTCTTTAACGCTTTTGCGTTCAAAGCTTGTTCTTGATCAGCTAATAATTGTGGCGCATACCTATTTCAGGCACAATTCTTCATCATCGTCTGCCACTTCATAAGCAATTGGCACAAAATTCGTTGAGGGTATTTAGCGGATATCACGCGACGACGCTTCTCAGAAGAATGACGAAGGATAGCATAAATGACTGCTGGCCTACTACCGAGAAATTACTAATACTGCCGTAGTGGGTACTCAGCAAGTGTGCTTTTAGCAGTTACCCAATGAATGTTTAGAAAAGGATCTGAAAGGCCGCTCATCCAGCTTTCGCTGTAGCCGTGCTGCACCTTCCGCGCAGGCCGGGCATTTTTTTCTTTGGCCAATCCATTTCATTCGAATCTGTGAGCTGTTGACGCCGCAACGATTACCTCATGCTTCTCATCACCAGTTACTCACCAGGTTATGCACTCTGCAATCACTTCTTCAGAAATAGTTTTCACGCCGTGGTGGTATAGGGGCTAAGGTACTCGGCTGCTGGCCCGCAGGATGCGGGATCGAATCCCGGCTGCGGCGGCTGCATTTCTGACGGAGGCGGAAATGTTGTAGGCCCGTATGCTCAGATTTGGGTGCACGTTAAAGAACCCCAGGTGGTCGAAATTTCCGGAGCCCTCCACTACGGTGTCTCTCATAATCATATGGTTGTTTTGGGACGTTAAACCCCGCATATCAATCAATCAGAAATAGTTTAACGTTTCAGAAAGGAAAAAAACACCCCTTTTCGGCATTAGTCGGGGTGTTTATTTGTTCTCCTTCTCTGCGTGCTCCCGATTGATTTCGAAAAGACTGCTTCCAGCGTTACGCACGCTTATTCCGGGCTGACAGCTTATCTTGCCTAATACAAAAATGTTATGCGGTGCTTCATGCATCAGTTATTGTCGATCTTTACGATGTATTACTCACACCCAATGCAGGAAATCGCCTAAGTATCTCTCTACGACGAAATCTGTCCTCTTCTTTCTTATTTTTCCTTCTCAGTCGATTGTACAGTACGGTTATATCAGGAGGAACACGCGACCGCGCTGCCGGCGGTCCGTGGGGCGATAACTGCTGGCGGTATTTGTAAAGTGGAGCATGCGTACAAAATCGCAAGGGCGGTTTGTGCTTTGCGTCGTCTGCTACTTCCCCGCCTTTGCGCTCGGCGCGCGCTAACGCCATGCTTCGTAGTGAATGGAAGGAGAAGCCGGCTATGCTCACTGCATCAATCATGGCTTTTCTTGTCTTTTATCAAAGGCAGCCGGATTCTTCAAGCGTTGTGCAAAGCTTACGTTTAACATTTCTGAGAGCATAGGCCCTGTAGGTTACACAAGTGATGGGCTTCGTTATCACTTTTGCAGAATTCCACAGCTGCGAGGGTAATTTTTCACTAAATGAATTTTCGGTGGTGCCAGCTCTTATATGTTGCATAGCCAGGGCACCTGAGGATGAAAGGCTTCTCATATTCGAGCTCTGCACGGGCAGCCTGCTGTCGCTGCGGTGGTAAACAAGTAAGTGAAGACCATGACGCTGCTCATGTGCCCCCTTCCCCCCCAGTCATCTGACTTCAACATAAATGAAAGTTTGTGGGGTAGAAAGAAATCAGCTTTCTCTCACCAAACTCTCCGCGTCAAATCTGTGAATGACCTCTGGGTTTCCGTAAAAGAAGAGTGGGAGCGTCTTAAGCGCGATTCATCTCTCACGGAAGCTCTGTATGTCTCCGTCTAGAAGGACGGATGCCGTGCTGAACACTGGAGGTGACGTCACCCTATACTGAACGAAGCTTGTCATTCTTCTAACGTGAAGAAGCTGAAGACGTGGCAAGCTCCATCTTTTTTTTTTCACAAAAATACGACAAATAAATTTTTCTTTGGTGTTAACATAATTGTATAGCTTTACGCACTTCATTTTTCATGCGCGCGCTTATTGGGGAAATGCGAAACTTTTCATAAAAGTGCATGTAATCACAATCTGAAATGTGGAGCTTTTTCGGATGTTGCCTTTTTTTTATTTAACAAACTCACATGATTTAAACACTTAGCGCTAATATTTGCAGAAATGTACAAAGCCAGAGCCTGAACATCATTAAAGATCACGCCGTATTTATAGTTCGAAAAAAAATTCATCCTTAAGTGTTTTCTTAATTCACCACGATGGGGTTATAGTGCTTGACGGCTGGCCTGCAAGTCACGGGATCAAATTCCTGTTGGAACAGCCGATCTATCGATGAAGGCGGGAATATTCGAGGCCTGTGTACTTTGATTTCCACCCCAGGTAGTTGAAATTTCTGGAGCCTTCCACTGCGTCACTCATAATCGTACTACTGTTCTGCGATGTTAATACCGAATATTTATTATTACTGGGAGTTTATTAACATGCTTCTCAATATTTTCGCATAGCTTTTCATTGTATATATCCTTTATTGGACATTCCGCTACTGTGGTTGTGAACCAAGTCGTTTCGAAACTGGTGAGATACCACAGCAGGAAGCAAGTTGGACCTTTCGTGTGCCTGCTGACTACACGACTGGGCACGCGCCGACAGACCAGCAGCGGCATGAAACCCTCCGTGGAGCCCCGCCGCGGTGGTCTAGTGGCTAAGGTACTCGGCTGCTGACCCGCAGGGCGCGGGTTCGATTCCCGACTGCGGCGGCTGCATTTCCGATGGAGGCGGAAATGTTGTAGGCCCATGTGCTCAGATTTGGGTGCACGTTAAAGAACCCCAGGTGGTCTAAATTTCCGGAGCCCTCCACTACGGCGTCTCTAATAATCATATAGTGGTTTTGGGACGTTAAACCCCACATATCAATCTATCAAACCCTCCGTGGAAAAACGAAAGCGCTCGGCAGGCGCAGGGGCGGAAAGTAGCAGACGAAATCGCACAAGCGCCGCCTTAACGCTTTTATGCGCTTGCGCCACGTTTACAAATGTCGCCACCCGTTCGCGCCACGCGGGCCGCGGCCACGCATTCGCGTGTTCCCCTTAACAGTGAACCGAACTGTACATACCCTCCCCCCCCCCCCCCCGTGTGCCTACATTCAAAACTATGTGATTTTACGGCATCTCTGGGATCAGCCAATCTCTGCTCAGGCGACGATCTCATGTGATGAGGTCATGACGAAGTCATATGGTATGAAATCAGCACGGGATGATTACTTTTTGCATTCATCATGGTGATGCCCTACGGTCAATTCTTGTGTTTCGTAAGGCACCTAACGCTTAGCAAAATGAAAATTCTGGGGGTTGGTGAGCCACAGTGCACCAGCTAGACGAGGACGATAGCTAGAAGACACATGAAGCGCGTTTTCATTGCATCTAAGGCTCCTCCCAGAATGTTCTCGGGCAGCGCGACCAGACAGAACGACAAACAAAAACGGAATGCATACGTATGGCCCGTTAGATGACCATGCCAAGCACACAATAGTAATCACTTACCTGAGAACCGCTATATTTACTGTAACATAGAACTTTTGGCAATCCCCTGTAATAATTCACGGTAGGAGGGAGGTGTTCAGTACATGGGCCGGGAAGCACCCTTACAAGATGTTACGGGGCCCTGACGTGGACGAAGGGAACACACGCTATATTCAGATGAAACTATTTATTCAGGGTGCACGTTAAAGAACCCCAGGTAGTCAAAATTTCCGGAGCCCTCCACTACGGCGTCTCTCATAATCATATGGTGGTTTTGGGGCGTTAAACCCCACATATCAATCAATCAATCAAACTATTTATTCAGCCGAACTCTTGGCCACTAAACTTAAGATTAGATTACAGCGACATACGGACACTGATAGCGGCGAGCAGAGAGTCAGCCGATGATCAACTGACAAGGGGTGAAGCGCGTCGCCATTTATACACGTGGCGTCGAACATTGTAGTGATAGCGCTAGTGGGCGCGTACGTTCCTCAATAATCTGTAATCTCTGCGAAGTGGGCGTCACCTCATCAAAATGATCTACTATAATCGTGCAGCTTTTAGAAAAATGAGATGCAGTTTGCGCTGAGCATTCCAGACAGGTTCCGATTGATATGTGGGGTTTAACGTCCGAAACCACGACGTAATTATGAGAGACACCGTAGTGGAGGGCTCCGGAAATTCGAACCACCTGGGGTTTTTTAACGTAAACCCAAATCTGAGCACACGGGCCTACAGCATTTCCACCTCCATCGGAAATGCAGCCGCCGAAGCCGGTATTCTAACCTGCGGGTCAGCAGCCGAGTTCCTTAGCCACTAGACCACCGCAACGGGGCTCGAGATAGGCTTTGAGGCTGAAAAGTGAATCAAACATAAGTGTAAATAAGTAACGCACGTGGCAATATGTCTGACCATGACACCTAGGTCAACACTACGAGCACGACAGTCCAGATATTTCCGTGCCTCATAGAGGGTTATCAATACCGCTCGCGAAAATGCTAACATGTGTAAAATAATTTCACCGTGATGTGTGACATCACGGTGAAATTATTAGCATGTCATATCTCACGTATGTTTTTATTTATTCTTGCACGTCTTCCTCATATCCATTCGTATTCATCATCTGTCACGTGTGACTCACTATTTTACATACTTATTGCGCAGCCATGGGCACACACCGGGCTGAAGGCTGTGCGTGCTGGAGTCTGCGATGCCTGCTTACTGCTTCGCGAATCAACCGCCACAAAAATATTCAGAATTCGCCACGTGCTCATCGAGTTACAGACATTGGTTGCACGCTGTGCTTGCTTTATTTATTTTTCCGACGAGCACTCTTCAAGCACAACCGAGAGGGATGGTACGGGGAAAAGCACCGGGAATGCATGGCTAACCTCGAGTGTGATATTGAGCGGTGACGTTCTGTGGTGACGTTCTGAGGTGGCATTCTGCGGTGGCTGCCGTAACTATTCAGATTATTATTGCGTTGCTCTTGCTTTCCCGCTTTGTGTCTGCCAGCCGTCACGCTGGCATACCGAGTTTGCTTAGTAAAAAATAAAAAAAAATGACCAAGTTGCTGCAAACAGAGCGTGGCTACTATATAGACGATGTCTTGTGTGCCGAAGCTTGTGTTGGATGGCCAGAGTGGCTGGCTGGTTTCGTCACTCGCAGTCGTCGCCCATCGGATACTAAACTCTCGTGGCACAAAGCTCCAAAGCTGTAAGAGCTCGCATGTGCAGTGTGAAACCCGCCGCCGTGGTTACTTGACTGCTGACCCGGAGGTTGCGGGATCACATCCCGGTGGCGGCGGCTGCATTTTCGATGGAGGCGGAAATCTTGTAGGTGCGTGTGCTCAGATTTGCATGCACGTTAATGAACTCCAGGTTGCCAAAATTTCCGGAGCACTCAACTACGGCGTCTCGTATTGTCATATGGTGGTTTTGGTACGTTAAGCCCCACATAACAATCAATCATCAGCATGTGCGTGGTGTTTTTGTATCGCCGTCCTTTTCACCCTGTTTTTCCCAGCTAACAAAGCTTTAGGTGATGCCTCTTTCATCATAAGGTGATCTACTAGAAGAAATACTTTTAATTTCGTTGGTTCCTCCAACAGCCACACTCGTGCATTTGGCTGCAGGGGAGGGACACTATAGGTCTCATCACGGTAGCCGACTGGGAGAATTTTCTTTCCGGAAATCAAAACGTCTTCCTCGCTTTATAGTTCTTTGCAGCATGGCTGTAGCCTCAGCAAGATAACGTGACGGTAGCTCTGCGTCTTGCTCGATGTTTCTACCTAGACCAGAAAACTTTGTGCGGTTGCTCTGGTGTCGAAAGTTGTCCTCGTGGTTCCGTGGCGGATATATATCTCTTTCTTTGGAAAACAGAACTGTCCCAGACATTTCTCGGCATGAGACGTCGGTGCAAGCGGCGTCTATCGTCGGGTCGGGTGATCTCCGGAGGTAGACATTCTGTAGCTTTGAATAAATGGAGATATGACGGCGGCTGCGTTTCCTATTCGGTGTGGGTTTAGCTAGAAAAGTTTGAGGCAAAACAACGTGTCCTCGGCGTTTGCATTGCTGACGCCGTAGCTGGCCTTCCACTGTGCCCTGGTGTTCAGAATTGTAGCTCCAGCCAAGCGTACGATCTTGTCGATGATACCGGAAGGTAGAGTCGCCGAGGTTGGCGGGTGCGGGCTTGACCGGTTCTTTTGCGAATACCGAGCACGCGTGCTCGTGGCCGGAGTGCTGCAGTGTAGCAGGCTGTCTCGATACAAGCCCAGTCAATGCAGACTTAGCCGAAATGCCATCGGACACAGCTGAAACCCCGGTGGCGACGCTGGGGAAGAGTGGACGTTGGTCGATGCTTCTGATGCTACTTCAGCTGCTCAACAACCCGCTAGAGGAAGTCATGAACGCCGAACCCCGTCCACAGACCGAATGCGGTGGCTCACATTGGGCTCTATTTCGAAAGATCCGTACGAATTAGGGTCTCGTAGCAGGCGCAGGCTGTTAGACCGCTAACGTGACGAATGGCTCCCAGTTGGCTTGGCGATGCCTTACAAGGAATCATTTATTTTGTTTTGTCTCCTAAGGGAAACTCTCTCATACCTACAAGTGGGATGAGCCACGCTGTCTACCAAAAAGAGAAATATAGGCTGTATAACATAAAAATGACGACGGCTGAATGCAGTGGAAATAAAAATTGAAGAGCTAAAAAGATTGGACATTCTATATATAAAAGATAGAAAAAAATTATTTTCCTACGTGATCCACATTTTGCCTGCCTAGAAAACGTCAGTTTCTTTTCTCAAGCCTAGTGCATCGTAATCTTGCTGATGCGGATATTCCTTTGGGCTCACAGAAGAAATCTCAACGTTAAAAAAATTTGGATTGCCTGGCTTCCCCTATTTATATATGTTGACGATTCAAACAAGAGGGAAATTCATTTGTTACCTTTACGGAATGCCGAATTTGTAAGGCACTATGTATTGTTGTGGAAAGGCGTGGCGAAAAGGATAACAGTGATATCGACGATCATAAATAAATAAAAATACCGATATTTTTGTGAGAGAAATATGTAGGTAAGCTGAAGTATAAAAGAAGCGCATTTTAGATGATGTACTGTCGTATGTAAGAGCAATTGTCATCTCCGCACGAAGAAATAAAACTAAAGTTCGTCAAAATAACACCATTTTCTATGTGGATGTGTGAAAGTAGATTTTGGCAGTGAACAATTTGTGTCGATAATGTTATTGTATTTTAGAGAAGAGTGTTCCAGTCTTTAAAACGGGCCTTTCAAATTTTCTAAGCAACCATTCAATAACTTCGTTCAAGTAGATTACTGCTTCGCGAATCAACCGCCACAAAAATATTCAGAATTCGCCACGTGTTCATCGAGTTACAGAGATTGGTTGCACGCTGTACTTGCTTTATTTATTTTTCCGACGAGCACTCTTCAAGCACAACAGCGAGGGATGGTACGGGGAAAATCACCGGGAATGCATGGCTAACCTTGAGTGTTATAATGAACGGTAACGTTCTGCGGTGACGTTCTGCGGTGGCGTTCTGCGGTGGCCGCCGTAACTATTCAGCCGATGATCCTCCAATGAGCCAACGGTCATAAATTTGGGTATATGATGCAGTCATTTGGGTATATGGCATCATTTGCACAACGAAGAATGCTGCCGCGTGCTGCTCTATAATGTTTGGCTCACGTATTTTCAGGAACCCGCGCTACCGACCGGCACTATTTTGGAAGAAGAATTTGTGGGGTGCTCTAATTTTAATATAGAAGAAATAGCTTGATCTCTTATAAGTCATACAGAGTAACAATTAATCGAAAATAGATACATCGGCGAATTATCCTATGCTATATTACAACAACCATGATTACCGTAAAAGTAAAAAAAAAGTAATGAGCAAGGGTCGAAAGGTATAACGAAATGGAATCTATAAAAGCATTCTGTCTAATATAAAATCACTGATATCACAATAAAATCATTTAAAGGATCATAACTGATACCTAGTACTTGAATACAGCTTGAGGCTCCATTCTAGAGTATCATCAGAACCATTGGGGTTTTAGGATTACCAAGACTTAGGTTATTGGACTCACTAAAGAGTCCACTCACTCGGACTTACTGAGTCTCAGCTCGCGCAGAGAGTTTCAGTTTGAGTGAGTCCGGGTTTCTGGGGAGCTTCAGTTCGAATGTGTCCTGCTCAAAACAGTTTTATGGAATCTGAGACTGACTGAGTCCAAACCAAGAGGTGTACTTTTGTAAGGTGCTTACGAAAATGTGCGATAGTGTATGAAAGGCGTGTGGATTGTTGCAAAAATGTGGAAAATCTACATTTTTTGTCAAATTTTCAGCAGAAAATCTGAGCTCTATATAGTTATAAATGAATGCACAGTGACATATATAGTACAAAAGAATAACGCAGGCTAGTCTGTGTTGTCAGTCACCGCTGTTCGCCCTTTTCCAGAATGAATACAACTTCTGCAGATGACCAGTTGCTAAAGTCTGTCACACGGAAAATGTGTCATTCACAAGGAATGACAATAACTGTCATTTTACTTGCATGCTGTCACACGAAAACAAATCAAGCAAAAAAGCATAACTTTAAAGGCTCCTTTTTTGGTAGAAACAATATTAATGAGAACTAAATTCAATGCGAATGAACTTGTCAATAATAATGAAACTGTTCTCATTACCATTGGCAAAGAGAAATGTCATTTTAAAATATCGACCATGAGCTTGGCCCTCCTGAGCACCGACAAAAGAAATGAAAATCTATGAAAACTAATTGCATGTAGCCTAAAAATAATTTTTTATTGATAGAATGTGCTCATATAATATAAATACACCTATGCACAACTTGCCACAGCTTCACGACAGAAACGAGGTAGGGGTAGAGGGAGTGGTCAGAAAAATAATTATGAGAGCACAACTGATATGTACGGACACATAATTGTGCTTATCGTTGATGCTCGGATGGTCGTGTATAGAGCTGGGTCGTTTTGAGATTTTCAAAAGCATTGTTTCAGACCACCATGCAGATTACGCTTCAATTGTAGTGCTACATGAGACACAACTTATGGGCCAGCTTTAATGAATAAGAAGAATATAGGTGAAACAAATGCTTTAAAATATATTGATACAAAACAGCCGCTAAACACGGCAGCATGAAAGAGGAGGACGAAGTGGGTTTTTCCGTTGGATGCTGGTCTGACGCCATCTTGCTCGTCGGGTTCTCTGCGCTGTAAATAGCTCATTAAACAAGTTACTCGTAACAATATTGGTGGAGGTGGACGACCCCCGTACCTCGATGGAGACGCGCAGCGGTCGCACCATCGGCGACCTTTCGACTGCTTCGACTGCTGGTACTTCCTCTACGCCGCCCTCATCAGTCCAAGCCACCACCTACGTCACACTACCACACCTCCGGGATCCCGGCACTTTCACCGGTGATGGTACGATCGATCTCGACACTTGGCTGAAGCGGTACGAGCGCGTCAGTGCTACTCACCGATGGGATCCTACGCTCATGCTCGCCAACGTGCTTTTCTACCTAGACGGCACTCCCCGAACATGGTTTGAAAGCCACGAAGCAGACATAACGAGCTGGGATCTCTTCAAAGAAAAGATACGTGACCTGTTTGGCGATTCATCTGGTCGTCAGCTCGCTGCGAAGAAGACTCTTGCCACACGAGCCCAGTCTTCTACCGAATCGTACGTCTCTTACATTCTTGACGTCTTGGCCCTTTGTTCCAAGGCCGACCAGTCCATGTCGGAAGACGAAAAGGTTAACCACGTCTTGAAAGGCATTGCTGACGATGCTTTCAACCTGCTGGTCTTTAAAAACGTCTCGAGCATCGACACAATCCTTAAAGAATGCCGACGTCTCGAACAAGCTAAAGCCCGCCGTGTAGCCCAAAGCATCGTGCGCCTTCCGAACACAGCGGCCACTTCTTCGTGTGACGACGCCTTCCACCAGGCCCCTCGATGTGACAACCTTACACGCATCATTCGTCGAGAGGTCGAGGCAGCACAACCGGTAGCTATGCCATTACCGACGCCTGCGCCTTCCCCGACCACGATCTCTTTAATACAAGCGGTCGTTCGTCAAGAGCTATCGAATGTCGGCCTACATCCTGTTCCTACCGAGTACTCTGCTGAGCCTTCTTATCGTACCCCTTCTGCACCTCGCATACAACGCAATCCGTCCGAATGGCGTACTCTTGATGACAGGCCCATATGTTTTAACTGCCGACGCGTTGGTCATATCGCTCGTCACTGCCGCAGCCGCTGGGCTCCACCGTCCCATTATGCACCTCAGTATCACACCACTTCTGCTCGCCAGGCGTCCCCACCACTTTCTCCATCAACGCCGACCACATTTGCCGCTCCTACAGCACCTTTGAGCAGACCTCGCTACGACCGGTCACCGTCCCCTGCTCGTCGTCAGTCCCGGTCGCCCCCACAACGCCGTGCTGCCTCCCCGACCTATTCGCAGCATCTCCGACCGGAAAACTAGGCCGTGCAGCTCCTGGAGGTGGAGCTGCGTTGACGACCTTCGTAAGAAATCCTCGATTAACATTAACAACGAACCAGAACCTTTTGGACGTTACTGTCGACAATGTTCGTGTCAGTGCATTGATAGATACTGGCGCGCATGTGTCCATTATGAGTGCTAACCTTCGCCGCCGACTTAGAAAAGTTGTCACGCCCGCCCTCAACCGAGCTGTACGAGTTGCCGATGGAGGAACTGCCACAATTCTTGGCATGTGCTCTGCACGAGTGTCTATTGGGGAGAGAAGCACTGTCGTTCTTTTCGCCGTTATCGAACATTGCCCTCATGACCTCATACTCTGTATGGATTTTCTAGCCAGGCACTCTGCCCTCATAGACTGTTCAGCTGGCTCTCTCCATCTCGATTTACCCCTCTTTTCTGATCCGACCAGCCCACCGCAAACCAGCCTCTGCTGCATTGATTTCACGCGCCTCCCTCCTAAGTCTGTCACACATGTCGACTTATCCTCCACGCCACCAGTACCTGATGGTGATTACATGGTGGCCCCGATTCCTGCAGAGATGCTTACGCATGGGGTTGCTGTGCCGCATATGATTCTGACGATTAGGAGAAACCGCACCTTCATTCCACTGGTCAACTTTTCACTCACCACCCAAGTTCTGCCACAGGGTATCTCCCTGGCCAAAATTACTGCTCTCCAAGATGACCATGTCGAGCCCTTCAGAGTTGACGATTGCTGCAGCTCAGTCAGTGGTTCCACTCCATCACGTTCTTGGGGCGCCGACATCGAGCGAATGGTGTCATCGGACCTCACGTCTGAGCAAGCTGCAGCACTTTGCCACGTTCTTGAGGGCTATCGTAGCATTTTCCACTTTGCCAGCAACTCTTTGGGCCAAACGACCATTGTTACCCATCGCATAAATACTGGCCATGCAACCCCCATTCACCGACGCCCCTACCGTGTGTCGGCGTCGGAGCGTGCAATATTACAACATGAAGTCGGCAAAATGCTTGCGAAAAACATTATCGAGCCTTCACGCAGCCCCTGGGCTTCTCCAGTCGTCCTTGTTAAAAAGAAAGGTGGAACATGGGGCTTTTGCATCGATTACCGTCACCTTAACAAAATTACCAAAAAAGACGTTTAACCTTTACCTCGCATCGACGACGCCCTCGACTGCCTGTACGGTGCCACTTATTTTTCAACTATTGACCTTCGATCAGGGTACTGGTAAATAGCCGTCGACGAGATCGACCGCGAGAAGACCGCATTCATCACTCCTGATGGTCTTTATCAGTTTAAGGTGATGCCCTTTGGACTCTGCAATGCACCAGGCACATTTGAAAGAATGATGGACTCATTGCTCCAAGGGCTGAAATGGTCCACCTGCTTGTGTTACCTTGACGATGTTATTGTTTTTTCGCCCACATTCGACTCGCATCTTGATCGTTTGTCAGCTATTCTGGAAGTTTTTCGTCGAGCCGGACTCCAGCTTAACGCCTCCAAGTGCCGCTTCGCTCGTCGTCAAATTTCCGTGCTCGGTCACCTTGTCGATGCTCAAGGCGTGCGTCCAGACCCAGAGAAAATTCGCGCAGTCACGAACTTTCCCGTTCCGAAGACCACAAAGGATGTCCGCAGTTTTGTGGGGTTGTGCTCGTATTTCAGATGCTTTGTTAAGGACTTTGCGACCATTTCACGCCCACTCACAGACCTCTTGAAGAAAGACGCCTCGTTTACCTGGGGCCATGACCAAGCGTCATCGTTTTCGCAACTTACGACATTGCTTACAACGCCACCAATCTTGGCTCACTTTGATCCATTAGCCCCCACCGAGGTTCACACCGACGCCAGTGGACACGGCATAGGAGCTGTGCTATTGCAGCAACAACGCGGACACGACCGTCTTATAGTCTACGCAAGTCGACTGCTATCTCCAGCCGAACGCAACTATTCCATCACGGAGCGCGAGTGCCTCGCCCTTGTATGGACAGTCGCCAAGTTTCGCCCATACCTGTACGGGCGCTCATTCCGTGTTGTCACGGATCATCACGCGCTCTGCTGGCTAGCCTCCCTGAAGGATCCCACGGGACGTCTCGCTCGTTGGGCTCTACGCCTTCAAGATTACACGTTCTCTGTAATGTACAAAACAGGGCGATTACATCAGGATGCGGATTGTTTATCCCGCTACCCTGTTGACGAAGCCACCGATACTGACGCTATCACGGACGTTTTTTCCGTGTCGCAGCTGTTAAACATTGGCGAAGAGCAACGTCGAGATGCTTCTTTACGAGCTATCATTGACAAACTGGAGTCAACGCCTCGCGACCCGTCCCTACGAATGTTTTTGGTGAAAGACGGGATCCTATATCGCCGCAACCTTGATTCCTTCGGATCAGACTTACTTCCTGTCATCCCAGCGCACCTGTGTTCCACTGCCCTGCATCAACTTCATGACGCTTCTATGACGGGCCATTTGGGCGTTTCTCGCACATACGATCGGGTACGACGTCGGTTTTTTTGGCCTGGACTTGCCCGCTCTGTTCGACGCTATGTCGCCGCTTGTGAGCCCTGTCAGCGTCGCAAAACGCCGTCTGCCCTCCCAGCCGGCTACTTTCAGCCGATCGACGTTCCCAACGAGCCTTTCTTTCGAGTTGGTCTCGACCTGTTGGGCCCTTTTCCACTCTCCACAGCCGGAAATAAATGGATTGCTGTTGCCACGGACTACGCGACGCGGTACGCAATCACACGAGCACTTCCGACCAGCTGCGCTACCGACGTTGCGGACTTTCTGCTGTACGACATAATATTAGTGCACGGTGCTCCCCGTCAACTTCTCACCGACCGTGGCCGCACGTTTTTATCAGCTGACGTTCATCAAATCCTGAGGTCTTGCCATACCAAGCGCAAATTTACTACTTCGTACCATCCCCAGTCAAATGGCCTCACGGAGCGCCTTAACAGGACCCTAACAGATATGCTTGCCAAATACGTTGCACCAGACCACCATGATTGGGACATTCATTTGCCGTATGTGACGTTCGCCTACAACTCATCTCGTCACAACACTGCCGGATATTCGCCCTTCTATCTACTATATGGCCGGGACCCAACTCTACCTTTAGACACGTTACTACCTGCGGCCACTGAATATGCTGGTGAAGCCATTGCCCTCGCCGACCACGCGCGCCAAGTCACCCGTAAACGTCTACAGGCTTCACAGGCGTGCCAACAACAGCTCTACAATTCTCACCATAGGGACGTGCACTTTTCTCCGGGTTCTCTCGTGCTCCTCTGGTCACCTACTCGGCGTGTGGGACTGTCGGAAAAACTGTTGTCGCCCTACACTGGACCATTCCGTATCGTTCGCCAAGTGACAGACGTCACGTACGAGATTGTTCCAACTGATCCAACAAAGCCATCGTCAGCTCCGAGCGACACCGTTCACGTGGCTCGGCTAAAGCCCTATTACCCCCCTTCGACATCATCTGCGTAAATTTAGCACCGGGACGGTGCTTCTACCGCCGGGGGTTATGATACAAAACAGCCGCTAAACACGGCTGCATGAAAGAGGAGGACGAAGTGGGTTTTTCTGTTGGATGCTGGTCTGACGCCATCTTGCTCGTCGGGTTCTCTGCGCTGTAAATAGCTCATTAAACAAGTTACTCGTAACAATATCATGGCTGCATGGACGCATACAAGCTATGTAAAGCGCAATAAAGTGAGGACGCATGAGCTTCTCTTGATGCTTCAGTTCTACATAGTTGCTTCAACTATGCTGCAAAGAAATTTAACCAATGTCTGTGTGTGCAACATTGTCCATTTTAAACTATCTGTATGTATATGTAAAATTCCTACTGTGAGTTAAGCTACGTAGCACTCCATAACTCTTCCTTTTATTAGGGGCAATTTTTCAAACAATCAACATTATTCATTTTCTGTCTCATGACTTCGTGCCCGCAATTCTCGGTTTGGCTCGATCACAATTGTGCAGCCCTTATTTTGGAGGAATCAAAAAACATCAACCAAAATATATTTTGGAACTGCTTCTCGGTGATATTGCCTTCCCTCAACTGCCACAGCTTGAGATGAGTCATATAGCAAGTCTCGCGCATACCTAGGGCCTACCCTTGAAGAAGCTGGTCCGGCTGTGAAATGCTGGGTTTTTTCTCAAATAATTTTTTTTGGTTTGAGTTTTCTCACGTCTCGAGTCCCTTCACAATGAAGCAGACCCACTGTTCCCCTTAGTCCTTAATTTTGTTATATTATGAAATAAATAAAAAATGTAATAATGAAAATAAAAATACTAATAACTGTTGCGCAAAAACACCGTCCCACATACGTACTTGAACGCAATATTGCTTTTATTTTGTTTTAGTACCTAACGCATTAGAAAAACTAGCGGTACATAAAAAACATTGAAAAAGAAACTAAGACTTAGCGAGATTCGAACGTGCGCTACTCAGTGTTGCTCGCGTACGAGAACTGAGTGCGTTCGCTTGCTAAACCATTCGCGCTGGACAGGGCGTAGGCGTTTAAATTATATATATAAGTTTGCTGTGTACACGCTATGTGTTGGCATATTTATGTACGATATGCGATTGTATCTATTGTTGTGTGCATATGTTTTGTGATTGTATATACGTCAAATGCTTTTCGCATGTCTTTCAACTATAGATTGCCGCCCCGTCACGGATGAAAACAAGTATTTTTACACCCACACACAAGCTTGAGCAGTTGAACGTTGTTTCCCGGGGCTCTCTTGCGATTGAGTTGGCCACCACAGGGAATTAGAGTGATACGCCATTAATCCCTGCATCTAGATGTATTCCACTTAGTAGCTCTATCGCTTGATGACAAATCGAGCGCGGGGCGCGACGCTATTGCGCACGACCATGCCTCGCGTAGCGGCGACATCAGCTGATTGCGCCGGCCGGCTTGCTTCGATTTGCTTCAGAGCAAAGAAATGTCATACCTTGAAAGGTTGCGTACTGCACTATGGCAAAATGTTACTGCTTTGTAGTCATCCTACGATTCATTGAGAAATGACAACTCTGATAGGATTACTATAGAGCTTTGCGTCGGCGACACGCGCCGAACATAAAACCGCACTACGTCTGTCGTAGAAGCAGTAGGAGGCTGTCGTCTGCTAGAACAAAAACAAGACAAAGACCTGCGAAAATATTCATAATTTGTAACTTGTTTTTTGAATAACCGTTTATCACTTTTGAAGTTATTTTGCCAGATAACATACATTTTTTTTTCAGTTTATAGCAGCGACAGAACTTTTTTTTTATTTTCCTCACACAGATATCCAAGTCAAATCCATTCACAGCTAAAGCCACATGTTGTTTGTCTTCTTTGTTTTTGTGGGCATGCCGTTTCGGTGCGTGTCTCATGTGTTCGCGCTGCTACACACGAGAGCACGAAATGTTAAATTTACGCAAGAAAGCGCCGTTCCTCGTTCGTGTGATGTGCTAAGATTGCGCCCTATTCCCGCGGTTGTTCGAGTGCGGATCAAGTGCGAGCCGTCCAAGGAATCGGCGGGTTGTGCGGGCGCTCGAAGGACTCCGAGGTGACGGCTGATGCCTGTGGTCGCTTCCCTCAGGACAGTGTGAAAGAAACTAAAGGTAAGGGGGACACTTTCTTATGTAGACTAAGTATGCCACTCGGTGCAAGTGTGTGTTGCCGCACTCGAACGAGGCGTCGTGAAACGGCAACCTTACGCGCCTTTGCGAGTGCGGTTGCTGTTTCGCTTTGACAACGCTAAATCCAGCAGAGCCATGGCGCATCGGCGCGGCCTTACTGGAGCTAATTCGTGACAACTGCGGCAACATGCATGTGTATGGTGATCGATTTTTTCATATGTGCAATGTAGTGAGGAAGACGCACACGGCGCTTGCTACGTTGTTGATTAAACGAAGCCTGCGGTGCCATTTGATGCAAAGCAGCATTTTCTTCACGTTCGCGGGCGATAAAATTTGTAACTTGGTTCAATTCACCTAGCCAACCGCCTAAGTGGGTTGATAAGCATACGTTCACAGTAGAGCGTTATTATACCCCTAAACAGTGGCGTATGCTTGTTAAATGATATAATGTGTGTGTCTAGTGTAGGCAGAGAGGTGTTCGTGCAATCTGTATGTGTACCTGCAAGACGCCTTTGCTTGTAACTAATAATGTACCGGCCAGCACCTACATTGTACGCCTGACTTTGAAGAAAACTTCCATGCACAATGTGAGATTTTGTAATCTGCCAGAGCTGCTTTTTATAAAATAATACATTGCCAGCATGTTCAAAATATGTTTCGCTGCTGTGTGGCAGGGGTGCGGTTATCACGCTGTTGTGTAGTTGCTGATGCAAGCACTTATAGATTTGATGCGTTAATATTTCTCATCCAACTCATCAGGTGTTTGGCTGTTTCAGCACAAACAAGGCAAAGAGAGAAGGAAGACGGGTAATGACAGGACCAGTGCCGACTTTTGTTTGCAGGAGAATACACATGTTGGTGTATTTATTGTGACAGCCTTTCTGTGTTGCTTTTTTGCCCAATTTATGCAACGACACAGTTGTCAGCAATATGAGAGAGAACACTGAAATTAGCTTTTAAAGATCATGATGACTAAATGCCTAGTAATTCACAGCACAAAGTAAGAACAAAAGACATCAGTATGATCAATGTGGGACGAGTACAGTCTTGCATCTAAAAAATGTATTGTGCAAAATGTTGCCTAAGTAAAAAACCTCTGTATAATTGCGAATAGTGTGACGTCACTTCGAGCACCGTGCCAGCCATTCCCTCCCTCTGTGAGAGGGCTGGTTGGCAAGGCAGTTGTTGGTGACGTTCCTGATAGACCACTGATATGTATGCGATTCTAAACCTTTAGCCTAATATATACGTAATCTTTTGTGCAGTTACATCGCTGCATCTGACACCTACAACTTATTTGCATATTTACATTGCTTCCTTAGGACCTAACACACAAACTTGTGGTGTGCATTGTCACATCATGAATAACGAGCGGTAAAGGTAGTGAGTATATGTGAAACAAGAATCTCTGCTTATTACATGAAGACATATGAGGCCTTCGATAAAAGGAGTTATACCTTTAATTGGCTTGCGTACTCATCGGGGCGATTCATACATGCAGCTTCAGCAAATGATATCTTCCAGCCGCGTGACTATGCAATTTTTTTCTGCACAAAGCGGAAAAACTGAGCTGTACCCACTCGCAGATGGTCGGGTCAAGTGCATATTTACCTTGACTAAAATGTCCAATCAAGTTTTTTCAACGACCGGTCCCTGCCACGAGTACTAACGTCTTCGCAAACAAGACACATTGTTATTGACACTGCACACATCACACACAATATTCTCAGTTGAACCGATATTCTCAATACCTTTCAATGCACTCTACATGCCGCAATCAACAGTGCACATTTTTGAAGACTGTGCCGCTGTTCCTCACATAGGTCACCACGTGTGTTCACTTCTTCAAGATAAACAGACAGCGTGGCAAATATTTTATCACATAGCTAGATGTTTCCTGACACATACTACAGCTTGTGTCGACATTGTAACGTGAAGTGTAAGCTTTGAAAAATTAAAACTTGCCCCAAACACCGCACGACTGTACCTGGCTGAGCCACCAGCGGGAGTGTTTTTCGAGCCACACCTTTTACGTGTGCCAGTGACATAATGCTGGTACGTACCTCGGTAGGAGCCTATCGCTGCATACTTCATGTGAATGAGGGTCCTGTTAGAGAAAGCAGGCATTGTTGATTTCGTAACTTGTTCATTTCCAACTGGACCTTCATTTACACGAGTTGTCTGACTGATATTCAGGCAAACTTTTGTGCAATAAATTATACAGTTGGCAGTCTATGCTTGCTCCATACTGTTGTTACTGGTGTTTCTCGTTGTTACTTTGCACTGTTCATTACTGCTCACCTACAGAAACTAGCCTAGCTTATCGCTGTTTTAGACAAGATGCAGCTGGCAAGTGCGATAGTGTTCATAACTCGAAATGCTCAAGCAAAAATTATCGTTTCATATTCAGTTAGTTACATTCATATCAGTACATTATCAGTAATTGTTGATTAAACATGAATCCGTGTTCTTTCACATTATGCTCACAAGGTTTATATCAAATTGAATGGTGTTTATAAAAAACATGGGGTTTAGCTAAACTTCATGCTGTTTTCTTGAACAGCTGATAAAACGCTATTGCATGCTTACTTGCCATGAGTTGGATTGTGTTTGAAATACATTGCAATTCTTCTCCGGACTGCCAGTACACTTCCCATTGGGGAAACATTTATTAATCATGGATTGATTAATTTTTAAGAACAGAAAGAAAGAAGCGGCCGGCCGGGATACTTACTTGATATTGGCATCCGTTTTGGTACCCAGCGCATTATCATGCAAACTTCCAATAGAGAGGTTATGCGTCTTGCATGTGTGTCTTTAAACCAAGAACTTTGGGTAGAACTATATTTGTCTTACAAATGGTTGCAGGACTGTGGAGGCTGTAGGGCTGCTTAGCCAATATGAATGGTGGAACCCCTGGACATGTGTTCAAACATGCTGCATCAGCTGCTTGGTGTTTTCATGGCATCTTTACAGATGTGTTCGGTGACTAAAGCAAGCAGGTTTCAACACAGGAAAAAGTATAATATGGCAGCACCTCATGTGCGTGCCTTACATCCCAAGTATATCAAATATTAATCTTGCACCTTGTGGCCAGTAAGTTTTAAAGAGATACTTCTTTTTGCTTTATATTTGAGTCTTGATGCTTCGACAGCAATGTATTTGTGTTTGACAGCAAGTGTTCTTGAACAAATAACTGATCTCAATAATGACAAAACACCCTTCATACTTGGTCCTTAGCATAGGCTTGCACATATCTATAGCAGATTCAATTGTTCATTTTTTGCTGTGATGATAATGGGGAAGTAGCAAAGGCAATTTCAGATAGGAGTGGTCGGTGACGTCTGTTTAGGCTGTGCCATATTGTTTTGCAACCAGAGTTACTTGTGGCCACATATACAATGAAGCCATATGACGTGCATTCTAAATGAGATTATCATATTACATTTCGCTGCATCTTAATATGTATCGAACAAATGCAGATATCTTTAGCTTGCCACTATAAAGGGATCCTAAACCACCACAGGGTTGAAATTTAGTCGTGGTGTTGCAGCTGTGTATGACTCTGCAATGAATGCATAGTTGTGATAATTTTTGTATATGTTGTCGCAACCGTAATGTTACACACATTGGACGATACAAAAGATGTCCTCGCTTATTTCGCTTTTTTTCGCTATGCTTCTTTTTTGTCTCTTCTTGCCATGTGCTCCTCCTCACTGTGCAAGGAGCAAGAACAGTGGGCACACAAACACGTATTTAAAAAAATGTTGTAAGGTGAGCACTGAGGGGCTGAACACTTCCAAAATGCTCAAAGAGGAAAAGTTATTGTTTCTAGCTACTTTTTGGGCACCCATAGCTAATTGTGCTGCTGCAGTTGTCATTGTTAATCAGGACACTATTCTGAAGTCGTTGCACACATTTGCTTGAAATGTTAAAAAATAATTGGAGGTGGTTTGGCACCCTTTATTGCAGTTACATACAGAACTAGGTTTCAATGCATAAGTAAAATCTGTTCACTGTAAACCAATTCTTATAATATCTGAAATTCACGAAACATTCACAGAAAAGCTCAGGAAAAGGCTAAGTGGTTGCCCCTTGAACGTGAAGGAGATATCCTTCTTCTAAAAGGTCAATAGACAGTCTAGTGGTTTCGATATTACATGCACTATAATATATTCTGGTGTGGTGCTCTTCATGCACGTTATAATGAGAGGGGTTTTTATTAGAACGGTTGTCACTTTGCCCTGCATTGCTAAAATTGTTCACATAGTTATAATACATGAATCACTTTATGCCTTTTCCCCGCAGGGGCGCCTGTTAAAGCAGGCGTTTGGTGTGTAGCGACACCACGGACCCGAGCTAACGGGGGAGTTTCTACTCCCTCCCACGCCTAGCCGTGCGTGGCTTTGCCGTGTCCGGGGAAAAGGGGATCCGGGGGGTTGAGCCGACCCTGGGTGATTGAACCTTTAAGGCCCCCCGGCAGAGGCAACACACCCCTTTGGCCCCGGCTTCACGTAGACGGCACCCCTGGGCAGACCCACCCAGGGGAAATCGGCAGTCGCCTTTTCCTATTTCTCTCTCTCTCTCTACATCTTAGTCTTTTCTCGTCTTTAAATCCATCCTGTCTTCTTCTCTCTTCCATTTAGTTCCGATTTTTCCTGGCGGCAAGGGTTAACCTTGTGTATGTGCTCTGTCTTGGGCACAATACATTTGGTTATAGCGGCTGTGTACAGCTGACGTTGACATGCCTCATATATATTTAGGACTTGTCACGTCCCCGTGTTGGGCTCCATGGTGGGCGGCTGGCATGGCTGCCGAACTCACATTTAGTTTATGGCTTTTTCTTCTCTCCCTCCATTGCATGATCGTCCTCTCCCGAAGAGAGGGCGCACCGAAGACTTTTGCAAGTATTTCAGCAAACCGAAAGAAACCTTTCCCCGCTACCATGTAATCCATTGTGAAACCGCTGAAAAGAACGCCAGAACTATTTCGCCTTTCGTTGTTTCCAAATGCCTCACCACTACACTTGGACCAGGTTACCAGGCTACAAGAATGGCCAGTGGGGATCTCCTCCTCGAGGTAAAATGTCAGAGCCAGTACGAAAACCTCTCAAAACTAGAATTGTTTGGAAACATACCTATCTTAATTACACCACACCGCTCACTTAACACTTCCCGAGGCGTTGTATCTGATCAAGACTTGCTTGACCTGACTATAGGTGAGCTCCTCGAGGGCTGGAAGGACCAGCAGGTGACACAAGTACAAAGAATTAAAATTAGGCGTGATAAGAAGGAAATCCCAACAAAACACATAATTGTGACATTTTGCACCAGCACCCTGCCTGAACATCTCGAAACAGGATACTTGAAGTTGAATGTGAGACCTTACATTCCCAACCCACGACGTTGCTTCAAATGCCAGCGCTTTGGTCACGGCTCTCAGAGTTGCCGCGGCCAACTCACCTGCGGAAAGTGTGCCACCACAGGACACGCTACAGACGAGTGTAAGGTGGAGGATGTGGCCCACTGCGCAAACTGCGATGGTGCCCATCCCGCATACTCCCGAACCTGTCCAACATGGAAAAAGGAAAAAGAAATTGTTACAATCAAAATCACACAAAACATTACTTTCCGAGAAGCCCGTCAACAAGTATCTGGGCTTTTCACAAACAAACCATCGTTTTCCGATGTAGTGCAACAGGGGGCAGCACTACAACGGCCTGCGGCAACTGCCCATGCCAGGCACAGTGTGCCCAGGCGGTCGCCAATGCCCCCACCCACGGCGGGAACAGCCAAAGCTGCCCTGCCACTCGTCCCCACGGCGACAACCAAGGCCGCTGCAAGCTCTTGCAGCGGCCAGGGTATCCCAGCACCAAAGGAGGTGCCTTCGACCTCTAGCCCAAGAGGACCGAAGGTTTCGCCCCCCGAGGTGATGGAGACCCCAGGGTCGGCCGAAATGAAGGCCTCGTCTCACCAGGCGAGGTCCCAAGCCCAAAACATCAGCTCGCAAATGCGGGCATGCAGTGCCTCTGAGGAGGCAATGGACACCACGGCACCCCTGGTGCAGAAAGATCGGCGTAGCTCCCTGGAGCGCGCCAAACGAAATAAAAAGCCAATAACGGGGCCCGGCGACGGCCCTGTTCTTCGAGTCTTAACGCTTAGCTTAAGAAGCAGACACACCCATTGTTCCTTACACACAGCACTACGTTACCTCCAATATGGCAACACAAATAGTATATTGGAACGTCAGAGGACTCCTCAGAAACCTCGATGATGTTCAAGAGCTCTTTTGCAAACATTCGCCGAAAGTGCTGTGTGTACAGGAAACTCATTTAAAACCCAAAAACACAAATTTTTGCGTCGGTATGTTCTCTTCCGAAAGGACAGAGATGATGCTGCGGCATCATCCGGCGGTGTAGCCATTATTGTTAATCAAAAAGTAGCATGCACACATTTACCACTGCAAACAACACTAGAGGCAGTGGCTGTTCGAGCAGTTCTTTTCAACAAGCACGTCACCATCTGCTCTCTGTACATACCCCCCCACCACCGTCTTGGAAAACGAGAATTCGAGTCCTTAATAGACCAACTACCCGAACCTTATCTGGTCCTTGGTGACCTGAATGCTCATAGCAGTCTATGGGGTGATTCTCGCTGCGACGCACGAGGTCGTCTCATCGAACAGTTCCTTTTTTCCTCCGGCGCCTGCCTGTTGAATAGGAAAGAGGCAACATATTATAACCTTGCCAACAAAAGCTACTCTTCCATAGATCTCAGCATCGCATCTCCATCACTTGTACCATTACTCCAATGGAAAGTTCTAAATAATCCCTACGGAAGCGACCATTTTCCTGTCGTTTTGAGTACACAAACATCATACGAATATCCTCCACGAGTTCCCAAATGGCTTATACACAAAGCCGACTGGGAACAGTTTCATAACAAAGCTCACTTATCTTGGACTGACATATATACGCTGAGCATAGATGAAGCTGTGCAGTACTTCACAGCTCTCCTTATTAACACAGCAGCCAAATGCATCCCACAAACATCTGGACAGCCCGGCAAGCGACACAACCCATGGTGGAACACAGAGTGTCGTAATGCGCGAAAGTAACAGAACAGGGCATGGAGGTTGCTGCGCAACTCGCCGACAGCGGAAAACCTTGAGAGCTTTAAGAAAATAAAGTCTCAAGGCAGGAGAACGCGTCGGCAGCCCAGAAGAGAAAACTGGCAGAAGTTTTTGTCAGGGATCACTTCATACACACAGGAGGCTAAAGTCTGGAACATGGTTGGTAGGATAGCAGGAAAACAAGTACACACACTTCCACTCGTAAACACTCAGGGTGATACCTTGGAAGATCAGGCAAACTTCCTCGGTGCACACTTTGAACGGGTATCCAGCTCGTCCCACTATACTGACACTTTCCAAAAATACAGAACAAGAATAGAAAAGCAGAAACTAGAACATAAATCCACTAGATACGAGGCATATAACCAAGCTTTCAGTCTAGCTGAGCTCCGAACATCTCTAAACTCCTGCAGTACTTCTGACCCAGGTTCTGACCGTGTGGTGTATGAAATGTTAAAAAACCTACCAGCCGAAACACGAAAAACCTTACTTTGTTTATACAATGCTATCTGGTTTTCTGGCACTATCCCTACCTCCTGGAAAGAGGCGATTATTATTCCCATTTTGAAAGAGGGCAAGGACCCTTCTTTAGCTTCAAGTTATAGGCCTATTGCACTTACAAGCTGCTTGTGCAAAGTATTCGAAAAAATGATAAACTGCCGACTTCTCCATATTCTTGAAACAAACAATTTGCTCGACCCATTTCAGTGCGGGTTTCGAGAAAGTAGATCCACCACAGACCACCTCGTTCGTATCGAGGCACAGATAAGAGACGCCTTCGTCCATAAACAATATTTTCTCTCTGTGTTCCTCGATATCGAAAAGGCGTATGATACAACATGGCGTTTCGGAATTCTAAGAGACCTGTCCCACCTTGGTGTGCGCGGAAGAATGTTTCATATAATCGAAAGTTACCTGTCAAACCGGACATTCCGTGTCCGTCTAGGCAGTGTGCTCTCCCAAACATTTGTCCAGGAAACAGGCGTGCCACAAGGTGGTGTGCTTAGTTGCACACTTTTTATCATCAAAATGAATTCTTTGCACTTGTCCATTCCCCGCATGATATTCTATTGTACATATGTCGACGACGTTCAGCTTGGCTTCAAGTCATGCAACTTGGCAATGTGTGAGCGCCAGGTTCAGCTGGGTTTAAACAAGGTCTCCAAATGGGCAGACGAAAACGGATTTCGACTTAATCCACAAAAAAGCACGTGTGTCTTGTTCTCTCGAAAGAGAGGCATGCACTCGGAACCTGACATTCGGTTGAACGGGCAACGTCTGTCCGTCAAAGCCGAGCATAAATTCTTGGGCTTAATCTTGGACAACAAGTTGACCTTCGTACCGCACATCAAGTATTTAAAAACAAAATGTTTAAAAGCCATGAATGTTATAAAAGTGTTGTCACGTACTACGTGGGGTAGTGATAGGCAATGCCTCATGAACCTCTATAGAAGCCTTATTCGTACCCGCTTAGATTATGGGGTCGTTGTCTATCAATCTGCCACTCAAAGTGCCTTGAAGATGCTGGACCCCGTGCACCATTTGGGCATCCGCTTTTCTACGGGTGCTTTTCGCACCAGCCCCGTAGAAAGCCTTTATGTTGAGTCAAATGAGTGGTCGCTTCATCTGCAGAGAACTTACATGTCCTTTGTTTATTTCCTTAAGGTGAAAGTAGACAAGAAGCACCCCTCATACTCTACAATTAATGATTTGTCGAGCTCAACTCTGTTTCAAAACAGGCCTTCGATGAGGCAGCCCTTCTCAATTCGCCTGAAGTGTCTAGCTGAAGAAACTGAAGTGTCACTTGAACATAGTTTAATGGCTCCTGTAGCATACCCGCCACCGTGGCAGTGGCAGAATATAGACTGCGATGTGTCTTTCCTAGAGGTTACAAAACATGCACCTATTGCCCATATCCGAACATACTTTCTGGAACTTCAACACAAATACACATGTCCTGAGTTCTTCACAGATGCCTCCAAGACTAACTCCTCTGTGTCCTACGCTGCTGTCGGCCCATCCTTTTCGGATGCTGGCCCTCTACATCCACGCACAAGTATCTTCACAGCGGAAGCTACGCGATACTGGTTGCAGCTAAACACATCAAACAATTACAAATACAAAAAGCAGTAATTTATACAGACTCCCTCAGTGTGGTAACGGCTCTGCACAGTCTTAGAAAACAAAAAAACCCAGTCCTTGTCTCACTTTACTCCATTTTGTGCACACTTTACACGCACAAACAACATGTTGTAGTGTGCTGGGTGCCAGGGCACCGTGAGATCCAAGGCAACGTGAGGGCGGATCAGCTCGCTGCATCCGTCCATGAGAGCACCGCCATTACATCCATATCAATCCCGGCCCTTGATCTTAAGCTGTCTCTCAAACTAAACCTCAGGGACTACTGGCAGAGCAAGTGGGATACACATACACAAAACAAACTACACGTTATCAAGCCACACCTTGGCCATTGGCCACCAGTATCAAAATCACGTCTAACAGAGGTAACACTAACAAGACTCAGGATAGGGCACACATACACGACACACACACATCTTTTATCCGGTGGTGATCCACCATTGTGTGATAAATGTGGTGAGCCTTTAACAGTTCTTCACGTTTTAATCCAATGTAAACAGTTAGACACTCTAAGAAGACAACACTTCCCATTACCCTACCGACAACATATACCTTCACACCCTGCAATGTTTGTCGGTAGGGAACCACTTTTCACCCATAAATCATTGTTAGCTTTTTTAAGAGATGTTAATTTCTACCATGTATTATACCCAGGCATTGCGTAGCGTGACCTCTCAAGAGAGGTCGCTGCTGCTGTGATTACATTTAAAAGCACTTGCCTCACAGCCCTTGGACACAAGGGCACTGATGAGACAAGTGTGCTAGTGCCAAATATTTTTACATGTTTTTATTATCAAAACTTTTGTCACCCTTTTTAATATGCATATCACGCCACTGTCATGTCTCTAATACTTATGTTTTTACCCGCATTATCGCGAGGAATTTTAAGGCCCCTATACAGCCACGCAACATATCATTGTCCGCATCTCTATACTCATTGAAATGGCGCTCTTTGGCCATCAATTGGCCCTTGCGCCATAAAACACCACACATCATCATCATCAACTTCATGCCTTTTGATATTATGCTAATGGTTTGCTTACCCAGACGGTATAACTTGATTTGTATAAAATCATAAATGCTCTAAAATTTTTTTTACTATCCAGCAGGTTTATTTTTTGAAATACCCGACCATAGATGTGAACGCAGTTGTTGGTGTGCTTGAATAATGCTTAACTATCACCACTCTAACTACACCTGCTACAGTGCATAGTGTGACAAAAGTAATGGTACTTAACATTACTGGCAGTATACACTTTTATGTCTCAAAATGTGTTAGAAAGCCTGGTTAAAATGTGTGTACGTTTTTTTTTCGCTCCAACTAAATATTCTGGTCTACTCAAAGCAGCTTCCGCTCTTTTAAGGTCTTCAAACCATTAGGTGTTCAAAAGAAGTATCAATGCCATATCCTTTCTTTTTCAGCCTACTCACCACCCTAATAATGAGAATTACCCGACAACATTACCCAGGAAAATATAGGGATGTTATAAAAAGTAATGTCGAAAAATGTCAACCCATTAGTAACTTTCCGCCAAGTTACGTTTTCGTTCACTTTTCTTTTCACAATTTTATTAAAGTTATTTTGATAACATCACCTATAGTTTGTTTGGCATCATTGTCTGCTATTTCTCATAATAATGTGTTCAACAAAGACAACGAACCCTTAAATTAATAGTTCTTTCCTTCACTCATGACTCTGAAAACAGTGAATCTCAGTAATCTTAGCGGTGTGTGACTTGTTATTTAGGGGCGAAGCTCCTTAAGGCGTGGGCTGTCCGTCCCCTGTATGTAGCCACCTCTCGTTTAGTTTTTGCAGTGCTCACTAGATGGCGGTGTATACTTGTAGCTGATGATGATGAAAAGATGCAAGATGTTATAAACTTGACGGCGGTACTTGTAGTTGATGATGAAAGATGCGAGATGTTGTAAAATAGAAATGATGTCACATATGGCGCGTGTCATTGGTGGAAGGCAATCATTCGATTTAGTGCGGCGACGTCCGCTAGGGGGAGCGTTGTAATAAAATCGAGTGGGTAAAATGTTCGGAGGATTCATGGTTTACCAGGTTAACTTGCGGAGCTTCGCCCACTCATCATCATTCACTTCGTGGATATGACGGCAATTTTTTGATCAGTTGTGCGTGTGTTCAAATACATGCCTTAGGTGGGAGGGCAAACCATTGCCACCTCCTGTGACTTGCAGATTTTTTGAGAACTAATAGATGCGTAATGCTGCCAAAGAAGTATAGGGATATTGGAAGTAATCGTAATGCAATTGCCAGTAGGCAAAAAAAGGTGTCCCACACTCGCCATAATGGTAACAGGCAGTGCTGACTTACTCTTCCATGAATAAATGCACATATATACTGTACAAAATGGAAGGGGGATAGCTGCCATGGTAGCTCAGTTGATCGAGCATCGGACATGTTATTCTAAGTTTGCAGGCTCGGTCCCTGTCCAGGGCAGGTTATCGTTTTTCTTTCTACTTTTCTTTCTTCACAATTACAACACTTCTATTCTTTTTGCAGATTTCTGTTGTAAAAAAGGTACCTTATAACCTGAAGAGGCAAACAGAATGTGCCAGTGTATGAGTTAGCTCTTGTAGTGGTTACAAGTAAGATATGTTTTGAAGAATAAATCATTCTGCCACTTGCCTAAAGAATGGCTACAGGACATGGTGCTGGATGCAGTTTGTTATTTTTTAATCAAGCTATCTTTAATTCTATTTTTATAAATTACATGGGCTACTCATGACGGTATCACACAATTTAATGCCACAAAGAATATGCAGCGAACAATGTTATAAATGCGAAATTGCATAAGGATAAGGTGAAAACTGCACCCTCAAAGAGAATGTACAGGGAGCACAAGGTGCAGGCGTCATTCCTTCTGCCCGTGTTTATCAAGTGCGAGCTGTTTTCACCTCGTTCTGATCAACTAACTAGATTGAGATGTGTTGTTATAGTGCATAAGGATGCTCCACGGGAAACTAGGTTTGTCTCAAACTCTGTGTGTCTTTCAACCTATATGGGTGCCAGGTTCAAGAGTTCATGCAGACCAGATCGTGTAAAACAGGACACCCGTTTAACCTAATAACCTGGCTTAAAGCATAAAGCAGTTAATGGGACCGAATATCAATTTTTATAGCATCTGTTTTTTTCTCCAATAGAAAGCTTACTGGTCTGATTGTATAAACATGCAGTAAAAGAAGAGAATTTTCGGGGCTTGTTTCTCTTTGTTTGACATGGTTTTCATGAGTACATCTAGTGGTAACACAGAAAGTGCTGGAAACATTTTAAGAATTTTCGGGTCTCTGAGGGCTATGAAGTGTCACACAACACAGGCAGCAAACAGTGGGAGGTCAGCATAACAGCTTTATATGTTTGTGCATTGCTGTTTGCTGCGAAAGCATGCATTTCATGTGCGTGTGAAATGCACATATTTCCCACTGTTTGCCACGATGACAGTGCTGCTTTTTGAGGGTTGACTCCTCTGTGTAGGCAGCACAGAATAATGTTGGCACAGGTAATATGGATATATGCTGTAACTTTGACCACTAATCTTTTTGCATGTTAAAGCATCAAATAATTTGCAGTAAACAAACAGGCTGCATGACATACTGATTTTTAGGCTTTTTAAGTGCAATCTTAAAAGAAAATGCCACTCAAGTTGCAAAAAGAATGCAGTTCAATTCGCATTTTTTGATTTCCTCCTCCAATCACACATTCTGGCGACTTGTCAGTCTCTTTAATGAAGAAATCCTAATCAAAATTTTTAGCTGAATGGGTTGGTACTGATGTTAAATTTTGTGCACTGCTCATGAGTAGAATGATAGCTTCGTGCCCTACCTTTCAGTACTGCCTGAAATCGATCAGGCAATCTTTGCATATTTTTAGTATCGTTGGACGATCAGTGTCACCTTAAGCTATGCCATGAAAGCGGCCCACAGCGTCCAGCTAATGTTGTTTTCGTGTGAAACTGTAGTTCTGGTTGTGCTGAATGACCTTTCTTTATATACACTACATAACAAACTTACTCCTTTAGAGTCAAGTGCATCTTCGGATCGATTGTAAATGTTTTCATATGCGATGCCTTAAGTTTTATAAGAAGTTCCTCAGTGTGCCACAAGCAAGTGTGTGTTAAATTTGTATATCATTATATACAACTCTTAAAGCGTCGTCTACAACTTCGTGCAGGTTGACCTTGAGCAGAAAACGAGGAGCGGCAGCAGCTCCCAGAAAATAGCAAGCACCCTCCAAGCTTCCCAAGCTCTTTTCGACAGGAACAGCAAAGTCACTGTGTGACCATGAAGACCATTGCAAGGAGTGCCTTATCAGGACACTGTGCTGCTCTTTCATTGCAGAACACGAAGTTGACCACTCCAGAGGAACTTCGCGCTGTGTATTGTGAGTGCGTCAGTGGTTTTGTTTTGTCCAGCCAGCAGTCAAAAATCATGTGTCAGATCCAGCCGGGATGGCTAGAGGGAGTCGGGCAGGTATGTTTGGACATTTGTCTAGCCAAGTAGTGCCAATTTTCGCACTGGTCCTGTTGGAGTTACTGCCACAAATGAGAGAAGCTTCGTCACCTCTCTAAATGTACAGATGTGTCGGCGAAGATTAGCTGCATTAGTTTTTTGTATAACTGATAGCTGCCAACATTCTTCCACAGAAAAAATGCTACACGTCTACTTGCAGAAGGCCCCAAGGGCCTACTTGTAGGTTTTTTCGGCTTGTATGATAAGCACCTCATTTGGGTGTACATGAACATTTTGTAAACATGTACAGCAAGAAATTTGGGTGGCTGGTCATTTTGTCGTTATCATGTTTCTCGCAATATTCTTAAGCATCTTGTGCATTACCTTGTCAATCTGGTTCATGTGCATAGAAGACATTACGCAGTATCAGGCTACTTCAAGCACTGTTAGTATAAAAAGCCAGGGAGCAAGCTATCAATAATTTTTTTAACACAGTTGCTTAATCTGATGCATGATACATCACTAAACTTTCGTGCGTATTCATCAATGTAAGCTCGTCTTAGTGTTATCCAAAATGAAGATGCGAGTCGACAGATGGAAGCATCTAGTCGGATAATCAGGGTGAACAGTAGAAGTGCCTCAGACAGGCTGGCCGATGTTGCGATAGGAGGACCTATTTTTTAGAAGTCACCATGTCATCCTTGGCGTGTTAGTTTACATGGGGTTAGTAATGACATCATCTTTTGGTGTAGGCATGTGTGCCTGTTGGAAATGTTTGTCTGAAAAAAAAACCTATAACGCAGAAGAGTGCAGCCCTTGCTTCCTTTCAAGTTAGGTTGCAATAATACAAAGTGTTCTCCTGTCGGAGGTTGGGGGTAAAAGAAGCAAAAAAAAGGTAAAAGAAAGAAAAAAAGGAAAAAGAAGAAAGAAAAGGGAGATGCAAAGTAAAAGTAGTGTGCTACACTGCTCCTACTTTGCATCCCCCTTTTCTTTTTTCCTTTGTTTTCTTTTTTCATCTTTTTTGTTACATTTGCATTGTCCCATCTAGTGCATGAATCAATGACACATGGCTTTGCTGTAGCAAAGATGCCTATGTGGTGTTGGATTGAACAGTGCATTGTACTTCATTCAGTTAATTACAGGCTGATCAGTCTTGCAATAAGCGCTTCCTGTGTATCACCACACATGATCAAATGAAAAGTTTGCGCTTGGCTCTTAGTATACTGGTATATAGCTTGTGTCTTGGACTACTCAAAATAAATGTTATTTTGCTGCTGTTTATTGTAATGAATTTATCCAACATGAAAATATCTTGCCTTGTGAACCTAGTCAGACCTGCCTTTATTTTTCTTTCCTATGCAGGCATTGTATGTAAGGAATGCAGTAACAGAGAGGTGATAGCTTGAGCTTCGGAAGAATATATGCTGGCAGTGAGGCAATTCTACATCAAACATCTCAGCCATTTTGTCAACCATCCTAAATCTGTTTTGAAAAAAAAAATATTGTGCTCGTTTACTGTATTGAAAACAGCAAAATGCTAAAATCTATCGCAGAGAACAAAATATTAGGCCACCTTGGTGCCTTGTGGACTTCCCAGGATGTCGTCTGGGTGTTGTTTGTAAAAAGTAAAAAGGAGTATTTCATAAATACTGCCTCTTCTACACCAAATTTGGTCTAGGCAATAATTAAGTAAAGGTGATTGTGTGTAGTGCATGAAGCTCAGTAATTAATATCAGTGAAATTTTTTTGCCACATCAAAAGCAAGGAAGCAGTTCTCTTTATATGGCAAGTTATATGATTACACTTTGTTTTAAAGAATAAATTAATTTTTTAAGTTTCCTAATGATGGCTGTTTTCTGCATTTGATATATGACAGCTTCTGTTCCGAAGTTCCCCATGGCCCTCAATAGGAGACTTCAAAAATAATTTTCCTCATTGAAACAAAAATTGTAATGATAACACTTGCCATATAATAAGAACTGTTTATTTGCTTTCAACTTACACATAAAAGTAATTTTCCATTAGACAAACACATAGTTCAAATTGCATATCAATGTGGACAAAAACGATTATATAGTGATATTTGTGATCTGGACCTAACATTATTTTTTTTCGTGAAATATAACTTCTGTGGAGTTAGTATTTGTGGCTCAAATGTTCATACAAAGTGCAGTATTGCCATACAAGAACTGCAAACGATAAATAGTTTGGCTGAATTCTTTAAAGCCTATGTAGCGGATAAATTGCACTAATGTTACTCGGCTTCAAATACTTTAAAGAAGCACCTTTACTTAATATGTAGATCAAATTTGATATGGCAAGAAAAAGCGGTACTTTTAAATTTTTTCACAAATAACACCCTCACGGCATTCTGCGAAATTCTGAAGGTATCCACGTGACCACTACTTTTTTATCTTCAAAATAATTCTGCAAATAAGTATTTTCAAAAGAGTAAATTATCATCATTTTTAAAACTATATATCTGTGATGGTCGCCAGGCAGTATGGTTTGGATGTTTGGTGTAGAATAGTTCAGTGGGAAAAACAACAAATGTCTGACCATCCTTTGACGCTCGGGCAATTTCGAAAGCATTTGTTTGTTAGCAGCAATTCAATTAGGCCCTTGTCTTCATGCTTAGGCCCAGAAACAAAACACAAGTAAACAAAGTAGTCCTAAGAGTCATGCAGCCTCGCTGTTCCAAGGCTTGTGGAGCCTAATTTAGTGCAAGCTTCAGCATTTTTTAAAAATTCAGATTCAACCAACAGGTTTTGGAGGCACAGTGCATTTTCAGCTAAATTGTTTCACACCAGTTTCTTAGATAAAAAGCGGCACGTAGAGGTAAAAATACCATTTTAAAAGCATTGTAGGTAATAACAAAAGTCTGCTTTCTTTTTTTGTGTGGTGCTTTGCCTGAACGCTGTGCTTATTGTGGTATAGTGCATTGTCTAGTGAACATAGGCCTTAAAAACTAACATTAGCCATGTTGAGGTTGATTTCTTGGTTAGAGTCATAGTAGCCATATTAAAAATTATGACTTCCAACTTGATTGTTCTTTTGAAGATGTTTTCTTGCATAATGATATTTCAGAGTCTTAGTCAATTTTGTTATAAGAAAACGTGATGTCATAATAGGGTCACTTTTTATAGATTCGTTCAGTTTTACCTTACCTTTTACATTCCTAATAGAGCAGTTATTTTCAATATCGGGATTCAAAATGGAATCAGCATGCTGTATGTAGTAAGGTGTAAGCACTTACAGATAGCACATGCACCCAACTTTTCTGTTGGCAGTTTATTTCTGTTATTCTTGATTGATATGTGGGGTTTCACGTCCCAAAACCACTATATGTATATGAGAGACGACGAAGTGGAGGGCTCTGGAAATTTCGACTACTTGGGGTTCTTTAACGTGCACCCAAATCTGAGCACACGTGCCTACACCATATCTGCCTCTATCGGAAATGCAGCCGGGATTCGATACCGCGACCTGCGGGTCAGCAGCTGAATTTCTGTTACTCTTGCTCCCCTATTTCTGTGCAGTTCGGTTATAGTTGTCTGGCTTGCACAGATTTTTAATGGCACCTGCCTGATCCTGCTTGCTTTCATGGTGATTTTAACCTTCATAATTTGCATAGGTTTACCTCTCAAAATTGTTCAAGATGCCAATTTTGTGGACAAACTGTATAGTATAAAGGCAGCAGATGTACATGCACACACTACTAAATGTACATTGAGAGCTTTCACTGGTAGTTCCTAAAGTTTTACTAGTTCCTAAAGTTTTACTCTGCAGGAAGCATTTAAATCATAATTCTATAAGAACATAACAATAGATTATCTCTACCATTGAAAATCGTCACAACCTAGTTATTTTCACTGTAATAAGCACGCTGTTTTTTTTAATGTGGCAGAACTAATTTATACACTTATTTCTTCTATTATTCACATATGCATGACATGAAGGATTGTGTGCCTTACATTTTCAGTTTCATTCTGTGTGTTATATTGCTTGTGCATGTGAACTAAGGTGCTAACATGTGTCTCTGACATTATTTGTGCCAATTATTTACATTTCCAGGTGCCTATGAAGGCCACATAAGTTCTATGGCAGTGACCTCCCAAATCTACAGTGGTGCCGGAGCCTCAAGCAGCATTTCGCCGATCTCCACAAGGCGTTCATGAGATAAACACAGCGCCACACTTTCACAGTGCTATGATTATTATTTATGTTTAAAGATTTCATTCCTAAATTGCTGTTACATTGTGTTTTGTGCCACCATCCTGTGGCTAATTAGGTGGAGCTTGTCAAATTACGGTGTAGTCACCTCATTTGTGTACCATCAACACTGCAATGTCGCTATTCACAGCTGAAGCATACAGACAAATAAAAAAATATATTGATTGTAGCAGGGCTGATGTGTATAATAATGCTTCTCTATTGCAAATAATAACTTTATAAGTTCTTTATGTCTTGCATAGAACACTGCATTAATGTGTTGCAATGTATCTACCTATTATGATCGCTAGCATCTTAATTTAGTAGCTTTGTAACGTATTTTAGTTAAAAGCTAATTTTGCTTCTGCAACACAACAATTAGAAAGATGCCGATGATTCAATCCTTCATCAACATATTTAAGAAATATTGTGATTTGTACACAGTATTGCATGTACTCAAGATGTGGACGTCTATTCAATTTACACATTAGATTGCTTTGCACTAGATTCGGACGTAACATGCACACATTTGAGTTTTTCTGCATGATACGTCTTTCCATAAAATGCGGAGTCCGCATCATCCGTCCTTCCATAAAATGCGGAGTCTGCATAATACGTCTTCCATATTCCAATAATTCCGTACTTGAGGTCTCCGCATCATGGTGGGAATTTCATACACTTCCGTCGGTTTTCATTCCATTTGGGGTGAAACGGGGTTCTTTGGGAAGGAGATGAGGCCAAGAAGATCCGTTTCAGACAAAAAAAGATAGCAGTCTCAGGGCACCCTTGCGAAGACTTCGGTTAATAGCTACATTGCGGCTATTTTAACGCCACAGCATTAAAGAGCTCGTGTCACAGAAATTCCGCCGTTGGTGTCAGCACCGTTCGTTGTGAGCAAAAATTCTCTTTGAGCGAAAAATTGATGAAGGGGATATAAAATAAAGAATAAAATTTTCGTTCTCATTGAGGGTCAAACCCGGGCTGCTCGAGTGGTAAGCATGTGTCTTACCACAACGCTACCATGTCACTTACAGTTGGTTCAAGGGAAAACACTACATAATTGGCATGTAGAGGAAGGCGTCTCCTTAATGTCTTTTGTTCTACAAGTGTCACGGCGAAAAGGAGCCCATTCGGCGATTTGTAGGCGGATTTGGGAGGCCATCAAACTACGACGGAAAAGACCAGAATAGTGCAGCCATCGCCGCTAAAACCACACAGGAACTTTTAAAAAGCTTTCAGAATGGACAAGTATGTCCATCGAGCGGGAAGCGTATAATACCTTTACAGAGGCGTTGATCAAGCTAACAGCATACGCTCGATGATGTGCTACCATCTGTGAGTCATTGTAAGACTCTTTATGGCCTCTCCAAAGCCGCCTGGATCGGGCGCGCGCATGGCCTCACAGATGGCAAGCACACGTCGTGTACTTTGGGGGCCATGCGATTCTTGCTTTAGATCAAAAACCTGTATGTTCCATTCGCGCACGCACGCATGTGTGCGTGTCTGTGTGCCATCTGTGAGACAATGTGAAAAACGTGTCTCGGCTACAGCAGAGCGCTATTCTAACAGAGGGAAGTGGCCACATTGCACGGTCACTGCAATACTATGAAAACATTGTGCTTGCACGTGTGTGTGTACGTTGTGTGTGTGTGTATGTGCATGTGTGTGTGTAACAAAACATACTATTAAGGATGCATTTAGTGGTTAAAGTGCGCACTAGTGGCCGGATTTTGCTATAGCGTTCAACTCTTATAGGCGAAGCTTCAGGGTCCTATCATTTTTTTTTCCAGCTGATTATTTAGATCACAAAGTACTTTTGAAAAGCTGAACGTCCTTCTGTAACATCATCATTGCCCAGCTTTATTGGTTATCTCATTGAATGTTCAAGGTCATTTGAAGCACACCATTCGCTACTGCAATGAAATGCTGTAATAGCAGTTCGTTACAGCAGCGAACTGCTATTACAGCATTTCATTAAAACTCATGAGTTTACGCAACAACTACTAGGACAAAAAATATGCTGAATTGCTACTGCCCAGCCCTACCTGCTTCTCTTGGCAGGACTAACCACGTCAATGTAAATTGTGTAAGGTACATCTAGCCAAAGCTCCTATTTGTGCGATTGTGTAACATTCGGTCAATATGCAGTGGTCTACGAGATATGCTGTGGTGGATTGCATCAAAATACCTTTGATTGCATGAATTTTTATGTGCATCAAATGCACAGCTCAGTAATGGTTTTCTTCTTAGTTTTTCGCCCCACCACGGTGGTCTAATGGCTAAGGTACTCGGCTGCTGACCCGCAGGTCACGGAATCAAATCCCGGCTGTGGCAGCTGCATTTCCGATGGAGGCGGAAATGTTGTAGGCCCGTGTACTCAGATTTGGGTGCACGTTAAAGAACCCCAGGTGGTCGAAATTTCCTGAGCCCTCCACTACGGCGTTTCTCATAATCATATGGTAGTTTTGGGACGTTAAACCCCACGAATCAATCAATCAATTCTTAGTTTTTCAAATCTGGAATTATTGTATGAGGCTGGCGCAACTGGGTATCGAGGCTGTACGACCACGCCGAAGTGCAATGTCATGCCAAATAACGATACCCTGACGGGCAGCTGTTGATAATCGAGATTTTATGTTGTCGATGATGTCATACACTGAAGGTGTACAATGATGCTGAGAAATATAAAGCAAGAAAAGTGGCTACATTCATGTAAAAAATTCATAAACGATTCCATTCTATGAAGGTGGGTGACCACCGAAGCTCTGAAGCACACAGCAAAGAGGTGACGGTATTAAAAAAAAGTACAGAAGGTCCCTCCTGACTTTTCCGTTCGACCAGTGCGCCTGTTCACCCGCAACATGCGAAGTGTTATCTGGAATGCTGCATGGGCTTGTTGTTTTCTGTGCACGATCCGAAATGGTGCTTGCTGCCCTTTTGTTACCTTCTTCATTTTTAGTGGCACAGTATTAAGCAGTTTCAGTTTCCCATGATATGTGGCACATAGGTGCGCAAAAATTTTCGGTTCACGAAGTCACCACTGGCCAAGTTATATACGTATATTCACTGTGAAAGTTGCTTCAAAATGCTTGAAAGTTCTCTCGTTTAACTCGCCAACAAGCCTAACGCTGCCTAAACGTTAATTGATGAAAGATGGATCGCACTATTAGGAGCACTCAGAGACATGGCTTCTAACATTGCCTAATGCTCAACGACTTCTTGTGCAGCCTAAATCTTGACTGATTCCGATTTCGAAGTCGTTGTCACGTCTCCTCAATCTGTTCTCGCCTTCTTTACTTGGACAAGCTGGCTGGTCAACCTTTTAAAATTTAAGAGATCTGCAAACACGTCAGATCTATTCCCGATATCCCGTTAAATTATAACGTGGTGGTTACATAGCACAAGCACACCGTTTCACTGAGAAACTGTCTTTAAAAAGGAAATGACTCTGCCGTGAGGCCACATGGTTCAAAGCAGATTCCTGCAAAATGTCGACCAAGCATTCCCCCCCCCCCCCCGGCGACGAATAATCTGACCCCATTTGTTGCGAGGGCGCTTGCTTGACACAGCACCAGCAATTAGCGCCAATTGACGCTTATTCTCTCGAAAAAAAGAAGAGTGGGTTGCATTTGTGTTATGGTAATGAACTCACCAGTTCTCTACACCATTTCGTCAAGATCACCTCAACTCCGTAATATCAGACTCCTCCCGTAAGTGCTGCAAGGACACATGTTCACCATATATATAACTTTTATTTTCATAATCAACTCGAAGGTGACGGTTGCAGTATGCGCCACCGCCACCTCCCACTTACGAGCACCTATCGTGACGTCACCTTGAAATACCAGTTCGCGAAAATATTTTCTATAAAACCAACTTAAAGTTGTTGAGCTGCAATTGTTCCGTGTACAGCTGAGCGCAACGTCTTTACACATCATGGTGTCATCATTGCCACTAGCAACAGCGCTGTTCACCCGTGCCTTGTAGGAACAGTTCTCCAGAGCTGCTTGAATGGAATGCCACGTAACGTTACCAACTGAGGCTGCTTAGGCGGCTCCATTCGGGCTTGCATGGACGTCAAGCACAATCACCCAGGAAAACAGCTTTTAAGTGCGTCCCTATAGGGTCGACGGCACCAAGAGCCACATCGACAATGTCGAGGGGTTGATGGCGATGGCGGTGTCCTCTGTGGTACACGAGTGCCAAGTGCCACACCACAAGTGGAAGAAAGAGTGAACAGGTGGAAACCAAAATGGGTGCGTCGTTCTTTTGCGCCAATTCTCTTTACCGCACGTGGAATCCAACTTCGATATAGTCGTAACACTTTTCTTGCTTTTCCGCTTCGTGTCTCGATCAATAAACAGCCGCAGCGCCGTCACACCAAGTCTGCTTCCCTGAAGTAGTGAACGTCTCGTTGCCGGCAAGGAGTAGGTCGGAATCGGCGCTGTACTCTGGGTCAAAGCTGGTGTCGGATGTCCGGTAAAGCAGGCTGCATTCGCCACCCCAAAAGGTACTTCGGATTCCAATGTCTCGCGGTACTCGCTTCCGTTCTTCAACGAGGCACACTTGTGAAACTGGCTCTGGGAGGTGGACCCAGTGATCAGCTTGAGGCCAACGTACCATGAAAAGTTTTGTCCGGAGAAAGCCACGGCTTGTTCTTGTTTGTGTGGTAGTGGCTTCAGTAAATCGGCATGACGGTGGCTGTGCGTCTCGTTCGATGTTCCAAACCGGAACCCAGGTGACCTTTTTGCAGGTGCTCGATCGTCGGTAGTTGTCACTCGAGCCTCCATGAGAATGGTAAGTGTCCCCAGAGGCAATCTGAAAATTTCGCAAGGAAATGGGAACAGGGCTCGTAATCAGCCGTTGCAGCAAACAGTGCCTTTTGTCGGCTTGAGTTTTCTCAGGGGGCAAGCACTCCATGGCTGCTGATATAGCGGAGACGTGGCGATGGCTGAGTGTCTTCCTTGGCACGGCTTCAACTAGCAGTCGACAAGGAATGGCGTGTCCTCTATGCCCATATTTCTGACGCCGCAGCTGGTCATCTACTGCCCTGTGGTTGTGAGAAGCGTGACTTCTGGCAAGGGTAGCTTGGCGATGGTTCCGGAAGATGCAGTGGCCGATGCTGGAGGGTGTGAGGCTGACCAGCTGCCTGATGAACACATGGTGGCCACGCACCTTGCCGAAACACGATATCGGGACCGGCTGTTTCGTTGGTCGCCCTGTAAGTGGAGGCCGACTCGAAAGGTGACCGGACACAGCAGCCCTGCAGGGAATACTTCGGTGTCGCCTCTTGGGAAAGCGTGCCATTTGTCGCCGTCCTGAATGTGACCCCAACAGATCACCAGGCAGTCAGGATCGCCCGTCCTTGTCTGCAGATCGAGTGTGGTGGCTCCCAGTCAGCTCTCGTCCAAAAAGTATGTACGACGTGACCGTGGCAGCACGGGCATGCAGCTATTTGACGCTGACGTGTCGGCTGGTTGCAAGCTCGCTTGCCAAGAGCACGAGCCACGCGAAGAAAACTTCGTCCTCATTTCTCGAGCACAATGGATTTCTTGGAAATGATCACTGAAATAAACCAAAATAGGACAACGTATAGTTAACAGGCATTGTGTAATTTCGTTTGTTGGTAAAATCAGCAGCAATACGAAGAATGTAAATATTCCAACATAATATCGAGGAGACAATGATAAGAACAATTCTAATCTGTATGACCTGTCCGACCCATGGCCGATCCCCCTGGGTGGTTAATCGCCTGTCATCCATGGACCATCATCATCCTAATTTATGGTTCTCAGGAAGCAGCCAAATACCCAACCTATGGCACGCACCCACTGTGGGTAGTAGTTCAATAACTAAGTAGCATAATTTGAAAATAGCAATGCAATTATTCTAACTTAAAAGAAGTTTATAAATGAAAGCATGAGAGAAGTCTTAAATAAAATAGAAATGATAGTACTCCAAACCCATTGCTGTCCTCGCGTAGACGTGCAGAAATTTCAACTATAAAAAACGAACATAGTTACATTATTGCCTAAGCTAACGTGCTCAAGTAAAATGGGTATCCTAAAACTTCATGTGGATATTTTTTCCATGTTTGCGAGGCTGGCATTTGAATGCTGCAATTTAATGATTGATGAATAGTTTATCCCCCTAAAAACCTAAGTATTGCCTATATGCATGCTTTGTTTGGGAAAAGTTGGTTATATAAATGGCGGCATATGTTCTTGTGGCTATTTCACAAGACCTGTGCTCAAAGCTAGAGTAAAAAAAGTAATGAGTAAGTATAGTTCGATATAACAAAGCGGAATTTTGAAAAGGGATCTGCTTGCATGGGGAATTGCCGACGCAGTACAAAAAAAGGTTGGTTTCGTCTACCATTTCAGACATCTATAGCGACAGAGCACATCACCGTCTTATTCTATAGCGTGAATGGCACAAAGGCTGGTTTTAAGAATACTGCACTTTGAGTAGTTCGTTCAGCTATGTTTAACAGTGACTTGCCCCACCGCGGTGGTCTAGTGGCTAAAGTACTCGGCTGCTGACCCACACGTCGCGGGATTGAATCCCGGCTATGGCGGCTGCATTTCTGATGGAGGTAAATATGTTATAGCCCGTGGGTCAGATGTGGTGCACGTTAAAGAACCCCAGGTTGTCCAAATTTCTGGAGCCCTCTACTACAGCGTCTTTCATATACATATGGTAGATTTGGGACGTTAAACCCCACATTTCAATCAATTTAACAATGAACCTTTTTGTTTTGTGTAAATTGAAACTATCAGACAGCTTCAGAAACCTTGATCTTCAACTTGGAAAGTGGAACGTGGTAGCGTAATCAGGCCCGTGCGCATCGCCTGCTCCATTCCTAGCCTAGCTTCGCATCGGCGCATTCCTCAATCGTGCCGTAAAAAACGAATGAATTCGCACGTAATATTCGCTGCTTCACTTTATCCTAAAATTTTTACCCCAAATACAGTTGTTAAGCACGCACTACACCTAAGTTCTCCCTTTTACGAATCAGCAAAGGGCCCGCTACGGGTCAGGATGGCAACATGCGAACCTCCTGCAACTTCTTTTGTCGATTTTTTGCTTCTGATCATTTTACCTGAACGCTTTGTATTATGTGGGCCTTACACACCCACTTACTGCGGAATCTAGATGCTTTGACGTCGGGCGTGATTCTACGCTTCTGTCACGCAGTAGAGAGCTTTAGTATAGGGGCACACCGCAAATGCAAGATTTAGCATCAGCGTTTGTGTTGCGTGCTGAAAACTGAGCGTGTGCAGAGCGTTAACGTAGCTGGAACCCTTACGTACATACGCTATTTGTGGGTCATAGCGTTCAATGCTAACGTACGCAAGATATCACGTACGCAGGACAAGATGGTGGGGCCTGTTGAATCAAGAGTCGTCAACTTCTAATCTTTCTAGCCGTCACCTATTGTTATAGTCCTTCATTCCCAAATACTCGTTGTATTTCATTTCGGTAAGGGTAATGAGGCTTTGCCAGGTGTTTGCTACCGATAAATGAGTCAAGGTTGTGAGATATACAATCAATTTGGGGGAACAGAAAGCTTAATAAAATTTGTCTACAAGGTTCGCTCATGGTTTCAGTTGTCGCACAGAGATGACGACGCTGTACTCATTCACTTGTTTGCAAGATAAGGCAAATGCGGTCAAAAGTCAGGCTTAATGCAGTAATATGGGTGTTGAAAAGTATTCGATTCCGGCATACGTCGAAAGGAAACGATGGGTTTTCGGTAGTCATGCAGACGCAACACTGGTGCAAACGCGGCACGCAGATGCAGCAACGTTGGCTTTGGGTCAACTCGATTTACTGGCTCACTTGAAATTTCTATATTACGTATATGTTTTTAGGGGCGAAGCTGTTTATGACCGTTGCTTGTGCGTACCCTGTTGTCGTAGTGCGTTCCCTGTGGCACATACCCATACACCAGTGGCACATGCCTACCCTCGGGCACATATCCACTCTCCCGGTGTTAAAAAACCGCTGACAGCAGAAATGTGGTACATACTCTCGTTTAGTTTTTGGATTGTCCGCTGGATGGCGTTACTTGTATATGGTGAATATGGGATAAATAGAAGCGAGATGGCGGTACTTGAAGTGCTCACTAGATGGACTGGCGGACGCATGGACGAACGGACGCATGCACAGATGGACGCACAAACAGATGGATTGACTGATGGACGTATGGACAGACGGATTGATGGATGGACGCATGAACGGACGGATCGATGTACGGGCGGTTTGACGGACGCTTTTTCCCACTCATCATCATTTATTCGTGCATATGCTGTGATTTTTATAACTAGATGACGCCGTAGATGCTTCCGGTTGCATCAGTGAAGAAGCTGAACACCAGCCTAACTTCTTGTTGTGTCCTACGGACGCGACGGGAGCCCTTCGTTAATTCACAAAATGAAAATTATAGCGTAGTGGGCAGTTAGCCACTGTAGTTGCAAAAGGGATGAAATGATACTTTGAAACTGCCAATATTACGCACGTAGTCATTTGTCCTTTTGCAGCACGGTTGGCGCTTGCACCAAGAAGAGAAATATGCTAGCAATTCGGAAGGCTACGAGCACGAGGCCCGATTAGCCTTTCATGCTCCAAAATACTCTTTAGGGCGAAGTTTAAGTTTCCGGGAAATTTTTCATTAAATTGTGTAGAAAGTCCCTTGGAAATTCATTACAGGCTTTTTTAGGTTTGCCCTTTAGAGCAATACGCGTCCTTAGGCTATGGCATATGCACAGTCTTGTCTTACTATGCAGCATGCGCTTGGCATTCTGTGCATGATCTCGAATGTTCTTTCCTGCCCTTGCGTTCTCTTTTTCAATTTTAAAGCGCCCGAAGTGGGCAGTAGCTTTGTCAATGTATGTGGCGCATACGTGCGCTAAAGGTTTCCCGTTCGTAGAGTGACCACATCGCTATATATATACATTGCTTGGCAAGAAAAGTATCTTCAAATCACTTGAAGGTAAACTCTTTTTACTCACCAACAATTCTAAACCTGCTTAAACCTTAACTGATGCTGACACCTCAATTAAGCGTACGGTCATTGTCACGCATCTCCTATTTATTTTGACATCTTTTTGTCTGGTGGTCAACCTATCTGGATTTCAGGCCCGGGCGTACGCCCGGGCCTGAAATGTCTATTTTCAGGGTCATGTCTATTTTCTTTATAACGTCATGGCTATTTTCTTTATAACGTTGCAATATTAAGGTTTAACATTATAACGACGCAATTCAAAAATATCACACAGCACACATGCAAGTGCAAGCGTTTTATTTTAAAGCCTAAATGATGGAACATTGCCGCCCTTTTGCATTTACGATCTTAAACATTTTGGAATATTCAGTCGATTATTATGGTATTCTTTCACTTGGGCTGGCTGTTTAAGTGATCAACAGTTTTCACGTGAACAATTATTTTTTCTGGAACGCCACCCACGTCAAGAGTTCTTTCACGTAATATTTACTATAGCCTGCTCGCACACCTTGTTTCAATAATATCTATGTTGTTTTGTAGCTAAATAACCTTTACAGCAGGAATTCACTCAGTGCTGAGGGCACGAAGAAATTCACCATGCTGGGAGTATAATATACCCCTAATTCTCTTGACTATTTCAGGACAATCAGCCTAACCATGTATTGTCAGATCCCTAGCAAAAGTACTGCTAAGATACTTTTTTTCTCTATTTATATAAGCATTTATTTTCAGCGTCACCTAGAAGACAGCAGATGCAATGTGCGACACCACCGCCTCCCACTTACGAGCACACATCGCGATGGCACATAAAAGTACCGGTTCACGAAAATGTTTCTTTAGAAAATGAACTTAAAGCTATAGGCTACAATTGTTAAGTGTATAGCTACAGTTGTAAAGTGTATAGTTGTTGCAATATATATTGTTACGTACAATCCAAATGGTGTACGAATAACTGTTTATTGGGGCGAACTTGTGCCCGAAAAGTAGCGGCGTCTGTAACAGGCGATCAGCAAAAAGGGATCAATCTCCGAGAGAAAAAAACCCTCGAGCGGTGGTCCACTTCTTTTTCATCAAAATCCCGTACTGAGGAAGCGCGCGCCGTCACGGCCTTTTCTTGTATGATCATCAAGCCGCTGATCTCTTGGGGGGGCGCACGAACTAGCGCGCGTAGTTTGAATACTGCGTTCGCCTTGCGTCATTATCCCTCCTCCGAAAACGCATCGTCCCGATGCGTAAAAGCAGTATTGCTGAGATGGTCTGAGTGCGTGATTTCCAATGGAGAAATAGGTATTCCTCATAATCGGGTGTGTATAATTCGATGTTCATTTTCTGTCATAGTATGGCTTCATTCTGACTACATTCACGATTTCCGTGCTCCTTCGGCATCTTGATGAGCTCACTTGTCTTTCCGGTGACACCTCGTAGTTCAAGGAGCTGACGCGACGAAGGACTCGGTAAGGGCCGAAATAGCGGCCCATGAGCTTTTCGGAAAGGCCTGGCGTCCGCACAGGAGTCCAAATCCAAACTAGGTCGCCTGGTGCGTAGTCGACTCCTCTCCGACGAAGGTTGTAACGGTTTGCATCCACGCGTTGTTGTTGTTTTATGCGATGTCGCGCCAACTGCCGTGCTTCTTCGGCTCGCTAAATGAATTCGCTGATGTCAGGCTTTGTGCTCTGTATTGTCGCCTACAGGCAGCATTGCATCTAATGGTGTGGTAACTACTCGACCATAGACTAGCTGGAATGGCGTCACTTTAGTAGTCTCCTGCACAGCAGTATTGTAAGCGAAAGTGGCGTACGGCCGTATCTTGTCCCACGCACAGTGCTCCAAGTCAACGTAAATGGACAACATATCGGTTAGAGTTCTGTTGAGTCGCTCGGTTAGCCCATTAGTTTGGGGGTGGTAAGCCGTTGTTTTCCTATGACTTGTGTGGGTAAGTTTCATAATGGACTGCGTCAGATTGGCTGTGAATGCAGTTCCTCGATCCGTGATAACCACCTTTGGGGCACCATGCCGTAGTACAATGTTAGTGACGAAAAATTCAGCTACTTCTATAGCCGTGCCCCTGGTGAGAGAGGCTGTCTCGGTATACCGGGTTAAGTAGTCTGTCGCCACTACTATCCATCGGTTGCCCATTGATGACGTGGGAAATGGACCAAGTAGATCCATTCCTACTTGTTCGAACGGAGACTCAGGTGGTTCAATTGGTTGGAGAAATCCTGCAGGTTTCAATGGAGGCGTTTTGCGTCTCTGGCAATCTCTACATGTCCTTACATAATGCTGTACAGCATCCAGTAACTTTGGCCAGTAGTATTTTGTGCGGATGCGAGCCAATGTTCTACTAACTCCGAGGTGTCCTGCTGCTGGGTCATCGTGGCAGGCTTCCAGGATTTCGGGTCGCAAGGCCGAAGGAACGACGAGTAGGAATTTCTCCTTGCTGTGCTCTAAGTTTCTTTTGTATAAAACGTTGTTTCTCATGAGGTACGAGGACAATCCCCGGACGAAAACTCGAGGAACACGCACGGGTTGCCCTTCCAGATGCTTTATCAGTTTAAACAACTCCGCGTCAGATCGCTGATATTCAGTCATGTCTGCGGTGCTCACGGCCCCAAGAAACGGAAAGTCGTCTCCATCTTCCCCAGGTGCAGATTCCATTGGTGCGCGTGATAGGCAATCAGCATCGCTGTGCTTGCGACCCGACTTGTATACGACTGTTATGTCGTATTCTTGCAACCTGAGGCTCCATCTAGCAAGTCGCCCAGAAGGGTCCTTTAGGCCTGCGAGCAAGCACAACGAGTGATGGTCGCTCACTGCTCGAAATGGTCTACCATCTAAGTACGGTCGGAATTTCTGTATGGCCCATATTACCGCCAGACATTCTTTTTCCGTCGCCGAATAATTTATTTCAGCTGTCGAAAGAGTGCGACTAGCATATGCGACCACTCTTTCCTCTCCGTTTTGCAGCTGCACAAGGACGGCGCCTAGTCCCAAATTGCTTGCGTCCGTGTGAATCTCTGTTTCGGCTTCTTCGTGGAAATGTGCCAGGACAGGGTGGTGTAGGAGTCGCTGTCGTAGCTCATTGAACGCCTCTTCTTGCTCGCTTGTCCAGGTGAAAGGCATGTCTTCTTTCGTCAGTCGGGTTAGTAACTCCGCAATCTTCGAAAAATCTTTAACGAATCTTCTGTAATAGGCACAATGCCCTAAGAATCGTCTCACAGCCCTTTTATCTGTCGGTCTAGGAAACTTTTCTACAGCTGCTGTCTTTTCGGGGTCAGGTCGAATGCCTTCAAAGCTAACCACATGACCGAGGAAAAGCAGTTCATGAAAACCAAAATGGCACTTTTGGGGTTTTATCGTCAGCCCTGCTGAACTAATCGCTTCGAGCACAGTACGTAGTCGTTCCACATGCTGATCGAAGGTGGCCGAAAAGATCACGACGTCATCGAGATAAACAAGGCAGGACTGCCATTTTAACCCGGACAGCACAGTATCCATCATCCGCTGAAATGTGGCGGGTGCGGAACACAGGCCAAATGGGAGTACCTTGAACTCGTATAACCCATCTGGGGTCACGAAAGCAGTTTTCTCGCGATCTCGTTCGTTCACCTCTATCTGCCAGTATCCGCTCTTGAGGTCTAGAGAGGAGAAGAATTTCGCGTCTCGTAGTCTGTCAAGGGTGTCATCGATCCTTGGAAGGGGATAGACATCCCGCTTTTTGACGACGTTCAATTTTCGGTAGTCAACGCAGAAGCGCAAGGTCTGGTCCTTTTTCTTTACCAGTACTACAGGTGAGGTCCATGGGCTGGCCGACGGTTGAATTACGTCGTCCCTGAACATTTCTTCAACTTGGCTTCTGATGACTTCTCTCTCTTTTGGGGACACTCGGTACGGGTGCTGGCAAATAGGTCTAACAGATTGATCGACTATGATGCGGTGTTTGATGATAGATGTTCTTTGCACTTTCGATGACGTGGAAAAACATGAGGCGTACTCCCGTATAAGGCTCTCGATTTTTTGTTTCTGGTTCGGTGATAGGGCTGCTTCGATGTGGATAGATGCGAGTATGGAATCTATACCGTCAAGGTGCAGTGGTGCAGTCTCGGAAGAATTCAAATCCGTAATCGGAACGTAATCATGCAAGTGACCAACCACAGTTCCCTTCGCAAGGTGCTGCACCTCATTTCGGAAATTTGTCAGGAAGACACTCGTACACCCATCACGCAGTCGTACAATACCTCTTGCTGCACAGATCCCTTTCTCGAGTAATAGCCCAGTATTGCTTTCTGCCATTCCTTCATAGTCGTTGTACACATTGCTTTTTACGGTGACAACGATGATGGATCTTGCAGGTACTGTTACATCATCACCTGCAATCTGGAGCGCATCGAATCGTTTTTCACTCTCGAAAGTCGCGATGGCGTGTTTCGTCGAGAACGAGACGCACGTTTCCTGCAAGTTTATCACTGCGCCATTAGCCTGCAAAAAGTCCATTCCGATAATTACATCTCTTGAACACTCCGACAGGACAATGAAGCTGGCGACGTAGGTAAAGCCGCGTATCCCAACTCTAGAGGTACACATGCCTGCCGGATCGATAAGGTGTCCCCCGGCGGTTCGCACTTGTGGTCCTATCCAAGGGGTCAGCACTTTTGTCAGCGTTCTGGCAAGTCCCCTGCTCATGACGGAATAGTCTGCGCCTGTGTCTACTAAAGCATTCGTTTCGTAGCCGTCTATAATTACCGACAAATCAGAAGCGACGTTACCATTTCCGCACGTAGTCTCGTGTCCGTCATCACATTTTGAAATCGGCACTGGAGGTTGTTTTCTTGCGTCGGCAGCGGCCTTACCTCCCCAGGTCGCCGATTCTAGTTTTCCCGAAGCGGGCTTTGGGGAAGTCGCCTCGGAGAGTTTGAAGATGGGCGCGGACTTGGTGAACGATACCTCAGTGGCGCTGTCGACCGAGACTGATGCTGCTGCGAGGAGTGAGCCCCTTGACGCGTTGACAAGTACTCCTCGATTTCAAAAGGTCGCTCCCCATTCCGTGGACAGGCAGCGTTTACGGGAAAACCCCGAAGTCCAGCTCGGCGATATGCACACATCCGGTAAAGATGGCCAGCTTCGCCGCAGTGATAACAAAGCGGAATTCGATCAGGAGTGCGCCATATATCAGCTTTTCGGATCCTAGTCTCGGCTGGGGTCGGCGTAAATCGAGGTTTCGGCAGATGCGTGCTTGCTGCGGCGAAATAAGGTCCAGGGGCGGCGAAAGGAGGTCCAGGGGTGTTTCTCAGTACCTCGGCGTACGAGACTGCGGGCTGCATCGGAACTGACGCTTGAACAGGCTGGGCTTGTGGCTGCTGCTCACGGACTGCCTGTCTCACCTCCTCCCGAACAACTTCCCCTAAAGACGAGACCGTTGAGGGGTTGCCGTTTAGCTTCTGGAGCTCTTCTCGAACCACCGATCGAATGAGCTCTCGTAATACGTCGATGCCATTCCCGAAGACTGCTGACACCACGTCTACGGATGCGACGTTAACATCTCGATTGTAGTGCCTCGCTCGCTGTTGCAGAGTCTTTTCAACCGCTGTCGCCTCGGTGCGAAATTCAGCGACGTTCCACGGGGGACATCGGTGCAAACCGGCAAAAATCTCCTGCTTCACCCCACGCATCAGGTGCCGAAGTTTCTTGTCCTCGCTCATATTTTAATCAGACCGGCGGAATAACCGGCACATGTCTTCCACATACATTGCGACGCTTTCATTGTTGCGCTGGTTTCTTGCCTGCAAGGCAGCTTCAGCTCTTTAATTGCGGTATGTACTCGGGTATGTGGCCAGTAGCTCCCGTCGGAAATCATCCCACGATCGAATGGTACCTTCATGGTTTTCAAACCACGTTCGTGCGCTGTCCTGCAATGCGAAATAAACTCGGCGGAGCTTCCGTTCTTCGGGCCATCCGTTGCAGTTGGCGACGCGCTCAAAACCCTCCAGCCAATCCTCGGCGTCTTCATGAGGATCGCCATGAAAAGGGTCCGGCGTCCGTGGCTCATCGACAACGACGTGCGTGGCAGCGACTGGAGACGACATTTCGGTACTCTGACCGGAGACAGCTGGAGACACTCTGGGCTCTAGTGGCAGGGGAAATTCCGGCGGCTCACCACGTAGACGACGGCTGGAGCGCTGATGAACTGGCGTGAGCTCAGTTGGTTCGACTGCTCGTGGTTCCGGGCTGCTTCCTCGAAGTCCAACTGGGTTTGGGATCATTACCCAGCACCTCCACCAGAATTGTTACGTACAATCCAAATGGTGTACGAATAACTGTTTATTGGGGCGAACTTGTGCCCGAAAAGTAGCGGCGTCTGTAACAGGCGATCAGCAAAAAGGGATCAATCTCCGAGAGAAAAAAACCCTCGAGCGGTGGTCCACTTCTTTTTCATCAAAATCCCGTGCTGAGGAAGCGCGCGCCGTCACGGCCTTTTCTTGTTTGATCATCAAGCCGCTGATCTCTTGGGGGGGGGGGGGGGGCGCACGAACTAGCGCGCGTAGTTTGAATACTGCGTTCGCCTTGCGTCAATATAAAGGCTCTGGTCTCCATCCTTGAAAAGCAGCAGCAGCAGCCACGACGAGACAAGACGGACACCCAGCAACCAACCTTCCACTCCCTTTTGTAGCAACAGCCGCTACGCAGCTGGGAGAGCTCTGCTGAAGGGAACAGAGGGAGTGGGCAGAAGGTTGAGTTTTACTGACCCCTTCCGGAATCGTCCCGGAAAGTCGCTCTCGAGGGCGTCACTGGAGGTTCGAAGTCTCCTAAATCCACATCGACTGCATGAAATTGAGGATGGCGATGTCGACGTCCGCTACGGTACACGAGTGGCAAGTACCACACCACGAGCGTAAGAAGGAGTTAACTGGTGGAAACCAAACATTGTGCGTCATTTGTATGCGCCCATTTGGTTTGCCACCCATGAAATTCGACTTTTATATTTTCTTATCACTGTTCTTGCTTTTACGCTTTGTTTCTCGCGCTACAAACAGCCACAGCGCCGGCACACTTAGCCTGCTTCTTTGAAAAAGCGGCCATCCCGTTACTTGCTGGGAGAAGGTCGGAAGCAGCGTTGTACTCTGTGCCGGAGGTAATACTGGATATGTAGTACAGCGGGTGAGATTCGCCACCCCAAATCGTACCTCGGATGCCTAAAACTCGCGAAGCAAAGCTCTAGGTGGCACCTCTTCTAGCACGAGGTGCTTTACCAAAAGAAATACTCTTAACTTGCACTGGTTCCTCCGAGTCACCATCGTGCAACTGGATGCAGGGGAAGGGCACAATGGGCCCCATAGCGGTTGGTAACTGGGTGAATTTTCGTCCGGAAGTGGGAATGTCTTCCTGGCTTTGGAGTTGTTTTTTTTTTGCGTGGCTGTAGCTTCAGCTAGCCATCTTAACGGTAGCTCTGCGCCTTGTTCGGTGTTCCCGCCTGGAACCGAACACATTGTGCTGTTGATCCGGTATCGGATGTTGTCGTTGTCGTTCCAATGTGGACGACAAGGACGACAAGGATGTGGACCGCTTCCATTTGAATTTCGAAAACTGTGTCGAACAGGGCTCGGCATGAGACGTCGGCGCAAGCGGAGTTTATTGTTGGTTTAGGTATTCTCTTGACGCTGACATCCCATCGCTTTTATGTCAGTGGAGACATGACAGTCACTGCGTTTCTCGCTTGTCGCGCATTTGACCAGGAATGCTTGACATGGAATATCATGTCTTTGACGCCGGAATCGCTGACGCCATAGCTGGTCTTCCACTGCACCGTGGTTTTCAGAAACGTAGCTCCCCGCAAGCGTACCCGATGGGCAATAACACAAGACGATGCAGTTGCCAAGGTTGGCGGGTGCGAGTTTGACCGGCCGTCTGACGATTACACGACACTCGTGGACGTGGCCGGAGCACCACAGAGGAGCGGACTGTCCTGGTAGACACTCAGTCAATGCAGAAAGTGAAGAAAGGTGACCGGACGCAGCTGGACTAGGCCTAGCCTGTCGGTGACGCTGGTGAGAACCCTGATGTGGCACTGGTTGATGTCCCTAATGAAACCTCAGCAAATGAACAGTCAGGTGAAGGAAGTCACGATAGCCGTATCTTAGCCCCAATCTGTGTGCGCAGGCTTTCAGTGGGTTCTCGCTAAAAAATGTGAGCAGGTAGATCATTGATGTGACGTGGTTATATATTAGAAAAATAACGTATTATCAAATAAATTATGGTGCTTTATCTAATACATACTATTTAAATAAAAAAACGACCTATATGGGTCTTACATGGGCAATGGGACGTGAACGACATGCAGACATGTCTTTTTTTTAGCAGAATGAATTTATTTGAATCGATTAGTGAAAGAAATAGAAACAAGACAAAATGGAGTTAAATAGAATTACGTATTGTTTGTTATGTAATGCCATATGTAACTTAAAATGACTATAATACAAAGGAAATAAAATGTGCTCATAAAATCGACGCAACAACGAAAAGGATGAAGTATATTTCCAGTTTTTCTGCGGTTCTTCCATGAAACATAGACTTAACGCATCTATGTTCACCCGATTCTTGAATTTCGTTTTGTAATATTCCTTGATGGAGAAGCATATAAGATAAACTCTTCATTCTTATAAGAGAGGTACGTCGCAGTTGTCCCGGTATGTCAAAATTTGCAGCTAACAACGCTTCGTATCAAAGAGCTTAGGTACCCACTCTCTCTTCCAGACTCCGCATATTCACAGTTAAAACCTAACAAGAATTTGATGAATTCACTTTATTAAGGCAGAGGTTCACATTTTTAGCCTAATCCAGTGTTTTAATGAGTATTGGTCCCATGTATATAGATAAACCTCAAGTACTTCTTTCTCAAACCCTACTAGATGCTTTAAATGTTATTATATACTTCAGATCATTACATCAGATAAACCCAACGGCAATGTGAAATAAAACTCGATCATATCTTTCCAATGAATGCTAAACATTTGCCGTCTAAGTATTTGATTTGCTTATTATAAGAGCGCCTGATTTTGGCAGCAGTGGTTACGGTTGTGTTCGAGCATTGGCACTTGTCATTGCTCCTTCCATGAGGTGATTCTTATTTGCACGGCTCTCTGAACAGCGATGCCTAGATGTTGCTGCTGTATTCTCGGCACGTGCAACTACGTCACTGAACTTCAGCAACTACGTTCACCATCTACTGGAGGAGTAACCCTACAAATACGCCATCGTTTGCCATTGCTCGTCATTCCTGAGACTGAGGGTGGAAACTGCCTGGCAGTCGTCCAACGTATCGGGGAAAATATTTGGTGTCTAATTGCTGATACGAACATTGAGACTGCACATAAAGTGCCTGCAAAGATAAGAAGCAACATTATTGCGCCATTTTGTTCGATAAATAAGAAGGCTGAATTCGCCAAGAAGGCAAGAAAGGTGCGGCTTTCTACAGGAGTTACTGAATTGGGTCACAGCACAGGCCCTAAACCAGTGTGTGTCAATGATCACCTTACGCCCGAGCGTAAATATCTGTTTGCGCAGGCCCTTGCACTACAAAAAAAGCGAATTGGTGGAAACATCTTTGGAGCGGGAACTGCACAATTAAAGTCTGGAAAGCAGATGACAGTCCCGTGTTCCGAATTTCATGCGCAGAAGATCTTCGTATATTCGGTCATATATCTTAACACTACTTACTAAAGAAGAAAAAAAACTTTCAATAAACATGGCTGCGTGTTCGTTCCAGCAATATTAGAATTGCTACACGAGAAGTCGCCAGCGCTATCCCTACTGCATTTAAACACTCGCCGTCTTAGAAAACATCAGGGTGATCTTGTTGCATTGCTCTGCTTGCTTGATCAGTCATTTTCTGCCATGTACTTATGTTAGACTTGGATATCTGACAATGACGGTAACTTGTACGGATTGCCAGTTTATTATTCTTAATATGGTTATCGAGAGTTTTGTCGGGGTGGTGGCAGTGCCACACTTGTCAATTCATCCCTAACATGTGCACGTCACCTTCACATCGTTTACCACAATCGGTCTGGCTTGAATTTTATTGATGTATGAGGTTTAACGTCCCAAAACCACCATATAAATATGAGAGACACCGTAGGGGAGGACTCCGGAAATTTCGACCACCTGGGGTTTCTTAACGTGCCTCCAAATCTGAGCACACGGGCCTACAGCATATTCGCCTCAATCAAAACTGGCTTGAATTTAACCATAGTGTTATACCAATCAATAGCTGTGATACTATCATAGCTTCAATTTACCGGTAACCTTCATCATATTCCGACTTTTGGTTTCAGTTAAACAGCATTCTCAATGTGGGGATCTTCGCATAAATATCATTGTTCCTGATAGCGTGCCGTGCTTGGAATATACGCACTGTATATACTATACTATAATTACTTCGAATATTTTAGCACCAACTAGAAGCAATCTTCTAGGTTCAAATACATTGATAGATCATATAATCTCAAATATTTCTAGTGATCACACTGCTGGTGTGACAGACCATAGTCGCAGATAACAATCCAATGTTTTTTTTTTATTTTGGGTTCTGAAAACACGCAAGGCCAGTTATATTTTCAAAAAAACGCCGATTCAGCTCAGATATCTTTGTGCAAAGAATTAGTGCAGCCAACTGGACTTCGGTAGCTCATGAGTACTGCGCAGAAAAGGCTTTGGAGTCTTTCTCAGAAGTAATTGCTAAAGGTATACAAGCAAGCACCACCTACAAGACTGTCACGAAGGGCTATCATTTGCCTAGAAATCCATGGATAAGTAACTCATTGTTGTAGTTCATCGATAAAAAGAATAACCGTCATAAAAAACTAAAGTCGCAGCCTTTCAACCTTGCATTGAAGTTCCGCTTTCTGAAATATTGAGCGATATTTGCTTCCTTGTTAAAGCGTGCTAATTACTACCTCGACATCACTTTAAAAAATACGGGTAACACAAGCCATTGCTGGCAAGTCATCAAAGAATATTTGATGCGAAGCTACTTATGACGTCACCCGATCATCCTTTGTAATAACCACCTATTTCGGGTATGTGCCACAGGAAGCTAGTTTTTGGAATGTTTGCTAGATGGCAGTACTTGCATATAAATAATATATGATGAAAATATGCAAGATTGTGGTACTTGGAGTGTTCACTAGACGGACGGACAGACAGGCGGACAGATGGTTGGTTGGACGGATGCACGAACGGGCGGACGCACGCTTAGTCCCACTCATTCATTGGATATTCTGTGATTTTTTGAACAAAAAAGTGTTCAGCATCCACACTAAAGATAAAGCAAAGTTACGAAATGCATACCGACCCTAACAAAGTGGTCACTGCGTTCAGTGAGCATTTCGGCGCATCTGCGAAGAAGCAACAATCAGCCAATCGTGTATGTGATATACGACAGTGCGGTCATTCATTTTATTTACATTCCACTTCTGCATATGAACTGTTTCAATTCATCGTATCATGCAAGACCACGAACGCTGGTTTAGATAATATTGATCCTTTTATTATAGGGAAACCAGTTTCAAGCCAAATGTCCCAACCTTGGGCACATGATATTAACAAGCTGTTATCTATGATTGTGTTTGGGAGCTGCCTTAAGTTTCGTAAAATAGTTTCCGTTTTCAAGAAGGGCGAAACGCCTTCTGTCCACAATTACAGGCATATCTGTAACCTCCGTTTTTTATTTTGGCAAAAAATGAAAAATATTTACATAAGATTAATGCGTTATTTGAAAAAAATTAACCTTTTGTCTCAACAACAATTTGGATTTCAACCAGGATATTCAACTGAGCTAGCAATAATTACCTCAACTGAGGAAATTAAGCAAGCTATTTACAGAAGACTTCTCGTGGGATCTGTTTTTATTGATTTGACGAAGGCTTTTGACACAATAAATCATCGCATACTACTAGCAAACCAGGAATCTTTTGGTATATCTGGCCCTCCTCTAAGCTGTATTAAAAGCTACCACAGTAATCGGTCTCAAATGGTACGCGTTAACGGCCATCTTTCATCACCCAAGTTCAACAACGTAGGTGTGCCGCAGGGATCGGTTTTAGGCCCCTAATATTTTTGACGTTTATTAATGACCTACCTCTGATTCGTACTAGGACCAAGTGCATACTTTATGCTGACGACACAACCATCTTTACATAATCTAAATCTGTTTCTACGCTCTTTACTGACCTCAACACAAATTTACATTACATAACTCTATGGTGCCACAGTAATCACCTGTAGATCAATGCTACTAAAACCGTCTCTATGATGTTTCAGTTTTGGCGAATTTCACTTGACATACTACCTTCTCTTCTCATCGCCCATGACGTCATAAAAATTTCTAGTGAAGCACGGTTTGTTGGCGTCATCTTGGATACTGAACTAAAATGTCATAAACATGGCACTTCACACGTTAAAAAGATTGCCTTTGGAATCAATGTTGTCACCAAGACACGCACGTATTTTTCCCATCACGCCATACGTCTTTTGTATTTTGCCTACATTCACAGTCATATTTCGTATTGTGTATCATTTTCGACCAACACTTAATTCACGCCAATTGAACGATTTCAGGGACTGCAGAATTAAGTGGCTAGGCTAACGACTTTTATTCATTTTATTCGTCCTGTAGCTCAATGTTTTCAAAGCTTAACATACTATGATAGAGGCAATTACTTTGACACATACTGTTTATATTAGCTCATAGGCTCTTCACGCATGATATTGTCATTGCATGCTTTGATCATCAACACTTTCTAATAGCAACATTACTCGGTATTCCCAGAACAATAATCTTCTTTTACCGGCAGTTAGTACAAACTAAGGCAAGTTCGTAACCTTGTTTACAAGCACAGTGATTTGTAATTCATTGCACTTTGAATTAAAATTATCGCACAACATTCATAATTGCACCTCGCACAGGAAAAAAAACTTCTTTAGGAATTTATTGACTCATCTGATTTATGCATTCAACTGTTAATAGCTCTCAACATTTATGTGTTAGTTTCATATCAACATTTGCCTTCGTACAATTTGTGCAACTGATGTAAACTTCTTGCGCTCGCCATGTGCAGTTCATTATTATTGCTTTGTTGCCCTTTTATGCCCTGCTATTGATTATTTTCATATATATTTTTTCAGTAGTATTACCATCACGGCCTGTATAATTAATTTGGTATTGTTAATTAGGCTAGTTAGTCTTGGCTCCAAAATATACTTATTTTGCAGTACTTTTTGTAATTACCCCATCTTTGTCGCCATAAAAGGTACCCCTGTCAGATTTTCTGAAACTTTGGGACCTCCTCCTTTACTGTTCTAATCATGTGACCGAATTCAAATATGTAATAAATTTATCTTGACATGATTTGACTTGAATTTGGAAAGTAGTTCCGAGACCTGGCGTAGCTCTGTGGCAAAATGCTTCATTGCCTCGCAAAATGCTTAAGTTTGATTTCAACTGGAACCCTGACATTTATTCTCTGCATTCGTCGGGTTGACGCTACCGATGTCGGGTATTTCTTTACGCTTTCGTCGTTTCTAGGTAGGTACTAAGTGTCAATCATCTGTGGCACGTACCCGCATACCAGCGGCACATACCCACCCGTGGATAAGCGCCACTGCTTGAAGGGAAGTGTTTGACGACGTACGCGACACGAATGTGACATTATTAAGTCTTGACCAGTGCGTCATATTCGTCAAACCATCTCACCCTCCCATGCTAATATTGGTTCTCGCCAAGTTAAAGGGGAGACTACGAGAGCACCCAAACGTAAGCGGCTACTGAATGGATGAATGAATGGCCGGACGGACGGACGGACGGACGGAAGGACGGGCGGGCGGGCGGGTGGGCGGCATGGCATGGCTTGCATGGCATCGTCGAAAAACGCGAAATTCTGACTGGCTTATCGCCTAATGTTCACATTTCACCTGTTTCCTTAAGAAATAAGGGGTGAGAAGCAAATAGCACTTGAAGGAAGGGTAGTGAAAGCGAGAAAGAAACTACTTTGATGCTCTTTAGGAATACCCCTTCTAATACGTGAAAATGACATTTTGTGTGTGGGGGGGGAAGGGGGAGGGTGCGTGTTCAAAGAGCAGCGAGACTGGTAGGACACCTGCTTTCCACTCATAAGGCATGAGTTCGTTTTTCATTCAAAACGAATATTTTTGTTATTTATTTCATTTGCATCTTTGTTGATTTCTTGGTCACGGACAACACTTCTTTTTTCTCACAACCAGTGACGCTTAAACTAAGGCCGGAATTTCTACGAAACTACCTCTTTAACACTGCCGCATTAAGATCTGCATGGCCACAGTATTATGGCCAGCGCTTGGCAGCACGCCAATAACGGGGTCATTCAAAGAGGCGCGTGGCTCTTCAGACTCGCAGCAGTAGCTTGGCGAGCTGTCTTTGCATTTGCATGGGCTCTGCAGCACCTATCGAAGTAATAATGAATGCTTTCATTAAAGGAAGTCATCGCCTCACGAAGGGATGTATCGACTGCCGAACAAAGTTTTCAGAATCTGTGCTGTAGTTGTGGATTTACAGGGGGATTCATCAAACCCTTGAAGGTGCATTCTCCTCTTCGGTACCAGCGAGCGTGCTGAAAGGTGCGTGAAGGGAGGGTGCGGGTGCGTGATATTGTACGGTCCATCTGCGATCGACTCAAAGCAGGTGGGTATCTATAGCCGCTCAAGCAAATCAAGTCAAGTTCCATGAATATGTAGTGCACGCTGGAGGAGTGGCCAAGAACCGGATGGCTTTTATGAAAGACTTCTTTAATAAAAGGTTAGCATTGTTCGATTTACGAAAAAAAATTATCAGGATAAATTTCATAATGAAATATTAAAATGTATTGAAACGCAATGAAGCAACGAATTTGAATTTAAAATGAATTTGGAAAAGTAAGAAACAAAAACTGATCTAGCGGGTTGACGGCACGGGAATGAGGTGATTATATAACCCCGAATACACTGCCATAACCAAATCATCAAACTGGGTCGATACGCTGGTTGCTATTCGATGTCGCCTGTTTCTGCAAGTGTCATGGCTTCCACCGATTCATTTCTCTGTACACAGAAAACTAAATGAGTCGCCTAATTGATCTCGTATCCTTTCCATGTTCACGTAGTTTTGTTCCTCCACATGAACGGAAATTATGCTTTTTAAGAATGCGGTGAAGTATCCTGATCAAACATTGTCGATCTCAACTCTAAACGTGCTAAGTAAACTTAATCTGGAAAAGCCGAAAAGAAGGGTGCTTGCAGAGACACGTATCTAGTTGTAAGTAATGCGCATCATCAAAAGGAATGATTAAATGTACGAAGAGGAATTTCGAAACAGTAGAACAATCGATAACACGTTGTGTAATGCGGAACTCGCAAAGAATGCTTCCCATGGTGAGCATGGAGACTTTCGCCATATATTCGAATGGTGTTACGTTTTGAATATATGCCATCCAGTATTTTTCCTATATTGGCTTTTGCAACGTCTCGTAACTATGACAAGCATTGTGTAGACCACTCGAGGTATGTTCGTACAGCTGTGCTTGTAATGAGAAATGACCTTTTTTCGTGACCATAATTTTGAGAAAAATGTGCATCCCTTCCAGTATCTGCAGAGGCTATTAGTGGCAAAACACGCGCTCTTACCAATATCCTTTTAAATAAATATCTGTGTACATATTATGATAGAATGAACAATTCGTAAATGACATCAAATACGTTGTAAAATGCTTGTGACCGGACAAACACGTGGATGCTTTCAAACACAAAAGAGTAAATCTCGGCCGTCATTACCACTGTTTACAACATCTCGTAATTTTACAAACTAAATAATTCTTATTTCTTAGTAGGATGTTTCTCTGGCCTCAAAATTTAGTTTTTTTTCCTCTGAGAGAAGTTACAAAGTACAATTTACTCAACCATGATAAGTAAAGGTTATAAATGCAATAACTGCATGCGTGGGGGTAACTGTGTGTTGAATTGCCAATTAATCAAGAACTCACCAGAGTTTACACTCTTCTGTTGACGAGACAGTGCGGCTCCATAATTTCGTCTAGTATTACGAATTTTCACCCAGTATAGCATATCCTTGGTATATCCTGCTCGATTGGTCGTTGCTCGTTTCCTCAGTATGCAACCGGTGAGAGTGATCAGCAGTGAAGGCGAAAACATTTTCTGATTATTTATTTATTTATTTATTTATTTATTTATTTATTTATTTATTTATTTATTTATTTATTACACCACCACTTTCAACAGCCGGCCTGTTCTGTGTCCAGCATGTGCCAATATCATGTTTGTCCGCTGTGACGCATGTCTTGTGACCACAGGAGGTGGATAATTAAAACAAAGCAAACGGGATGATAGTCAATGTGACCAATAAAATTAGACAAGCTCTTACCATAAACATTGGATGGATGGTTGGACGGATGGATAGACGGATGGATGGATGGACGGACAAACCAATGAATGGATAGATGGACGGACGGACGAATGAACAGACAGATGGATCGACGGATGGGCGGACGGACGGATAGATGGACGAATGGATGGACGACGCATGGATGGACGGATGGGCGGACGGACGGATGGATGGATGGATGGATGGATGGATGGATGGATGGATGGATGGATGGATGGATGGATGGATGGATGGATGGATGGATGGATGGATGGATGGATGGATGGATGGATGGATGGATGGGTGTGTGGGTAGTGGGCGTGCGGACGGCGGCAATGAGGCAGCTAGTGCCGTGGTCGCAGATTTTATTTCGTACGCGAGCGTAGACGAGGTCGCCGCTGCAGCGTCCAGCCAGGCCAGGAGCTTGGCCGTTTTGAATTCCTTGTGACTCGCTCATCACGAGCTATGCGGCTCACTTCTTTAGTGCGGCAGCTGTCGAAGACTGGCGTAACGCTACAACAGAATTCCCCTGCAGAAAACAATACATAGGACAAACTTCAGCATGCATTAACACAAAACTCAGAGAGCGTTGGTACAACTGACAATAGATAACCAATCAAGGGAATTTAAGCTGCATATTGCAAACGATGTTGATGCGCATCAGCATTCGCTAAAACGAAAATCGTAAAACATGCGAAAGACGAAAAAGAGACTTGTTTGTGAAATCATGGCTTCTCTAGACGCCGTTTCTGTCACTATGCCGTCCATAAATTTATGTTCTGCAGAGGTGAATCTCGTGGTGAAGACGGAAATTGTGCATGTTGCGTAGGGGAGAGTGTTGTTTTTATCACTCTTATGTGTGTCTTGTATCCACGCCGCAGTGGTCTAGTGGCTAAGGTACTCGGCTGCTGACCCGCAGTTCGCGGGATCGATTCCCGGCAGGGGCGGCTGAATTTTCCATGGAGACAAAAATACTGTAGGTCTGTGTGCTCAGGTTTTGGTGCAAGTTAAGGAACCCAGGGTGGTCGAAATTGGCGGAATTCTCCACTACGGCGTTTCTTATAATTATATGGTGGTTTTGAGAGTTTAAACACCGCACATCACTTGATCAAACTATGCAGATGGTAATATTTATAAATATAATACCACTATTTTCATAAGTGAGGTCAGTATATAGCAGAAAGCAATAAATAATCAGACTCCAAACTAAGTATTGTCGCAGGTTCAAGTTATTTTATTTTTGCTGAGGCGTGAAGAAATATACGTAACGGATGTTTACAAAAATACTACCATTATTTTTAGTGACGTGTTCAAGAAAGCTGGACAACTCAGAATGTTGTGTTAATTATTTCAATAAATTTTGAAGGGGTGTTTTACCGGTTTTGTGGCCCTGTCGCGGCTTTCTAAGTATTCATCAAATGGCTTCATTAAAAGAGTTGACGGCATCAGTAATCGACCACCGCAAGAAGGTTTACAATTAGCGATGTGCAACCAGTTACACAGATTTGTTGCATGCTGCAATTGCTATCTTTCTCCTCTCGTCCCGATGAACGCGCTGCAAGCGAAGCAGGGAGGGATGGCGTGGGGAAAAGTGCTTGAGCCAGTGGAGACATGATAGCGGCTGCATTTCTCGCTCGGCACATGTTTAGCCAGATAAACGTATTTTCGATTGCGTCGTTTACCTTCATTGCGATCGTGACTTCTGGTGTCCCGCGATGGTGGTCGTAAATATAGAACCGAGGATGTCCAACTCAGCTAATGGTGGTTAATTGGGTTATCTAGCATCGTTCAAAGAATGATTAGAAAAGGACTCCTAGCTGACGTTCAAAATCAGTTATAAATTTCATGCCACCTGCTGCACTATATATAATGTTTGTCTCCCGTGTTCTCAGGAGCCGTGACTACCAACCTTCAGCGTTGAATGACCACAGTGACAGTGTTGCAGGGGCCCTTCGAATTTCAGAGGAGAAATAGCTTGATCTTTTGAACAGTAACTGATCAAAGCGGACGATTGGGCCAGTTGGTGATGCATGATTGAAATATACAGCGCGGTAGAAAACATGGACGGGAAATTACAAAGACAAGTGCAGACTATCAACCAAAGGTTCATTTATCACGCACTGCATTTTTACATGACAAACAACAGAAAAAAAAGAAAGAAAAAAAGTTAGCATTTCAGCAAACGACCAATTTCATACACCCTATACAAGCACGAGGCAAAATGTCGAATCCTACACAAATGCGCCATTCTCCAGCAACTGAAACTATTCACCTGGGAGGGCAACCGAAGGTTTTTTCACGCAGTTGCCAGGTTCCCGCGCCATTTTTTGCGTCAATAATCATGCGAGTGTGATCACCTTTGTGCTTATGCAATACAGCTTTATTTTCAAACTGCGCATGGCATCCACACCGGCTGGCATGCTGAGTCAAGAAGCTGTCATTGTCATTGCCTACATTGCGTGCGTGTTCACGCAGGTGCTCATTGAGGTACCTTCCATTCTGCCCGATGTAGAATGCACCACATGATAGCAGAATACTGTATATTACATTCGTGTGGCACATCGCACAAACTGTGATTAGTGCCTGACATTGCAGGAGCGTATATGCCTATTGCTTGCTCATGTCACCTTGGCAATTTAAAAAAGTTTGTGAGGTGCAAAAAAAAAGAAATCTGCACGGCCATGCGATGGCCAACTCTTTTCATTCGATGTAATAGCTGGTGCATGTAAAGGATCACCGCAACGTTGTCGCGTTCGCCTTTTTTCCTGTGATGAGCACTCTCTCCACTTCTGGGATTTTTCTTCTTCGTTATGTTTTATGCCACAAAAATGAGAAGCGAAGCCGGATAGCCAGCTTCTCTTGGACAATCCATTCGATTCTGGAAGCTTGTGTTCATCATGTTGAAGCAAGATCTGTTCACTACGCCTCTCTTAACTAGTTTATTGTGGGCCGATTTAAAAGGGAAAAGCGACAAGACCCCATGCCAGCAGTTGTGGGCGTCATGCGCAGTTTGAAAATACAGCTGTAGTGCATAAGCACAAAGATGATCACAGTCACATGATTATTGAAGCAGGAGAAATGGCGCAGAAACCTGACAACTGTGTGAGCAAACCATCGGTGGCCCTCCTAGATAAAGAGCTTCAGTATTTGGCAAATGACGCATGTGTGTAATGAATACGCTGTTTGGTCTCGTGCTTAGGATGTATGAAATTGGTCGTTTGTTGAAATGCTAACTTTTTTTTTCTTTCTTCATTTTCCTGTTTGTCATATATAAATGCAGTGCGTGATAAATGAACCATCAGTTGATAGTCTGTGCTTGTCCTTGTCTTCTCCCGTCCGTGTTTTCTACCGAGCAGTATATTTTGATCAGTAACTGATAATCGTATATAGACAGTGCAGCAAATTTTTCTATGCTATGTCACCACAGCCATGATTTCAGTGAATGTAAAGAACAACCAGTAAGCGTAGACTGATCAAAATCTCACGGAATCTCACAGAAACTGAATCTCAGAAAGTTATCCTGTAAAAATTTAAACTCCCTGACATTCTAAAAAGATTTTACTGATCACGTCCTTTCCTGCTACCACCTCCTACACCAACACCTCCTGCTCACGTGGCACAGATTGAGGGAGCCCAGCCCAATCCTAACCAGACAGCCCACACAGTTGCGCGGGCTGTTGTTAACTACTTAGTTAATGGTGGGACCGGCGCTGAGGTTTTGGAGTATTGGGACCCTCCTATCTCATATAGTGAACTAAAAAAACATTTTTACTTGCATGACGCGGAAGCAATACATTCCACCGCCCAAGAAACTAAGCGGAGCTTAATCTCCAACCATCAAACTACAGCAGGTTGGGACGTAACCTAACCCAGTCCTTATACCTCATCTTTTTGTGCGGATATAGTTAATTTGCTAACTGTGGCGAACTGTGGCGAAGCCACATCCCGCCGTCCAAATGTGAAGCTGTTATTACCAGCTCTGGATTTGAACAACATGCAGTTATCGGCTGTCGAACGTGCCCCCAATGCACCAGAAGGACTTGGTCTTTCTGTTCCAATGAGGCAGCCACCCAAAATATGCTTAAGCGCGTTTCGAAGAAACCAGTCAAGATTATTCGTCCATTCATCCCGATTATGCCTGACTTTTAGTGGCTGAATGTGGCACAGGAGCCTCATTTTAGCGTGTTAGAGAAGACTTCTGACTCTAAGAATAGCTTAAATTCTTAACTTTTTTAATTAGCTTAATGGCAGCTTTTTTTATCCTTTGTCAATAAAAATTATTAATATCTAGCTGCACTGGCATCAGCAGTGCTTGGAAGCACAGGAATGAGGAAGCCATTCAAGGATGTGCATGACAGTTCGTGCTCCCCGTATTTGGTTGATGTGCTGTGGTTCGATTTAAAAGAAAAGTGAAGACGAATATTAAATTCACGGCATAAGAGCTTTCGACCTCCATACAGCATTCTTGACGCCAGATGTCACATTCTTGACGAGCAGCTGGTCAAAGCCATGCACCGTCGTAATGCAGCATAAACCATGCTGAAAACCAGCGTTTGTTTCGCAGCATCGTGAAAACACCCCATTCGGGTGAACGTAAAACACTCTAAACCTCAATTCTAATAAATTTGTTGGCATATTATCCAGAATGAACGGCAACAAACGAAATCCGTGCCATGTTGCAGTTGACAAAAATATTTATTGCTCGTTTTCTTATGCAAATTGTGATCTAAATAACGTAATTTTGAAAATAACATTATTTGGATATCAGCCCGTTTTTTCTTTAGAAATTAAATATTCAAGTTCCTTTTTCGTTTTTTTAGACTTGTTCACTCTAGAACCTTTGACAGGGTTATATATAAATTCAACTGCTAACGTTTCTAATGAAGGCAAGACGTCCGAGTGGGTTGGCAGTTCATCGTACTTCAGAAACCATTGCGCATATTACACGAACTCCAGCAAAAATGCACTCAAGAAAAGCACTTGCTTTCAACTAAGCTTTTGCTGCAGACCCTTGAGAATATCTAAAACGTTCATTTCGAACTGCTAAAAAGAACAAATCAACAAAATAAAAAAGGTAAACAGACATGGGCTCGTCTGAGAAATCAGCACTAATAATTTAAACACAACACACGAGTACGCGGGCTGACTGCCATCAAAACTTGTGTTGTGCGTACACAAATATATAGCTGATCAAAATGGAGAGGGGTTGAAAGGAAATTCACTAATTCACTATGGTGGTTTAACGTCCCAAAACCACCATGTGATTATGGGCGATGGAGAGCTCCGGAAATTACGACCACCTGGGGTTCTTTAACGTGCACCTTAATCTAAGCTAGTGGGCCTCAAGCATTTTCGCCTCCATCATAAATGCGGCTGCCGGGGCTGGGATTCGATCCCGTGACCTGCGTGTCAGCCACCGAGAGCCTTAGACACTAGACCACCATGGCGGATTTGGAAGGACATCAACGCCGTTGCACTTAGTACTGATGATAAAAGCTTAAACGTACATCGTACCAATTGCTGCAATAAGCTGGTTTCTGAAAGGTTGAGTGACAGGGCGTTGACAACCATCGAATATTTGCCCATCACTGAGAAAGCCTAGAATATTTCTACAGCATATTTATTCTTGTACTTTCGCATTACCTTGTTGTCTTTAAGCAGAGGTGCGAACCCGCCTTTGTGAAGATTATCACCATATTATCACCCGTGCGAAGCCTTGAGTAAATATTCGCAACATAGTTAATTTTCTTTGAAGATAATATAATTAATCAAGAATCGCTCTTGAAAAGCTTAACGTCCGTCTGTAACATCACTGATGCCCAGCTTTAATGGCTATCTTATTAAATATTCGAAGTTGTTTGAAGCAGACTATTTGCTACCACAGCCAGCTCCTATTACATAATTTGACTGAAACTAGCTAGGGTTTCACACAAAAATTTTTAGGACAAAAATGTGACGAATTCTCAGTGCGCAACCCTTTGCATTCCTCTTGGTAGAAGTTCTAAAAATTTCACTGTAAACCATAAATAGCACATCTAGGCACAACACCTATTCGGGGGAGGGTTCAATGCCCGGACAATACGTAGTGGTCTACGAGGGATGATGTGATGGAGGGCTGTAGCATAACTTTGATCGCATCACATGTTGTAACGTGAATCAAATGCTCAGAACACGAAATGGTTAATTTGTTCTTTTCCTTTTTTTGTTTTGTACTCTGGTGTTATCGTTGAGGAAGCCGCAATCGTATACCAAGACTTTACGGCAATGCAATGTCATGCTCACTAAGGTGACCACGACGGGCAGCTCTTGATCGAGAGTTCATGTTCTCGATGGTGTCATGCACAAATGGTCTACCATATTAGTCAGCTATCTAAAAGATAAATGACCAACGAATGATGGCAAAAATTTATGAATCATTCCACTATATGACGGTGGATAACCACCGCTGCGTAGCACGCACCAATGAGGTGTCAGATTTTTAACGTGGTAGAGCTTGTTTCTGAAGAGTTAAGGCGTCGGCGTCGACGTTGTTGTTTGCGAGCGAAAAATTTTGTCCTAGACCGAAAAATTCAGAAATACGCAAACGAAATAAATAAGAAAAATTTCCGCGAGTGAGAGAGGATTGCACGCAGGCCATCATGAGTGGGGTATATATACTCGAGGTCTGCCCATAGGACCGGAGCCAGCAAAAGTCCAGGGAAGATGTCGAAGAAAGGAGCCGGGCAGTTAACAGGAGCGTTTATTTACATTATATACAGGTTCTAAGGTAGCTTTGCTACATGGTGGTAGTAACACCATGGAAGCTTTCGTTGAAAGCTTAATGGGAGCTTCTGGGAGCTTGTTCGGAGCGTCTCGGCGCTTGCGTTTTATGCCCTGTTCTTCCCAGGATTCCCTGCAGGGAAAACAATCGAGGAAAGGACTGTCCAATAAAATTGTCTCCTTGACTTCCGCCCCCAAGAGAGGAAGGTGAAACACCGCCTCTCCTTCCCAACCCAGGAAAGAGGGATGAGGCACGCCCATTTTGTCCCATGGCGAGAGAGAAACGACCACACGATACACAATGTGCACAACACAGCACAGCGCGAAGACGTTGGGTTGTACGTGCAAATAAACTGTGTAGTTACGTTCAGTGGTGACTCATCAATAGGGCCTGCGGTGCCGGGCAGCCAACGCCTTGTTAAAAACTGTCGCCATGAAGGCACCACAGAGTGCGTGAGAAACGTTCTTCATTTGTGCTGCCTGTTTCAGCGATCGACCATTTTCACGCGAACAAGTTCTCCTTCGGAACGCCACCCACACCTGCCGTGGTGTCGCAGCATATCCACGCCATTGCGAGGGGAAATAACTTTTGCATAAAAAATTAGTTTTGCGCTGAGGCTGTAAAGATATTCTTTATGCAGTGAGATGAAAGTAGCCCCAAATTCTTATGACTATATGAGCAAAATCAGCGGTACCGCGTATTGTAAAGTCCTAAGGGCATCAAGGGCACTTTTTTCTCCATTTAAATAACCATTTATTTTCCTATTTGCGTAGAGAACAGCAGATGTAATATGTTCCACCACCACCTCCCACGTACGAGCATATGTCGCGACGGAATATAAAAGTTTTGGTTGACAAAAATTTTCTATAAAACCACCTCAAAATAATTGGGCTGCAACTGCTCCGTGTACAGCCCAGCGAGCAGCCTTCTTCACGTAAAATTGTTCCATGTGCTTCTGGCGAGAACGCTCTTCATCAGTGGATTGAAGAAGCAGTTCTCAGGCACTGCCTAAAGGAAACGCTGATTAACGCTTCACGCTGATGCTGGTTAGGCGTCTCGTGTCCTCCTTACAAGAACGCCATCCGAGATCGCAGCGGAAGGCAGCGCTTGAGGTCGTCGCTGTAGGTTCGATGACTCCAAAAGCCACAGTGAGAGCATCGAGTGTCGGTTTGCGATGGCGGCGTCCTTGAAGGGCCACAAGTGGTAAGTGCTGTACCATGAGCGGAAAAAGAGTGAACAGGCGAAAATCAAATCGGATGCCTCGTTGTTATGCACCCAGTTGGTTGACTGCCCCTGCAATCCGACCTATATGTTATCATAGCGCTGTTCTTGCTTTTCCGCTTCGTGTCTCGCGCGATTATCAGCCGCAGCGCCGGCACACCGAGCCTGCTTGTCCGAGGTAGTGGCCATCTCGTTACCGGCAGAAAGTAGGTCAGAATCAGCACTGTACTCTGTGCCGAAGATGTCAAATGTCCAGTACAGAAGGTCAGATTCACCAACCGAAATCTTGCTTTGGATGCCAAAGTGTTGTTGAGAAAAGCTCCTGGCGGTACTTCTTCCAGCACAATGTGGTTGAACAGAAGAAATACTCAACTTCCGCTCGTTCCTCCAACCATCACCTTCGTGCGACTGGCTGCGAGGAACGGACACGACGGGCCTCATCACGGTAGCCAATTGGGACAATTGTGTCCCGAGATCAGAACGTCCTTCCGGCTTTAGAGTTCCTCGCCTGGCTGTAGCCTCAGCAAGGCAGCGTGATGATACCTACGCGTCTTGTTCAGGGTTCCCACCTCGAGCCGGCCACTTTGTGCGGTTGATCCGGTATCTGAAGTTGTCCTTGTTGCTCCAAGATGGATGTCGATCACTTCCTCTGTAATCGGGAGAAGTGGGCCGAGCAGAGCTCGGCATGAGACGTCCGTGCAAGTGACGTCGATTGTCTGGTCGGGTATTTTCTGGAGGCTGATTTTCTATGGCTGAGTCAGCGAAGACATGAGGGCGGCTGCGTTTCCCGCTTGGCAGTGGTTTCGCCAGAAAAACTTGAGATGGAACGCCATGTCCTCGACGTTCGCATTGCTGACGCCATAGCTGGTCTTCCGCAGCGCCGTAGTTTTCAGAAATATCGCTCCTGGCAAGCGTACCAACTTGGTGATGGGACCTGACGATGCAGTTGCCGAGGTTGGTAGGTATGATTTTGACGGGCTGTCTTATGAGGGCGGGGCAGGCGTGGACGCGGCTGGAGCGCAGCAGCAGTGCGGGCTGCCTTCGAAGACGCCCTGTCAATGCAGACAACGTCGGGAGGCAACCGGACGCAGGTGAGCTAGACATTCTCCGTTTATGACGCTCTTTAGAACGTTGAGGTGGCCTCAGTCGACGTTCCCGATGCAACCTCACCAAATCAACAGCCAGACAGAGGAAGTCACGATAACTGTACCTCAACCCCAGGCCGTGTGCTGTGGCTCTCAGTGGGCTCTCGCTCGAAAAGATTCTACAATGTGACCCGAGGCAGGTGTCGGCAGGTAGACTGCTGACGTGCCTAATGGCTGCCAGCTGGCTTGGCACTGCCATACATGGGCAATGGAGTGCCATCCACGCGTACCACGCGGAGGCAACTACAATTTCTTTTCTCGAGCCGAGCGCCACGTGCGGCAGCTGACACGGATTTATTTTTCTGGCATCGCAGAAGAAATGGAGAATTTCGATCAAGTGTAAATACGTAATAACGCGCAAGGAGAGTAAAAATCACAGTAATATTCGTATGTGGTCAAAACGCAGTTCTGAATTTGTAAGTAAGTAGTAATAAATAAAATTTACAAGACCAAGATAAGAATCAGGAGATTAGGATGGTACGCATTCATTAGGTGATTAGAACCTTAACGCGGGACCACTGCTGAACCTTCGTTGAATTTTGCGAATATTTGCAAAAGTGAGGCATCGTAGACAGTTCTTTTTTTTTCGTTATACAAAAGAGGCTTTTCTGGTTCTGTAAGCTGAGAGACTTGATGAAGAAATGAAACCCTGTATGCTCTATTACATACAAAAATGCTTATGTACCATGTAAGAAGCTTTGCGTAAAAAAACGCCAGGCCTGCGCGGCAGGCGCAGTTCAGTCACAGCGAAAGCTACAACAGCGGCCTTTCAGAGCCTTTCAAAACACTCATTGGATAATACTGCAAGCACACTTGCTTTAAATCCACTACGGCATTAATAATAAAATTTTAGGATAGTAGACCGGCATCCACCATGCTATTTTTCGCCATTCTTCTTAGAAGCGTGGTATCTGCTTCTCAGAAAAAAATTTCGTGCCAATTGTTCATGCAGTGGCTGACGACGATGAGGAATTATGGCTGAAGTGGGTATGCGCCACAGATAATAGGAGAACATGAACAAGCTTTTGTAATGTGTTGGAGCATTGTACGACCCACTCGTTACGCTATTCGCATTGCGCGACGACTGGTTGTTTTTTTATTGTTCTGAAACGCTTTATAAATCATATTAACGGGATTACTTTCTCGACATCAAGCCTGCCTAAGGAAAGTTTGCCAGCAAGTCCGAAGCATAGGTGTTGCTCAGTGGTAGAGTGGTGGGCTGGCACCCAGCGGACCCGGGTTCGAGACCCACTGTGTCGTTGGCACTAAGTTTTTTTTTTTTTCAAATTTCGTGCGATGTGGTTACAGACACCGGTGGCGGTGACGGCGGACAACTACGGTGGCACGTGACCCAAGTTATCTCATAACAGCTTTCATTGTAAAAATGCTTTCGTGCGAAAGGCGTTACTTGGGCCAGATCCAATAAATTTGGTCATGGCGCCGAAGTTATCAAAATTTTGGTCATAGCTCCGAAATATTTCTTCTAGGGGATATGAATGCTGACATACAGAGCCTCGAGGGATATTGAGACAGTAATGGCAGGTTATTGCTAGATCGCGGCGAGACGCGTAGTCTTGAAATGGTTAATGCGGGGCCTAAGTGTGAGGGGCAATTACGTGGGAAGTCAGATACAGGCAATTGAGCATTGATTATTGTTTAATGACACAGCGAATCCTTGGCAAACCTAGATAGGTGAGAATAGACGAGGAAGGCATTAACAGCTTGGGTAGTGATTATAAACGTATAACATTACAAATGGGACATAAAACTGAAAATAAGAATATATATGTGAAATTTCGGTAGTTCTTATTTATATGACACAGAAATAACAACTATAGCCGCAAAAGTCGAGAACGAAGGAGGAGAACTATCGGGCAAACACTGCAAGTGCAGTCAGTTGTTACATCTAATGACGAGGGAGATGGAAAAAGAGACGAAAACTACTTGCTGAAAAATAAAGAGAAAACCGGTGGAACGGAAATTCGGGAAGCGATCAAGAAGTGACGTAAGGCATCACAGGAACACATACAGTCAAAAAGGGTGAAGAGGCCACTGAATGAAGTCAACCAAATATCGTAAATATACTTAGAGAAAAAAATGATTGTGAAGAAATTGGTCGACGCTAAAACTAATGGTGAAAGTGAACGCTGGATGACAGAGATTGTTGAAAAAAAGAATGCCGCGCCTGAATATTTTGTATCCATCTTAGAACACTAGGTATAGGTAGCCTGTCACAATGGAACAACATATGGTAGATGAAGGATGAAATAAATTGGAATGGTACGAAGCACTAGGTTTTATCCGAAAGGTAACAGCAGATTCGTTTATAAATGTCGCCCAGGGAACTTCCCGGCGAGTAAAAGTACGGCAAAGATTGCAACCGAGGAAGAGATAGTACTTCAGAATTTCAATTAGAAGAAGGCCGAAGGAACAATTCCGAAACGCAATACTCCGGGCCTAGATAGGGTTCGCGTCCACCTTATTAGCAAACTAGGACATAGCATTAAAGAAGCACTGCTGAAATCCATAGAAAAGTGCTTACAGGAGAATAAAATGCAAGACACTTGGCGGAAAAGCAGAATTAACTGAATCTATATATGCAAGGAAGCAGAAGGTTAACATTCGCTCGTATAGAACAATAACCATTACATCTCTGCTATGCAGGTTGGCCATGTAGGTGCAGTAAAATTTAAAATGGAAATAGAAACGTGGGCAGAGCAAAATGGTATTTTGGGAGAACTTACAAATGGATTCCTAATCGACAGGCGGTTAGAAGATAACCTGTTTGTTCTTTCTTACTAAGTGTATAAACTATCTAAAATAGTAAACCGGCCCTTAAATTTTGCTTATCTGGACAATGCTGGGGCATATGACAACGTTAATCAGAAAATTTTGTCGGATATATTGAAGGAAGTGGCCATGGGCGACGACTGCATACAGCTTTTGAGAGAAATATACCAAGAAAATACAGTTTGATTGATTGATTTGTGGGGTTTAACGTCCCAAAACCACCATATAATTATGAGAGACGCCGTAGTGGAGGGCTCCGGAAATTTTGACAACCTGGGGTTCTTTAACGCGTGCACCTAAATCTGAGTGTATGGTCCTACAACATTTCCGCCTCCATCGGAAATGCAGCCGCCACAGCCGGGATTTGATCCCGCGACCTGCGGGTCAGCAGCCGAGTACCTTAGCCACTAGACCACCGTGGCGGGGCAAGAAAATACAGTTTGCATAGAATCAGAAGCAATAAGCAGCAATGACAGCGTTGAAATAAACAAGAGGCTGTGACAGATATGCCCTTTGTCTCCGCTGTTATTCATGCTGTACATGGTGATGGTGGGAAAAACGCTAGAAGGTTGCAACATTGCGTTTAATCTGTCACACAAACAGGCTGGCGCGCTATTTGAGCAGAAGCTTCAAGGTTTGTTTTATGAAGGCGATATTATCTCATTTGCGGACCGTCACGATGATATGCAGTGGCTGGTAGATAATTGAGGAAGGAAAGGCGAGGCTTTCGGACTAGGATTTACTGTAACAAATTGTGAAGTGATGGTATTAAATGATAACGAATACCAGACGGCTTCAATACAGGGCCAAGAAACACCGAAGGCAAGCGAGTACAAGTATCTCGGAGAAATGGTAAATGAGGCAGATATACATATGGAGGTACAGAAACAACATCGGCAGCAAAGGGAAAGAGGAATGCTGCAATAATGAAGCACAGTGCGTTGTGAGGATACAATTGGTACGAAGTGCTCCGAGGTCTGTGGAATGGCGTAATAGTTCCAGGGCTTACATTTGGGAACTCAGTAGTGTACATAAAGTCAGGGGTGTAATCAGGAATGGATGTAAATCAAGGACTTTGGGACGCGCCGCGTTGGGCGGTAACTGAAAGACGATGAATGAGGCTATAAAGGGAGATATGGGATGAACAGGCTTTGAAGTAAGGGAAGCTCAGAGCGAAATGAGATTTGAAGAGAGGCTTAGGAAAATGAGGTAGAGTAGATGGGCAGGGAAAATGGTCAAGTATTTGTATGGCAAGAGCGTGGACATGAAGTGGAGGAAAAAAAAACTGGGAGGCTCACCAGTAAATATACGGCTGGCAATGTGGGTGATATGGCAACAATTAAGGAGCATTAAGTGAAACGTCAGAAAGGCTAAGAGGATTTATTAGATGACAGTGATGGAAAAGAAGCTGGCTCTATGTAACTACCGAAAGGGCAAGAACGAAATAAAGCGGGAGATGTTTTATGATAATTCAAGGGAAAGCGATTTACTGTTCGAAGCGAGATCGGCTTGCCTTGAACGCGTAGTGATAAAGCGAGATTTGATATCAAGAGAAACAATGTAGATGCTGTGGGGGAGCTAAGGAAACGATGAAACATGTTCTGATTGAATGCGGCGATATCCACCCAGGTATACGTGTGGGTTAAAGCCTACATAAGTCTTTGGGGTTTAGGGACAAACATGGACAGTTGAACACGTCTGCGATAGAAGCATGTAAGAGGTGGTTAGAGTATTGGCGGCAGAAAAGTAAAGATAAAGGACAGAAATAGTGAAAAATGAGGACATTTTGCCCGAAGAGGCAGAGAGATTGAACATAAATTCAAATTTTCTTTGTTATAATAAGATCGATTTAACCGAAGTAGATAAGGCATTAGGCCAACATAAAAAGAAAATTTGCGTTTTTGAAATGCGGAGCATTTCTTGGCAAACTTCGGCGACTTTGCCCGTATCTATCTATCTATCTATCTATCTATCTATCTATCTATCTATCTATCTATCTATCTACCTATCTATCTATCTATCTATCTATCTATCTATCTATCTATCTATCTATCTATCTATCTATCTATCTAGCCACCTACAACATTTAGCTATCCTTGCCGTTTCGATAATAGGATCTATACCTAAATTAGTATGGCGTAATATGACTGTATGACAAGCATAGGTGACTAGTCATAACATAAAAATTATGACACCTGTGTCATGAATATTATGACTTACATGTCATGGTCTTGCATCTTGCGGTGGTTTCGTTCACATGACATATTACGAAACGGGTATGGTATGACATGACTGCATGATGAACATAGGTGACAGGCCCTAACGTGGAAATCATGACATGAATGTCATGTAGGTCATGACTTCACGCCACGCTCATGGTGTGCTCGTGGTCGTTTCGCTAGCTTCACATATACCAAAGTTGGTACATATCCAGCTTTCAGGATGGATGGATGAATGGATTGATAATGATGTACCCCTTAGATCGGGTGGCGGCTAACGCCACCTAGCCGTAATACTTAGTGAACCAACAACTAGATTTGCCTTTTTTTTTCTTTAAATAGTGAAACTGAGGACAGCTACTTTGCAGTGAAAGACTTAATTTTCACTCGTGCCTTCACTTTAGCCACGAATCAGATAACCCCCTTCTAGTTATTTCTACCCGCTTAAAGTCTATTTTGCCCTCACTGTCCCTAAACTCCAGTGCTTTGAAAAACTCTGCGCCATCATCCTGAACTATAGAATGAAGCCTTTTGCAGAACTTTATCAGGCGTTCGGCAGTTCCCTCCTCCTCTCCACACGCACTGCATACCGTGTCTACACCTTCGTATTTCGCCGGTAGGTCTTGGTTCGCAATACTCCAGTTTTGGCCTAAAACAGTGGAGAACTACCCCGAGTATTATCATAGATCCTTGCCTTGGCGATTTTCTGCTTAAAAGTTCGATAGATCTCTAGTGCGGGCTTCTTAATCATGGATGGATGGATCGATATGACTGTACCCTTTATATGGGGCGGTGGCTCACGCCACCAAGCCGTAGTACTTAGTGAACCAGAAAGTAGATTTTTTTTTCATTCAAATACTGAAGCCGAAGCCTCGTACCCCGCAGTGAAGGGTCCAAATCTCATTCGCGCCTTAACTTTAGCCACCAATCAGATAACATCCTTCTAGTTAATTCTACCCGCTTAAAGTCTATTTTGCCCTACCTGTCCCTAACCCCAGTGCTTTGAAAAACTCTGCGCCCTCATCCTGAACTATAGCGTGCAGCCCTTTACAGAAAATTATCAAGTGTTCAGCAGTTTCTTCTTCCTCTCCACACGCACTGCATACTGTGTCTACCCCTTCGTATTTGGCCCGATATGTCTTGGTTCTCAGTACTCCCGTCCTGGCCTCAAACAGTAGAGAACTACCCCGAGTATTATCATAGATCTTTTCCCTGGCTATTTCCTGCTTAAAAGTTCAGTAGATCTCTAGTGCGGACTTCTTAATCATGCCGATTCTTCACATATTGGTCTCAGCTTCCTTCATCTTCTTCTTAACCGATAATTCTTTTTGGTTTGGCCCCCTGCTGTTTTCTAAGTATTTACCAGTAAACTTTCTGGTTCGCTTCCTCCATTTTGTATCGACATTCTTCATGTACAAGTAGCTGAATACTTTCCTAGCCCAACGCTCCTCCCCCATTTCTCTCAATCGCTTCTCAAATTTTATCTTGCTGCTAGCTTCCCTGCCCTCAAATGATGTCCATCCCATATCACCTTGTACTCCCTGATTTGGTGTATTCCCGTGAGCTCCTAAAGTAAGCCTACCTATTCCACGTTGCTTAATTTCTAATCTTGCTTGAACTTCTGATCTCATGCACAAGACTGCATTGCCGAACGTCAGACCAGGAACCATCTATCCTTTCCTTGTTCCTATCACAACATCATACCTATTGTAACTCCACAGTGCTCTGTTTTTCATCACCACTGCATTCCTGTTACCTTCAGTCGTCACGTATATTTCGTGTTCTCTTAGGTACTCAGCCCCATTGCTTATCTATACGCCCAGATATTTGTATTTATCTGTTATCTCTAGCGTGACCTCATGTATGCTAAGCTCAATACCTTCATTATCATTAAAATTCATGACTGCTGATTTATTCTAACCTGTCTCCCTCATTACCACAGATGTCCATCAATCTCTGCAAATCTTCCTTGTTGTCGGCCATTAGCACTATATCATCTGCGCACATCAATGCTGGTAGTGCCTGTTCAATGAGGTTTTCTTGTTTGACAAAAAAAGAGGTTGAAGCCCAGTCCACTTTGCTCTAATTTCGCCTCTAACCCTTGTACGTACATCATGAATGACAAGGGTGACAGAGGACACCCCTGCCTAAGCCCCCGTTTTACTTCTGCAGGCTTGGATACCTGTTTTTCCCACTTTATAACTGCCCTGTTACCTTTATAGATATCCTTTAAAAGATTAGTGACTCCATCTTCTACACCTAGTGTGTCCAGTATTCCCCACAAATCCTCTTGAACCACGCTATCATATGCTCCCTTGATATCCAAAAAATCTAGTCACAGGGGCCTGTGTTCCTTTTCTGCTATTTCGATGCACTGCGTCAGTGAGAACAGATTGTCTTCCAACTTCCTCTGTTTCCGAAACCCATTATGCAGTTACCCCAGCACCCCATCATCCTCTATCCATGCCTGCAGTCTTTCCTTTATAATCTGCATCGCCAGCCTGTAGACCACTGATGTCACTGTTATAAGACGATAGTTCTTTATGTCAGCTTTGTCCCCTTTTATTTATAGATCATGCTCATCCTGCTAAGTTTCCATCCATCGGGGACTTCACCATCGATTATTATTTTGCTTACTTCCTCTCTCAAAGGCTGCTTAGACTTCGGACCTAATGTCTTTACCAGCATAATTGGAATGCCATCTGGGCCTGTTGATGTACTACTAGGAACCCTGTTCTCTGCCCTTTCTCACTTTCGTTGTGAAAATGGAGCCATTGCGCCACATAATTCATCCTTGTCACTGAGCGATCAGCGCTCTTAGCGGCCTCGGCTGGAAGCTCACGTGTTTTCAATGGGACGGGGTTATTTTTTGACGATGAAAAGCTGTAGAGGCAGAAATTCCAAAAGTTCTTCAAAGGACAATTTTTAAAAGCTGTACTGCACTTCAGAAATGCAGCATTGTGAACGTCGGGGCATTCAACTCTGTTCCCACGGCGAATGAAGTTTACACAATGGAGCCCTATGGAGGCCACCAAAATCACTGCTTGTTTTTTAAAAAGGCCGTATAAATAAACTAGACAGAAACCTGCAAATTTCTCGGAGATATAAGTAGTAGAAGGCTAAGCTTTCATTTAAGCCCGCAATCATTTTTATGCATAATAAAAAATATTTTCAAAAATGTGGTTTTCCACAACAAATTCGCATCGCCGACTCGAGTCTAGGACCATAGTACCTTGATAAGACAAATGTTATAGCCGCACACCCGACTGGCGTTATGGCGGAGTTGGTTGAGCGAACAAGCTTGCATGTGGGCAATTTGGCCCAGCGTGGATTCGAATCCGAGGAAAAATAATTCCTCTCTTCCTTTCTTTTACAGAATTTCTGTTAGTGATTACTGTACTCTGCTGCCGATCTGAAAGAAACGGGTTTGATGATGACCATGGCCCTAGCAATTCGAAGCAGGCGAGAATTTAGGACTACAGCGGCATAACTATTGGTGGGGCAACTGGGGCACAAGTGCCCTGGGCGCCACTTGGAGGGAGCGCCGAGCCAAGCCCGCCCAACATGTGCTCGGGGGCTTCCTGAGGACCCAAGCTTATTACTATAGCCCCCCGCGTCCCGGTGAAAGGTCGCCCCTATACATGTTCAAAAGCAGTGGACGCATGCCACCACATTTTTCCAACACTCCTTTCCTCTCTCGCCTCCTCTGGTACGTCCGTGAGGCTAGAGACTGATTTTACTAGTTAAATAATGGTCCTTTCCTTCGTGCAACAAAACACGACCTTGTGAGAGCGTGGGGCTCCTAGGATTCTGTGTCTTATATAAGCAAAGAGCCCGTAGCTCGTGGCTAATATTTAAGCCCATGAAAATCAATAAGATGTATAGGTAGATGTAAGCCTGTTTTCACCTATGCACGATTTTGATCATGATCGTATACATGTCCATGATGCAGGTACGCATCAGTCCTATTTTTCATCGTAAAGAAAATCTTCCTTTTTGGGGTTCTGTTTGTATGTTATCTCTTTGTATGTGTATGCATATATACACATGGACAATTCTAATGATATTGGCCCGGTGAGATGTTGAAGCTTCCTAACCTCCCTCTAGCTTCGCCACTGAACTTCTCGCTTGAAGTGATTGTTTTCTTCTCGTTCGGCCAAAACCACTTTGGTTCTTCAACACGTATATAACCCTAGTGAAAATTAGAAAGGAAGGGCACTGTACACGGCCTTGTTGCTGAAGAGTTGCGATCGAGAAGCTCCCTACAAACTCATCAAACACGTCAGTCCCTATGCTTGGTGAGCTTTTGCGGCCCAACGTGGGGAGGAAAGGATAAAATTTTAAAAAGCTAAGTATAGGCTTTCCTGCAATGTTTCATTCTTATCTTTTCTGAAACCAGAAACTTCTTCACATAATAATAATAATAATAATAATAATAATAATAATAATAATAATATAATAATAATAATAATAATAATAATAATAATAATAATAATAATAATAATAATAATAATAATAATAATAGGGGTTTAGCATCCCAAAATTATGATATCATTATGAGAGATGCCATAGTGGAGGGCTCCGGAAATTCCGGCCCTCTGGAGTTCTTAAACGAACACCTAAGTATAAGTACACGGGTCTCAAACATTTTCATCTTTATTGAAAATGCGACCGCCGCAACCAGGATTTGACCATGCAACCTGAGGGTTGGCAGTCGAGTGCCCTAACCAGTAGACCACGGCGGCGGGGCGTTCACATACGGCTTTCTTCCTTCAAATCATGTCACCTCTCCTCATTTCCCTCTGTGTACCAGTACTTTTCCCACGGCACTAATCCCAATCAGCATGCATAGAAGGGTGTTGACTATGGGAAATGATGTACCCGAGTAATTTTTGAAAAGGCTCCGAGGTGTTTGTGTCTTAATGTAGATTAGGAGGTGTAACGTGTGAACTCACTGTCACTCCCCAAATTAACATTTGCGTTTGTAGTTCACCGCAAAAGTCGCTTTCTCAGAAATGCTTGCATTACGTAATCATTATGTCGTCGACTGCCTCGTCACGTCTCAAGTGGTGGGCCTCGCGCATAATAGCACTAAAGAGATACAGGAATCGAAACTTCGATGGCAAAGTACCCTATTGTGATCACATTCATTCTATTATTGCTGTGAACTTTGCTTTAACGAGAGAGAAAATTGCAATAAACTAAAAATTACGGTAATATCGACGTCAAAATAAGTGTGAACAGCGGTAAGTTTTAAAAATTGTATACTGCGGCACCCTTCAGTCACCAACATTGATAGGTACGCATCAGTCCTATTTTGCATCACTGCACATCTCCACGGCGATGACTACACGGCACACACTAGACCATTGCTATAGTGTTTGTCATATATATATATATATATATATATATATATATATATATTGTCACGCAATTTATTTACGTACAGACCTACTGGAAGGCCGAGGAACGCCAGAAGAGCGAGAAACGCCAACAGGCCGAAAATACAAAACAAACGCAAGCTCGGGTCGCGCGTGCACCAACGCTGTGGCTTGCCGTTTCATGCTGCTTAGTCGTCGTTCGCATAGTTCCCTACATTGGCCCCCGGTGAATAGCGTATCCAACCTGGCGACTTAAGGCGTAGTCACTATAGCGGGGTCGTAATACGGCTTCAGGCGACTCACATGCACAATTTCTCGGCCACGACGGCGTAAGTCATGAGACTGTGTCAATGGCTCAATCTCATAATTGACGGGTGACGTACGGGCGAGAATGCGGTAGGGCCCCTGGTATCGTGCCAGTAATTTCGACAAAAGGCCAGGAGTGCTCGGTGAAACCCAGAGCCAAACGAGAGCACCAGTCGTGAAAGTAGAGAGATGTCGGCCGGTGTCAAGCCGTAGCTTCTGGTGGCCTTGGTCCTCGGTTGTCAGAGAACGGGTCAATCGTCTGCAATCTTCTGCGTACCTGGCAACATCAGAAATTGCAGTGTACTCAGAGGAGTCGGGCGTGTATGGCAGGATAGTGTCCAGCGTGCACGATGGTTCGCGTTCGTACAACAGAAAGGGGAGAATCCTGTTGTCGCGTGCGTAGCGGTGTTATACGCATACGTGACGAATGGAAGGACAGTGTCCCAATTAGTCTGGTCTGAAGCTGTGTACATCGTCAACATATCACCGAGAGTGCGATTAAATCGTTCTGTGAGGCCATTCGTCTGCGGGTGATATGCTGTCGTCAGGCGATGAACCATGTTGCACTGAGCGAGCAACGCTTGAATGGCGTCAGACAAGAAAACACGCCCCCGGTCGCTCAAAAGTTCGCGGGGAGCACCATGGCGAAGAACAAAGTTGCGCAAGATGAAAAACGCAACTTCCCTCGTGGTTGCTGCGGGTAGTGCTGCTGTCTCCGCGTAACGCGTGAGGTGGTCCACGCCGACAATTATCCACCTATTTCCAGAAGACGACGTGGGAAGTGGTCCGTATAAGTCGATACCGACGCGGTCAAACGGACGCGCTGGACAAGGCAGAGGCTGAAGTGTACCGGCAGGGCGTTGAGGTGGGACTTTACGTCGCTGGCGTGCAGTACAAGCACGTACGTACTTGCGGACAAATGTGTACATGCCGCACCAGTAGTACTGCTGACGTAGACGGTTGTACGTTTTGAGAGCGCCAGCGTGAGCGCTTTGCGGGTCGTTGTGGAAAACAGTACGGATTTCCGAGCGCATGTGGTTGGGTATCACTAACAGCCACTTCCTACCTTCAGACGTGTAATTCCGCCGATAGAGTAGGTCGTCTCGAATAGCAAAATGTGTGGATTGACGGCGGATAGTTCTTGACACTAAATTAGCTAACGGATCAGTCAAAAAGGCGAGGAGTTGGGAAATCCACACATCTTTGCGTTGTTCCGATGCCATGTCTGTGAAGTCGATTGGTGTTATGACAGCTGAAGAAGGTGACGAGGAGGCTGGGTCAGCCGGTAGCGGCGAGCGGGATAGCGCATCAGCGTCGGAGTGCTTGCGACCGGATCGGTATACAACACGAATGTCGTATTCCTGTAGGCGAAGCGCCCAACTACCAAGGCGCCCCGACGGGTCTTTGAGCGATGATAGCCAGCATAGAGCGTGGTGGTCCGTGACGACTTCGAAAGGGCGGCCATAAAGGTATGGGCGGAACTTCGTCAAAGCCCAGACAATTGCGAGGCACTCTTTCTCCGTGACGGAATAATTACACTCGGCTTTCTTGAGGGTTCGACTCGCGTAAGCGACCACGTATTCTTGGTACCCTGGTTTTTGTTGAGCCAATACAGCACCAAGACCGACACCACTGGCGTCGGTGTGGACCTCCGTAGGCGCATCAGGGCCAAAATGACGTAGTATTGGAGGTGATAATAATAACCGCCGAAGCGCGGTGAAGGATTCGTCGCACTCTTTTGACCAAGCAGAAATGCCTTTGGAAGTTGTCAACAGGTTGGTAAGAGGTGCGATGATGGAAGAGAAGTTGCGCACAAATCGACGAAAGTATGAGCACAGGCCGATAAAACTTCGAAGCGTCTTGATGGAATTGGGCTTCGGATAGTCGGCCACGGCGCGGAGTTTCGCCGGATCCGGGAGAACACCCTCTTTGCAGACGACGTGACCCAGTATAGTGAGCTGACGTGCGGCAAAATGGCACTTCTTGATGTTAAGTTGAAGGCCAGCAGAGGTGAGACACGTGAGAATAGTACGAAGACGAACAAGGTGAGTGGAAAAGTCGCGAGAAAAAACTACGATATCGTCTAGGTAGCAAAGGCACGTGTTCCACTTGTAGCCGCGAAGGATGGTGTCCATCATCCGTTCGAAGGTAGCTGGGGCGTTGCAGTGTCCAAACGGCATGACGTTAAACTCATACAGTTCATCAGGTGTTACAAATGCAGTCTTCGATCGGTCAGGATCCGCCATTGGAACTTGCCGATATCCTGAGCGTAAATCTAAGGAGGAGAAATATTCTGCCCCTTGCAAGCAATCGAGAGCGTCGTCGATGCGTGGCAACGGGTACACATCCTTCCGAGTTATCTTATTGAGCCGGCGGTAGTCGACACAGAATCGGATAGACCCATCCTTTTTGCGCACAAGTACAACAGGGGACGACCAAGGGCTCTGCGATGGCTGGATGACACCACGCTTGAGCATATCGTCGACTTGTTCGTTGATAATACGGCGCTCTTCCGCTGAAACTCGATATGGTCGTTGGCGTAAGGGAGCATGAGTACCGGTGTCAATGTGGTGCGTGATGTTCGCTGTGCGACCCAAAGATGGTTGAGCGCAATCGATGACAGAACGGAACTCTCGAAGAAGGGACAAGAGTTCGCTTCTTTGTGTCGGCGATAGCTCAGCGGCAACAGAGGGCTGGAATGAGTCTGGCGCGGGCACTGTGGCCACAGGTGGCGTCATAGCATTGAGCTGGAGGTGAGGTGCGTGTTCGGCGAACTCTAGAGGGCGCAAGAGGTCAACTTCTTGTATGTTACCCAAACATTCTCCGCGAAGTAAGGTAACTGGCGACGATAGCGAGTTCGCGACGAGCATGGCGGTAGCACCGGATTCCACGGTGAGTACGGCAAAGGGCAGGTGTAGGCTACGGCGGCGGGTAAATACGTCAGACGGAGTGAACAAAACAGTTCCGGCAGGAGCGGCCGTACAGGTCAGGGCTACAAGGGCGGATGTTCTCGGTGCTATTTCCGTGTCTGCAACAACGACAAGTTTGTGAGGTTCAGGAAGAGAATCCACAAAACAAGAGGTTGGCAGCGATGTAAGGGCAACTTCTGCACGTGAGCAATCTATGATGGCCCGATGACGCGAAAGAAAGTCCCATCCAAGAATGACTTCGTGGGAGCAGGATGCCAGCACAAAAAATTCAATGGCATAAAGTTCACCTTGGATAATGACACGTGCAGTGCACACAGCTGTAGGTTCTATGCACTGCGAGTTGGCCGTGTGGAGCATCAGGCCCGAAATAGGCGTCGTCACCTTTTTCAACTTGCGGCATAAGTCTCACAGATAATGGAAACGGCGGCCCCTGTGTCGATAAGCGCTTGTGCGGCGGTCCCCTCAACATTGACGTCAATAACGTTTTGCGGCGAGAAAGATGGAGGCCTTAAGCAGTTCGAATTGTATGCAGCTGTTGCCTCCGGAGCTGCAGCGATCAGTTTCCCTCTTCCGTAGCAGGTTGGCGACGCATAGGTGACACGGAGCGTCGTCGTGGCGATGGTGACCGATGGTTTGCGTAGGGTCGAGGACCGTCAGTGGTGTACCTTGATGGCGTCCTAGACGACGACGCCATTGGCCGGCCCATGGCGTCGACTGGAGGGGGATCTCGGCGACAGTGGCGGGCGACGTGTCCAGCGATACCACAGGCGAAACAGATGGGCCTATTGTCTGGCGTCTTCCAAGCGTCTGAGCGACGGTAAAATGGAGCTGAAGATCTCGCGTAGGGATACGGCGCCGTAAGTGGGGTTGAAGGCACGACATAGGGTGGCGTGGCAGGTTGAGCATACGGCATACGCTGTTGCGTAGGCCGAGCAGCGACGGCGGCGTACGTGAGAGGCGTTGTGACTGGTGGTTGCTGATGCACCGGCGGAAGGGCTTCAGCGACTTGGGTCCGAATGACGTGTTGGAGGTCCGGTGCCAAAGCTTGCGTGGGCTCATGTGTCAGTGGCAGCAGTGACAGCTGGCGCGCTACCTCTTCGCGGACGAAGTCCTTGATTGTCGAAAGCAGCGGCTGCTGGTCGGTAGGATGGGCAGCTAGGTGCAAGCTTGCGAGCGTGTCTGGCGTCGTGAGGGCTTGACGAGCAATTGCGCGCTGCCTACGCAATTCATCGAAGCTTTGACAGAGGGAAACGAGGACAGCAATGGTGGGGGGATTTCTCGCGAGCAACATCTGAAAGGCGCCGTCGTCAATGCCTTTCAATATGTGCCTGATTTTTTCTTCCTCAGGCACGGTAGAGTTGATGCGGTTGCATAGATGCAACACATCTTCAATGTAGCCCGCGTAGGTCTCTCCTGGTTGCTGCGCACGGTGACGTAAACGGTGCTCGGCTTGAAGCTTGCGTGCCGCAGGCCGTCCAAAGACGTCCGTAATAGCCGTCTTGAATGCAGACCACGTAGGAATGTCAGCTGCGTTGTTATTAAATCACAGTTGCGCGGTGTCCGCAAGGTAGAACGTGTCGTAGCCCAGCTTATTTGGGTCGTCCTATTTGTTACTTGCGCCGACTTTGTCGTACCTCGCCAACCAATCTTCGACGTCCGACTCAGTGGAGCCCGTGAAAATAGGAGGATCTCGTTGAGGATACACGGCACCGCAAGTGAAATGGACGGTCGAAGGTCCCACCTGGAGAGGCGTATCGGTGGCCATGTTCGTATCACGTATAGGGGGAAGCTTACGGAAGCGAAGTTCCAGGTTTGTACGGGAGTCCACACACCTCCACCAGATGTCACGCAGTTTATTTACGTACAGACCTACTGGAAGGCCGAGGAACGCCAGAAGAGCGAGGAACGCCAACAGACGCTGTGGCTTGCCGTTTCATGCTGCTTAGTCGTCGTTCGCATAGTTCCCTACAATATATATATATATATATATATATATATATATATATATATATATATATATATATATATATATATATATATATATATATATATATATATTGATACGCAACAGCCGGCACAGCCTGTCTGGAAGAAAAAGAAAGACGACGTTGGTGGCTGGTTGTTTATGAACTGTCGCCATCTTGTTCGCCGAGCACAGTGCTTCGTATTTAATTTATTAAATAAGTTACCCGTAACATTATTGGTGGAGGTGGACGACTCCCGTACCTCGATGGAGACGCGCAGCGGTCGCAACACCGGGGACTCTTCGGCTACTTCAACTGCCAGTGCCTCATCCCCACCCGTCTCTCGATCCGAGTCAACAACCTACGTCACTCTGCCACCACTGCGGGATCCTGGAACTTTCTCCGCTGACGGCACCATCGACGTTGACTCCTGGCTGCACCGGTACGAGCGAGTCAGTGCTACCCACCGCTGGGATCCCACGCTCATGCTCGCCAATGTTGTGTTCTACCTCGACGGCACGCCGCGGACATGGTTCGAAACCAACGAAGCCGAAATCACAAGCTGGGATCTTTTCAAATCGAAGATCCGTGATCTTTTCGGCGATTCATCTGGTCGTCAGCTCGCTGCCAAGAAGACTCTCGCCACTCGCGCCCAGACGTCTACTGAATCGTACGTCTCATACATTCTTGACGTCTTGGCGCTTTGTAGCAAGGTCGACCAGCGCATGTCAGAAGAAGAAAAAGTTAACCATGTCCTCAAAGGGATTGCTGACGATGCCTTCAACCTGCTGGTTTTTAATAATGTCACGAGAATCGACACGATCCTGACAGAGTGCCGCCGTCTAGAACAGGCTAAAGCCCGCCGCGTCACCCACGGCATCACGCGCCTGCCGAACACAGCTGCTACTTCCTCTTGTGATGACTCCGTCCGCCCAGTTCCCCGATGTGACAACCTCACCCGCATCATTCGTCGTGAGGTCGAGGCAGCCCAACCAGTAGCTACTCCATTTCCAACGCCTGATCCTTCACCGACCACGATCTCACTGATACAAGCCGTCGTTCGTCAAGAATTATCGAACGTCGGCCTACACCCCATTCAACCAGTCTACTCTGCCGAGCCTTTTTATCGTCGTCCATCCGCTCCTCGATTTGGGTCCAACTACTCTCGACAGCGCAATTTGTCCGAATGGCGTACACCGGACGACAAGCCCATCTGCTTCAACTGCCGACGTGTCGGTCATATTGCTCGCCACTGCCGCAATCACTGGGCTCCGCCGGCACGCTATGGGCCTCCTACCCAAGCCACTTCTGACCACCAGTCGTCCTCAACATTTGATTTTGGTTCCCCTATGCCGACCACATCTTCTGATTCTGCCGCACCTCTGACGAGACCTCGCTACGCCCGCTCACCATCCCCTGCTCGCCGTCAATCTCGTTCGCCCCCACAACGCCGTTTTGCATCTCCGACCTATTCGCAGCGCCCCCGACCGGAAAACTAGGCAGTGCAGCTTCTGGAGGTGAAGCTGCATTGACGACGACCTCTGCAAGAAATCCTCGTGTAATATTACCGACGACCCGGAATCTGTTGAACGTTACATTAGACAATGTACCTGTGCGCGCATTGATCGATACCGGCGCACATGTGTCCATAATGAGTGCTGCTCTTCGTCGCCGCCTAAAGAAAGTTGTCACACCCGCCTTGAACCGAGCCGTTCGAGTCGCCGACGGGGGAACTTCCGCGATTATTGGCATGTGCTCTGCCCGTGTGACTATTGCCGATAGAAGCACTGCTGTTCTTTTCACCGTTATAGAAAATTGCCCTCATGAAGTAATTCTAGGCATGGATTTTCTAATCGCTCACTCGGCCCGTATAGATTGTTCAGCCGGCTGTCTTGACCTTGAATTGCCTCTACTTGCTGATCTGACCAACCCACCTCAAAGTCGCCTTTGCTGCATTGATTTCGCACGCCTTCCGCCTAACTGTGTCACACATATCGACCTCCTCTCTACACCACCTGTACCTGACGGCGATTACATGGTGGCACCAATTCATGCCGTGATGCTTACGCATGGCGTCGCTGTTCCGCACACCATTTTGACAATCGTTGGAAACCGCACATGCCTTCCTATTGTCAATTTTGCCCTCACTGCCCAAATTCTTCCACAAGGTATCTCCCTGGCCAAAATTACTGCTCTACAAGACCATACGGTTGAACCCTTCAGAGTGGATGATTGCTGCACCTCAGACAATGAACCAACTCTAACACGTTCATCGGGCGTCGACGTTGACCACATGGTACCACCAGACCTCGCTCCTGATCAAGCCGAAGCCCTTCGTCACGTCCTGGAGTCCTATAGTGACATTTTCGACTTTGCCAGCACGGCTTTAAGCCGAACGAGTGTTGTTACTCATCGCATCAATACCGGTGACGCGAGTCCCATTCACCGACGTCCATACCGTGTTTCCGCGTCCGAGCGCACAGTCATACAACAGGAAGTCGAAAAGATGCTTGCAAAGGACATAATCGAACCCTCTTGTAGCCCCTGGGCTTCCCCTGTCGTCCTGATCAGAAAGAAGGATGGAACATGGCGCTTTTGTGTAGATTATAGGCATCTCAACAAAATTACGAAGAAAGATGTTTATCCATTGCCTAGAATTGACGATGCCTTAGACTGCCTTTACGGTGCTAAGTATTTTTCCACTATCGACCTTCGATCTGGCTATTGGCAGATCGCTGTGGATGAGATGGACCGTGAGAAGACCGCATTCGTCACTCCTGACGGGCTTTATCACTTCAAAGTTATGCCCTTTGGTCTCTGTAATGCGCCGGCCACATTCGAAAGAATGATGGACTCGTTGCTCCAAGGGTTTAAATGGTCAACCTGCTTATGTTATTTAGACGACGTTATCGTTTTCTCGCCCACATTCGACTCCCATCTCAAGCGTTTATCGGCGATTCTTGAAGTTTTTCGTCGAGCCGGACTTCAACTGAACTCGTCGAAATGCCACTTTGCTCGTCGTCAAATAACCGTACTTGGCCACATCGTCGATGCCGCAGGAGTCCGCCCGGATCCCGAGAAAATTCGCGCCGTCACGGACTTTCCTGTTCCGAAGTCAACAAAGGACGTTCGCAGTTTTGTGGGCTTGTGCTCCTACTTTAGACGGTTTGTTAAGGACTTCGCCATCATTGCACGCCCACTCACAAACCTCCTGAAGAAGGACACCCCGTTTTTCTGGGGTGCAGATCAAGCCTCATCTTTTTCCCAGCTCACGACGCTCCTTACAACACCGCCGATTTTAGCCCATTTTGATCCATCAGCTCCAACCGAGGTTCGCACTGACGCTAGTGGGCATGGCATCGGGGCAATGCTAATGCAACGTCAACGCGGACATGACCGTGTTATAGCATATGCAAGCCGCCTACTATCTACAGCCGAGCGCAACTATTCAATCACGGAACGTGAGTGTCTCGCTCTCGTGTGGGCAGTCGCCAAGTTTCGCCCATACTTATACGGGCGTCCATTCCGGGTAGTCACCGACCATCACGCACTCTGCTGGCTGGCCTCACTCAAGGATCCCACAGGACGCCTCGCTCGTTGGTCCCTACGATTACAAGAATACACGTTCACCGTAACGTACAAAACAGGGCGCTCACACCAAGATGCTGATTGCTTATCACGCTACCCCGTGGAAGAGGCTGCCCATACTGACACCTTTCCAGACCTTCTGTCTGTGACGCAGCTACTCAACCTTGGGCACGAACAACGCCTGGATGCTTCCCTGCGAACCATCATTGGCAAACTTGAGTCAAGGCCTCGCGACGCATCTCTACAAATGTTCCTGGTAAAAGACGGCATCCTGTATCGCCGTAACCTCGATCCATATGGCCATGACTTGCTCCCCGTCATACCAGCACATCTTCGTGCGACTATTCTGAACCAACTTCATGACGCTCCTTTGGCGGGCCACTTGGGCGTCTCTCGCACATACGACCGTGTACGTCGTCGTTTCTTTTGGCCTGGTCTTGCCCGCTCTGTTCGACGCTACGTCGCCGCTTGTGAACCCTGCCAGCGCCGCAAAAAGCCATCTTCCCTACCAGCTGGATTCCTTCAGCCAATCGACATTCCCATCGAACCTTTTTTTCGAGTTGGCCTCGACCTGCTTGGCCCATTCCCGATCTCCAGCTCAGGCAACAAATGGATCGCTGTCGCCACTGACTATGCGACACGGTACGCTATCACACGAGCACTTCCGACGAGTTGCGCAACCGATGTGGCGGACTTTCTGGTATATGATATCATTTTAGTACACGGAGCTCCACGCCAACTTCTCACTGACCGGGGCCGCACCTTCCTATCAGCTGTCGTTGATGAAATCCTGCGCTCTTGCTCTGCCAAGCACAAGTTTGCCACTTCGTACCATCCACAAACGAACGGTCTTACGGAGCGCCTCAACCGCACCATAACCGACATGCTTTCTAAATACGTAGCGGCCGACCACCGGGACTGGGACGTTCATTTGCCATTTGTGACGTTCGCATATAATTCGTCACGTCACGACACTGCCGGCTATTCACCATTCCATCTTCTATACGGCCGAGAACCCGCCCTACCATTTGACACCTTGCTGCCCTCGGTCACTGAGTATGTCGGCGAAGCCATCGCGCGAGCCGACCACGCACGTCAACTCGCCCGCAGCCGCCTGCAGGCTTCACAGGAGCGCCAAAGACAGCTCTACGATTCCCATCATCGAAACGTGCACTTTTCACCGGGTTCCCTTGTCCTCCTCTGGTCCCCCACTCGGCGTGTAGGGCTTTCTGAAAAACTGCTGTCACGCTACACTGGACCATACCGCGTCGTTCGCCAGGTGACTGACGTTACATACGAGATCGCTCCAGTTGATTCAACGTCATCATCGTCACCTTCGAGTGACATCGTGCACATAGCTCGACTCAAGCCCTATCACCCTCCTTCTACCGCATCCGAGTCGCTCAAGCACCGAGACGGTGCTTCTACCACCGGGGGGTTATGATACGCAACAGCCGGCACAGCCTGTCTGGAAGAAAAAGAAAGACGACGTTGGTGGCTGGTTGTTTATGAACTGTCGCCATCTTGTTCGCCGAGCACAGTGCTTCGTATTTAATTTATTAAATAAGTTACCCGTAACAATATATATATATATATATATATATATATATATATATATATATATTATATTATTTTTCGACCAATCTTCCCGACCATGCATTCGACAAACTGTCAGTAACACTCTTAGAGACGGGTTTTAAATTAAACCGAGAACGTGAACAACGAGAGTCGTACCTTATCCACCGATTTAACACCCTCCGCATGCCCACTGGACTCGACCGAAGAGAAGCCACCCTTCTTCATCGCTTATGGCTAGGAGTGGCATTTACAAAATCTTATTCCTTTGTCATAGGAATGGCCGACAACGCTCTCTGCGATGCCTGTCATTGCAAAGAGACGCTACACCACATCCTGTGTGACTGTCCGTTATATGAAATCCAGAGACAGTCACTGGCGTCCGCTTTTGCGCGCATCGACAACAGCCAAATGTCTGTGGACACTATTCTGTCAAGTGCCCGAGAGAAGACATTGCAAAAGAAGGCGACGAAAGCTCTGTTGAAATTCCTACGCGACACAGACTTGAACAAGCGACTGTAACAGCAATGTCACACACCGCGAAAGACAAGACTGGACTATGACTGTGTATGCGCGCGTGTGCTGCCGAATGTGCTGTTTCTCTCTTCCCTCTGCTCTCTATCTTTCATCTCCCCCATCCCTCTCCCATGCGCAGGGTAGCAAACCGGCTGCCTATAGGCTGGTTAACCTCCCTGCCTTTCTTTTTCCTCTATTTTCCTTCCTCTACAGACGAAAAAATGAGAATCCGGGCACACTTGCAGCAATTAAAGCATTACAAAAACGATAACGGCAATAATGAAAATAATAACTGAGTTCACGGCACTGCATCTGCGAAGGGCACTGGACAACTCAAATAATTTCCTAGTGTAACTAATCTTCCTAAGTACAGCTGTTGTCTGTTTCTGTTTTTACCCTACTATACAATCAATTGTGCCAAGCATAACATGCCCAACAGCAACCCTGTCCACAATCGGGAGGCCCCTACTGCACGCGTAATCCAGAAGCGGGCACGAATTGACATTGCACCCGCCTGCCAGCTTCTGCGGCAATACGCGGCACCCCTCTTTCAGCGACGAGATGTCGATGAGGCGCGGAGTAGTTAAAGGCTTAAACTTCTTAAAAAAAGATTTTTATATTAAAAACACAGCGCGTTTGAAGGCAGTAATGGGATGATGTTTTGATTTTGCGAACTTTAAACCAAGGAAGGCAAACATTAGGCAGTGCTGTTGTCCTGCCGCAGAACAAAAATTTTATTATTTCTGTTTAAGCGCCACAAATTTTGGATGGCAGATGTTTTTCTAGAGTGCACCGATTACAATGTTAATTAGGCAATTTTTGTGAATTGCTTAGCTTGGCAGACTGCAAAAATATTCTGACATGCTCTATATGGCTCAGAAGCATACTGCGCTAATTGGAGACGTGTAGTGCTCATGTATAAATTTTTTCATTACCTGGCGATTTTAGCCAAACACCTTGTAAATGTGGGAAGATGTAAACTATATGGCGCAGTGCACCCCACTCAGACCCTATGCGCATCGAAAAGAAGTTATAGGCACGTGGTGGACACACAGAAACCACGCCGCTGTGCAATGAGATACTTTGAGACATCAGATTTATCAACGCCGTGTCAATGTACATAGCATACGATTGCACTCTGCGAACGAAATCAGACAAAAAACGACAACAAAAAAGAACAATTTTGTGACAGAATCCACGAATGGTTGCTATAATATGCCGGCATACTGGGCAATTTACCAGACTTTTCGTTTAGGTTCCTAGAAACCGCTTTCAACTTGTGAAAACAAAAATTACTCGTGCAGCTAGCGCTTATATTGTGAAGTGAATACCGCTTTGAATACCACCGTCCCAATCGATTTGAAGGTATGCCCGATGGTGAAAACTTGTCTATAGTGGCTAATTAAGCATAGAGTGCACGGGGACGTTGTGATTATCGAACCGGAACCAAAACGCATTGTTAGTTTGAGTGATATACAGCAACTTGCAAATGGAGCACTCAAGCATATAAACTACATCCTCTGTCTCACAAGAAAACTCACTACGAATTCCCAAGCTGAAATCATTGGCGGTGCTTTTAGCCTCAGTGGTATTCATCTGATTGCATGCCTTGCGTTAAAGATTGCAACAATAATGGCAAACAGCGGATGAAATATAATTATTATTACGAACTTTAGAGCGAGTGAAAATTCCCAGAACACCCATACATGGCATGGAGTGGCTCTGGAAAAGCTTTTTTGGGCGCTCGCTTTGGGTCCACATATTGTAATGGTTCTCCAGCATTGCGGACATTTTGCGTGGACGCCTTATGCGCGAGTACAAGGTTTGTCTAATGCCATATACTTTTCATTGCTGTTGTGAATCAATATAGAGTGTTCTGTGCACCATGCGTCACTACTTTGTTCATTATGCGCGTATATTTCGATTGTGGTGCAGTGTGCTTAGCGTACATGTACTTTCCCATACATAGAGGTGGTAACATGTAGTACACTCATGCTGACGAAGGCTTGTTCCCCATGCAGCCGAAACATTATTTACAGTTACACGTTATATATATTTACACTTAAACACGTTACAGTAATTACTGAAACATGGCTACGCAACGAAATAAGTGATGATACAATATTCCCACCGAACTGCAAAGTCTTTCGCAAAGACCGCGCCTCTAGGGGTGGCGGTGTGGCGGTTCTAATCAAACAACAGATTGAAGCCATATTGCTGGACGATATTGCAGACTTGGAGTGCTTGTGTATTAAATTATCTTGTGGGGGTCAGCATCTTATTTTATACGCGCTTTACCGCCCTCCAGACACGCCTCCTGAATACTTAAACAAACTTGAGCAACATATGTCTCAATATCACAAACATAAAATTATTCTTGTAGGTGACTTCAATCTACCAACTATTAATTGGGAATTAATGCACGCTGGTCACCAGAATATTGAGCATGCTAATATTATGTTCAGTATTATGTTCACTCATGATTTGGACCAGCTGGTTCGCGACCCAACGCGTGTCCAAGGGTCTGATTGATTTGATTTGTGGGGTTTAACGTCCCAAAACCACTATATGATTATGAGAGACGCCGTAGTGGAGGGCTCCGGAAATTTCGACCACCTGGGGTTCTTTAACGTGCACCCAAATCTGAGTACACGGGCCTACAACATTTCCACCTCCATTGTCCAAGGGTCTTGCAGTTCAGTTTTAGATCTGATATTTTTCAATCGTGCGTTCAGCGAATATACCGTGTATGTCGAATCCGGATTATCTGATCACTATCTTGTGGGCTTTTCCGTCCCACTGTTGAAACGTGGCGATAAGAAGCGCTGTCAAGTGCGGTCTTTCAAAGACTACTCCCGTGCAGATGACACGTCCATAGTTGATTATCTGGAGACCGGTCTTGTTGACTTTGACAATGATAACGTATGCGCTCTCTCGGCCCAGTTTAAAAAAATGTGTGAACACTGTTTAGCTAATTTTGTCCCAAGCCAGAAAAAGAAAACTCACAAACAGACCCCCTGGATAACGCGTAGTATTATTCACTTGAAACGTAAAATTAAACGTCTAAAAAAGAAGCGTGCGGATATGACTAAAATCGGACCATTGCAGGCTAGCCTCGCACAAGCTGTGCGTTCTTCTAAGGATTATTATTTCCAAACAACTCTCCCAAACTTCATAAAAAATGACCCTGAAAAATTTTGGTACCACTTGACGGATAAAAAAAAGCCTGTATCCGAAATGTTAGTAAATGAATCTATTGTTACGGACAAAGAGACTATAGCTGAGCATTTCAATATATACTTCCATAGCGTGTTTACTAGCCCAAGAGTATATCCATCTGATGTTCCATCGTTTCACACGACAGAGGCTGACTTTGTTTCGTACCCGAGTGTATTTTCCATGCTCTTAAAACTGAAAACTAAGAAATCAAGCGGTCCTGATAATATTCCAAACACCTTTCTTTACCGATATGCTGAAGTGATAGCGAAATATCTTGTGATTATATTCCGTGTATCTTTGATATCTTCAAAGCTCCCTTGTGACTGGAAGGCAGCCCGAGTTGCACTGGTATTTAAAAAAGGTAACCACTTGCTTTTTGAAAATTATCGTCCAATATCCTTAACATCAGCATGCTGTAAATTAATTGAGCATATAATCGCGCAACATATCACCGAATATCTTGAAAAAAATGCTGTCTTAACTGATTCTCAACACGGTTTCAGAAAAGGGTTTTCAACTGTGACTCAACTGCTCACTATATCTCATTCCTTTGCATCTACTCTAGATAAGAACGGTCAAACTGATGCCATATTCTTGGATTTTAGTAAAGCGTTTCACAGGGTTCCTCATGACAGACTAATACTAAAATTGAACAATATTGATCTTCCTCGCATCTTAGTTTTCTGGGTTATTGATTATTTAAAAAACCGAATTCAGTACGTAGAAATTGGGGATCAGCGATCGGGTTGTCTTCCTGTCACCTCTGGAGTACCGCAGGGGAGTGTCTTGGGACCCCTACTGTTCCTGCTGTATATAAATGACATTGTAAGTGTGGTATGTTCATCTGTGCAAATTCGTCTGTTCGCAGACGATTGTGTCCTGTATAAGAAAATTACTTGCCCAGAAAATCAACATGACCTTAATCACAGTCTGTTTAATGTTTTTCAATGGCGCAATCGCTGGGGGATGGCTTTGAACTTAGATAAAACTGTATGCATGCGTATAACCCGGAAAAAAAATCCACTTCAGTATACTTATACATTAAATGAGTCACCTTTACAGCAAGTTTATGAGTTCAAATATTTAGGAGTAACACTCACAAGTAATTTATCTTGGAATCAACATATTGACAATATCTCCGCTTCCGCCTTCCGTAAACTGTCTTTCTTACAACACAAATTAAAAAACGCTCCTCCTGATGTCAAACTCCTGGCCTACCAATCAATAATCCGACCAAAGTTAGAATATGCATGCATAATATGGGACCCGTTCACACAGAAAAAGGTCAATAAACTAGAAAGAATCCAAAGAAAAGCTGTAAGGTATATATACTCTAAGTTTCGTCACACCGATTCACCTTCTGAGTTAATTAGAGCTAATTGCATTGAGCTCCTTGAGTCACGACGGAAGATATTTAGGCTTAATTTTCTTTCCCAACATCTTCAAAGACAAACAGCACTTGACCCTACACAGTACCTGACACCCATATCGACAAGGCATACGAGACACCATCACCCCGGAACCCTAACACCTTATTTTGCACGGACAGATGCATTTAAATTTTCTTTTTTTCCACGAACAGTGGAAGAATGGAACCTTCTAAAAGACTCTGTTTAAAGATTCACTTTGGTTGATTTACTGTGTGTAAACAGTGTGTTGGGTGTGTAAACCTGTACTTGTATGTTGAATTCTTTCCTTTTTCCTTTTCTACGTGACTTGAGTGCCTAACATGTACTTGCTACTTGTACCGTGCCCTCCTGCCTGGACCTGTGAAGGTCTGCAGTATGCATTAAAATAAATAAAAAATAAATAAATAGTAAAACGTTGATTTCACTCTCACGTGGCAGTGTCTATCGACACTGTCCCGTGCTGCCGCTGTCCTTACAGTAAAAATAACACTTGGGTTGTAACACCTCGAAATAACGATGTGGTTATTACGAATTCTGTATACGCAGGGCTCCGGAAACTTCCATTAACCGGAGGTTCTTTAACGTGTACATAAATGTGCCGTTAACAGGGGTATCTAGTAATAGTGTGCACAGCTGGGCGAGTTGGTTTGACATCTTGGTAACATTTGACATCTTGGTAACATAACAAAGGAAAGTCTAGCATCGATCCGTACCAGCATAGAGTATGAAATCGATCTGTACTGGCCTTGATCGCGAGCAAAAATGTTCGTGCGACACCGAAATCATGGTGCGGTGTGCAAGCAAGCCTGACTGCATGCGTGCGTAAGTTCGAGCCACAGCCGCTTCGACGGTGCCAAGCTGTAGGGGGCAGCCACATTAGACAACTAAATGAAAACAAAAAAATTCATATCATTACATTCTTTTTCATACTCTCATTTTTAGCATTCTCAAAGTTATCCAATTTTACTTTAACGTAACGCAAGCGAGCTTTACCTAAGTAGCGTACACACACAAAAAAATCGTTAATATAGAACCGCCATGTCCTGTTCGTACCCAATCATAATGTTTGACGCTCGATGAACACGAAACTCTGAAAGCAGCATGCTTCTCTAATATTCCAACCGATACGGCAGTGCAGAAACTAAAAACAAGCTAACAAAAAACATGCACGCTTCTCTTGATACACTAAGGGTGTGTCTACGACGGCCTGATATTTCGTGCGAAATGTGGCGAGCTGTCTGGCATGGGTATGTCTAGAAAAACGGTCAATTCACTGCTATTCGTAGCTGCCGAGATAAAGACAACGCACTACGCTCTTATCTGGGCACTGACGTGAAGCCAACATTTCAGGGTGTGCGCACCGTTTCTTTTGATTATATTTTATTTAGTGTTACGTCACCGCATAAGTCATGGCGGGACTTCTGAATTCTTGAAGGTTGATACGTCACGTGGTGTCGTTCAGGTGGACTAAACCACTCATGTCCCAAAACGCTGGATCTGTTACGTGACGAGAGTGGATGACGAAGGTATATGACTGATGCAAACATGATAATCATGACATGCGTCTCATGTGTGAACAAGACTACATGCTTCGCTCATAGTGCGTTCATGGCCGTTTAGCTAGTTTCACATATACCAAATTTGGTTTTCCGTGACGTGAATGAGTGACGAAAGTATATGAGTGGTGCAAACGTGATAATCATGATATTCGTGTCACGTAAACATGACCACATGCTATACGCTCATAGCGTGCTTGCGGTCGTTTCGCCCGATCCACATATGCAAAACTTGGTATCACATGACATAAATAGACGACGAAGTTAAATGATCCAAACGAACGTGGTGATCATGCGTGTCAAGTAGAACATGACTACATGCTACGCTGATAACACGCTCGTGGTCGTTTCGCCAGCTTCGCATATGCCGAATTTGCTGTTACGTGACGTGAATGGACGACGAACACAAATGCCAGGCACAAACCTAATAATCATGATATGGAAGTCATGTACGGCATAATTTACATGCCTACCACTGCTGGTCCTGGTATTGCGAACGTTTGTGGTGCCCTCGGTACGCGACTATACACAAGATACTTGCATCTTATCTATATACGTGAGTGCGCATAACATTTCTACTTGTGTTTAGGATGTACTACGTCCGTCCACCTTGTAACGTTGTACTGATTTGAAAGTCACTTATCAACCGTCCTCATTCGCGCTTTACATATCATCCCTATGTACGTGAGATCTGCCCATTTTTTTCATTTGAGGCCACCAGTCAGCCTTTAAAAAACTGAAAGATTCAACAACACTGATTATACTTTTGTTTATCTGTGCACTATAGAATGTCGGGCATGTTACTTTTATGAGATTGATTGTAAGGAAAGAAGAAACGTGCAGACACGTACGGTCACCAGTAAAAGAAAACTGGCAGTTTGGTTGCCTGCTTTGCTTCACTCGTGTCTATGTCTGCATGCTGAGCTTTTCATATAGACCATTTCACTGTTTACAAACACAGGCCTTTGATGACATCCGGTTTTGCCCACTGATGTGCCTTAATAACATCTGTGAACAACAAGAACTTCAAAAAATAGCCCACTGACTTTCTAAAGTTTTCTTCTCTCATTTGTCAAAATATAATCAAATATATAATTTAGTAAGTTACATAAAAGTTATAAAACATTATCTTGTATTTTACACACGTTCCTTTTATGTGAAAAACAAAAGAGAGACTTTTCTGATCCTTGAAGAGAACTTGAAAACGTGCTTTCAGTTTCGACGTTAGATCTGGTAAAGGAGGTGACCGGATGTTTTTGGGGTAGACCATTTTCAACCTTAAAACTGTCTTTATAATACATAAACTCCAGCCGCACGGGCGGAGACTTTCTGCTTAGTCTTTCAACGATATGTTATTTTATCTTTGTGCTTTCAGACTTACATACTTGTGTGAAGTGTTCTATAATTAATTTTTGTGTCAGAAATATTGTTCATGGTATTTGAAATCTTTAAACACCCTGAAAGAGGAGTTGTTTTTTTTTAACCTAAATACATTTCAGAGTAGCTCCTGGTACTCAGTATATCAAATATTCGAAAGAGAATCCAATCCCTGAGCAACAGAGCTCAACAACAGCCCACGTGACCAATACAGTTACAATTCTTTTGTTCACTACGAAACATGTTGTAAGGCTTTTTGCCGTGAATTTTGTAAGATTCACATGCATAAAGTTTAAAAAAATAAACTCATTGAAGGGTTAGACAAAGCCAGAAAGAAAAAAAGTGATCGATATTGTGAGGGATGATACCGCCACCCCTCGATTTAACTAAAGAGTGGTCGTAGTGCTGTGTAGCGTGCTTTTCTACTCTTTTTACTTCCGACTAAACAGTTGGCGCCTGCTAAAGACAAAAAAAAAATAGAGCACAATTTCGCTTTGAGATTTGCAAAAGGCGGCCTCGGGTAGTTATGGGGGAGTAATTAAATTCTACCTAAATCATGGGCAAAACGAAAGCATCCATGAGAGCCATTAGCAGACAAACAGAATGGCATTGGTGTTTCCAAAAAAAACGCCAGGCCTGCCCAGAAGGTGCAGCACAGACACAGCGAAAGCTAGAACAGCGACCTTTCAGAGCCTTTTCATAACACTGATTGGGTAACTACTGAAAGCACACTAGCTTGATACCCACTAGGACATTAATAATAAACTTTTGTGTAGTAGGCCGGCATTCGCAATGCTATTTTTTGTCATTCTTCTGAGAAGCGTGGTATTCGCTAAACACTCGCAAAAGATTTCATTCCAATTGTTCATGCAGTGCCTGACGACGATGAGGAATTATGGCTGAAGCGGGTATGCGCTACAGTTGATGGGGGAACGAGAACAAACTTTTGTAATGGGTTGGAGCATTGGACGGCCCACTAGTTACGTGATTCGCATTGTGCGATGGCTGGTTGTTCTTTCGCTGTTTCAAAACGTTTTATAAGTCGCATTAACGCGATTGCTTTCCCGACATCAAGCCTGTCTAAGGCAAGTTTGCCGACAAGTCACAAGCACCAGCGTAGCTCAGTGCTTTGAAGTACATCCCAAAAATATACTTCAAGGGACTTACCTTTAAATTCTTATGGTATAAGATTTCTGCCAATAGTGGACGAAAAGGGAATGCCGTTTGATTTGATTATGCTATGGGGCCTTCACTGTTTATGGCGGGCCCGTATGGCGGGTTTTTATTGCGATCAGGATGCACAGCCTGCACGAATGTATTTCCGTTAATCTATGGCCTAGTTTGTTGAACTGCCGAAAACTCGGGAGATTGTACCTGAGTGGTTGTCGAGGGTAGAGCCCTTGGCAGCACTTGAGGAATTTTTGTTTGTGTCGGACTGTTACTGCTTGTTTCTGTTGTGCTTGTGGTTTGATGTACGTGTCTATGAACAGGCAATAAGGCGAAAAAAAAAACAGTGTAGCTCAGTGGTAGAATACTGAGCTGGCACCCACTGGATCCGGGTTCGAGCCCCACTGTGTATTTGATGCTATAGGTTTGCCAAGAAGTCACAAGCACCGGCGTAGCCCAGTGGTAGAATACTGAGATGGAACCCAGTAGACCCGGGTTGAGAGCCCCACTGTGGCTTTGGTGCTAAGTTTTTTTCCCCATTTTTTTTTCTTCTGCATTCGTTAATCCACGACCACCAAACGTACAATCACGAGCGCAGACGCACACCCAGCAGGCAAAGTAGATCGACGTTTGGTGTAACGACACTTAGTCGTGTTCAACGTCTCGGAAGAATATGGCTGTTGCGCGCTTCATTGTTTCAGTTTCGCTGGCAAAATTGGTGGTGTTTCATCACTCTGCAAAAATAAAAACAGCGGTCGCTTCTTAAAAATTTCAAAAGGATAATTGGATCTTCACAGGAGAGAGAGAGAGAAAGAGAGAGAGATGTAAACATTCATTGTAGAAAAAAAGTTTAAATGGAGAGTTTGGGGGCCAAAGCATGACCCCACTACAAGGTCAGCGTAGCCTATAGCTGGGACACCGCATGACGAGGCCCCTACTTCCACCCATCTCACCAGAGTACGTTGAGACTTCAGCGAGGAGCCGTTAAGGGCAGTCTGCCATGCCTCTCGGGAAGGGGGCGCTGGTGTTTTGGTTGGTTGGTCGGTCGGTCGGTCGGTCGGTCGGTCGGTCGGTCGGTCGGTCGGTCGGTTGGTCGGTGGGTGGGTGGGTGGGTGGGTCAGTCGGTCGGTGGGTGGGTGGGTCGGTCGGTCGGTCGGTTGGTCGGTCGGTCGGTCGGTTGGTCGGTCGGTCGGTTTGTTTGTTTGTTTGTTTGTTTGTCTGTCTGTTTGTCTGTTTGTTTGTTTGTTTGTTTGTTTGTTTGTTTGTTTGTTTGTTTGTTTGTTTGTTTGTTTGTTTGTTTGTTTGTTTGTGGACATTCCCACACCATGTAGGAGATGTCACAGGTCTCCGCACACTGCAGACACCACCCGTCTTTGTTCGGGTCAAAGTGTCTCATATTTGCAAGACAGAGTATAGAGTACATGTCTGCAGGGGCCTTAAAATTCGCTCATCTGCTTTACTCAGCCCCTTTGCAGGAGCCGGGAAAAGGTGGTGATCGTCGCGATAATAAGAAGTAATTTGTTTGAACCACAGCAGTGGCAAAAAAAAACCGTTCCCACTTTAGAAATGTCCTATGTCACAGCAATACAGCGGTGTTTCTGGTATGCTCATTCTATCTCCCAATTAAATGCGAAGCATTTCTTAGCGAACTTCAGCCGCTTTGAACGCAGAACGCAGAAGGGTTGACAGGTGCGCTAGTTGGTACAAATTCATAATGAAATAATTGGATGCGCAAACCAATGGGACACAAGAAAAGAGACAAACAATCGCAGACTCAAACTCAGTTTATTGAGAGAAAAAATTATATACCAAAAAGATGAGAAAGGGAAAAAAAACACTACAATGCGCTGAAATCAGCCCCGGGTTTACATTTGTCCGCCCATTGCAAAGAGTGTGGCTGCACACCTGATTTTTCGCGCACATATGTCTTATACAGCCATCATGACACGAAAACTAGAGAGATTGCGGAAGCCTTTTTTATTAAAAAGAATAATCATAGTTGTGTTAGTTCACCGTCCGTATCACTGTTAGATTGTGAAATCTCGTTTCTGGACGACACCTGATCATGGTGGAACCTTCTCCCCAGTTTTTTTCCCTTTCTCATCTTTCTGGTATTTAATTTATTCTCTGAATAAACTGAGTTTCAGTCTGCGCTTGTTTGTCTCTTCTCTTGTGTCCCGTTGGTTTGCGCTTCCAATTACTTCATTATGAATTATCGCTTTCAACGTATCTATCTATCTATTTAGCCACCTACGACATTTAGCCACATTTAGCCACATACGACATTTCGATGGCAGTATCGACACAAAAATTTGTATGCAATAGCAGGATGGTATGACGAGCATAGGTGACTAGTCATAACATGAAAATCATGAAATGTATGCCATGAATGTCATAATTTACATTTCGTGGTCTTGCTGCTCTTGCGGTGGTGACATACTGCTAAACTGGTATGGTATATCATGACTGCATGATGAACATAAGTGACAGACCCTAACGTGAGAATCATGGCATGCATGTCATGTAAGTCATGACTGCACGCCACGCTCATGGTGCGCTCGCGGTCATTTTGCCAGCATCATATTTACCAAATTTTGTGTTGCGAGACGTGAATAGATGACGAAGGTGTACGACTGGTGAAAACATGATAATCATGAGATGTGTGTCATGTATTCACTACATGCCAGGCTCATGATGCGCTCGTGGCTGTTTTGCTATCTTGACATATATCAAACTTGGTATGACATAACGTGAATAAACGTCTAAGGTAAATGACTCGTTCAAACATAATAATGATGACATAGAAGTGATATACGGCCTAATTTACGTCCACCTTGTAACGTTGAGCTAATGTTAATGTGACACATCAACCTTCCTCTATCATGCTTCGCATATGATCGATTCTCCCTGTACGTGGGATCTGACAGCTTTTTTAATTCCCCGTTCGCCTTCCCCCAGTGCAGGATAGCAAACCTGACGTGCGTCTGGATGACTTTTCTGCCTTTCCTTCTTTTTTCTCTTCCTTCCTTCCTTCCCATTTGACTCTACCGTATCCATCTAAACTTAAAAGGTGAACTCGATGTCACGATTACTAGCTTAATTGATGTATTGAGTCCTCTCAACATGTCTACCGCAAGAAAACACAAGTATAGATACAGCGAATTTTACAACGGGGATTTTTGAGCAAATGTTTCGTGCAGGACTAGTGTTTGCCAAGTTGAGAAATGTAAGGAACATCTCAGCTACCAGAATGGGAATGAAGCCTGTGATCCACTCAGTGGAGAGCTGCAAGCGTGAATGATTGATCTATGGTGAGCTACTATTTTATCAAGAAAAAGAAACGTATTGGAATACAGCAATTCTATTATTTCTACCATACTGTCAATTTAAATACCATAAAGTGTAACTGCAATTGGTCAGTCATGTCTTGCTGTTCTGAGTGCATTCGTCTTTCCAACCGTAAATGGAGAGCAGACATCGAAATTAGATACGAATTCTTTATCTCGGTACCTGAAAGGGAGTACTAGTATACTGGACGCAAACAAAGTTTCTTTCGTTCACAAAACGCTTTTATTGCTGTGATTGTTTGTATGGTAAATTTCCACCAACTTTGGCGCTGAACTGGAGTCATTCCATGCCAAACATCCCAGTCAGTTTGGCGACCATCTCAAATGTATTTGAAAAAAAAATGTGGGGATTTACTGCATTAACAGTGAAACGGTAGGATATTTACAAAAAGAACATTTATTTGCTCACGTGGCTGCCTTCTGAACTTCCTAGAATGTCGTTTTGGAGTCTCATGTGAAAAATTGTTTTAAAAGTACCAATCCTTCTTTTATACGAAATTCGCTCTAAATGTTAAGTAAAGGTTCTTGTGTAAGGAGTTTGAAGCTCAGTAATATTAGTGCAATTTTTCTGGCACATATGTCTCCAAAAAGTTAGCCGAAATGCGTATGTTTGTCTTTTTATTGCAACACTGCACTTTGTATGAATATCTGAGTAATGAATACTTATTTCACAAAAGATATATTCTCAGAAAAATATTTTAGACCTCTCAAGCTGCTGAACTTTACAAGAAAAATTCACAAATTTAACAAAATCGTCATTTCGTGAATATTGAGACGCAATTTCAACCAATGGTGGTCCAAATAAAAATCACCTTGATACCTAAATCGAAATCAAATAAACAGTTCTTTTTATAAGGCAAGTTTTGTTTTTACAGTTTTTTGTGTTAAGGGAGAAAACATTTTTTTAACTTTCCAATTGACGGCGATGGGGAATTTCGAGGCGGAAACTGTGGCATGTGTTAAAGCGTGTTAAAAACAGATAGGATAGCGCGGGCTAGACGAAGGCAACGACGAGGAAGAGCACGTGGCACGTGAGGTTGGATCTTGGATCTGCATTACAATAAACGGCAGCGTCGAGACGCTCTGCTCTTCATCTCCGGGCCTATTAGTCCTTTGAACCCGGTTCTTCGCGAAAGAAATCTTCGGATTTTACAGTATGACCAAAATGGGAAGATAGGCGCCAAAGGGAAACTTCAAAAATTATTTCCCTCCTTAAAAGAAAAAATGATAAAATTTGCCTTATATAAAGAACTGTTTATTTTCTTTTGATTTAGTTATAAAGGTGATATTTAATTGGAACATCATATGGTGCAAGTTGCGTCTCAGTATGAACAAAAATGACGATTTCGCTAAATTTGTTGCTTTTTCACGCCAGGTTTCGCTGCTTCAGAGGTCTAAAAATATTTTTCTCAATATATACCTTCGGTGAAGTAAGTATTCACTATTCATATATTCATACAAAGTGCAGTATTGCAAGAGACACATTCTGGCTATATTTATATAGGCGTATGTGCCAGTAAAGTTGAACTAATATTACTGAGCTTCGAACGCTTTACACAAAAATTTTTACTTAACATGTAGAGATCAAATTTGGTATAGAAGGAAGGAGTGGTACTTTGAAAATAAATATTTTCACAAACAACACAAAAACGACATTTCAAGAAGTTCAGAATGCCGCCACGCCACCAAAAAAAGTTTTTCCCTATATTCTAGCAATTTACTTTTTATCAATGCGGTAAATCAGCACGATTTTTTTAATACACTAGAGATGCTCGCCAAAATGACAGGGACGGTTGGCGTGGAATGACCCCCTGACTATTAGCGAAGGCAGCAAGCCAGTGAAAAAAAAAAGTTCCGCCATATCCACGAAGTTAATGATGATGAGTGGGTGAAGCTCCGGAGGTAAACCTGGTAAACCATGAATCCTCTGTACATTTTGCCCACTCGATTTTATTACATCGCTCCCCCTAGCGTACGTCGCCGCACTAAATCAAACAATTGCCTTCAACCAATGACACGCGCCATATGTGACATCATTCCTATTTTATAAGATCTCGCGTCTTTCATCAACTACAAGTACCGCTTTCTAGTTTATAACATCTTGCATCTTTTCATCATCAGCTACAAGTACCACCATCTAGTAAACACTACAAGAACTAAACGAGAGGTGTCTACATACAGGAGACGGTACCGCCATCTAGTGAACACTGCAAGAACTAAACTAGAGGTGGCTACATGCAGGGGACGGTACCGCCATCTAGTGAACACTGCAAGAACTAAACTAGAGGTGGCTACATACAGGCTACAGGGGACGCACAGCCCACGCCCTAAAGAGCTTCGCCCCTAAAAGACACTTATGAATAAAAAAAATATGACGTCACTCCCCCCTCCTTCCCTCCATTCCTTGCACAACGCACGTACTGAGGTCTTTCTGGTATCCCGACTTTCTTCAGGAATGTACTATAAGTATACCCTAATTAGCTGTTTTGCGTTGGGATAAATTAGGTAAACAATTTCCCCAAAGCAAATGTTCATAAACACGATGCACACGCACAGTTTGTAAAGTGCTGATATTTTGTTGCACGTGCATTGACGTTATTTGATTGTCAGTTGATACTTGGCGGAGCCAGTAACGCGAATTGACCTTACATTTTACTACCACATAATTGTGCAGCGTTTTTGCTCGCACATCATTCGAGATGTTTCCGTGGCCGTGACCGCGAACGACAGCGCCTGCCCGAATCTCGGGCGTATATATATGCACCGCCATTTGTGCTCTTTAGAATGTCTTCTCGGGGTATTGGAAAGCCGGCGCTTCGGGGGCGCGTCGTATCAGGGTGGTGCTGTCACGGACTTGAGTATATACAACGGCGGGTCTCTTATGAAAAGGTCTCAGAATGGACGTTCGGTGCGGCCGCATGGGCCGCGGCGGGATCAATTTGTCGGCGCGACAGGGGCTGGAAGCCACCGATAGCCGCGCCACCGAGATCCATCTTCTTCGGCGAGGGGGTCAAGCGTGCAGGCGTCCGATGCCAAGCTGCCTTTAGCGCTTCCCCGGATGTATCCACGTATCGCTGCACACGGCGCAGCTCGACCCGGTCTCCTCCCCGACGCGCGTCCCCGCCCCCGCCGTCGGGTTCCTTTCGGCGTCGTCCTGCGGCTCACTCGTCTTGCCCGTATACAGCCCGCATCTGTTTCTTTAGCTTTTTCTACGATCACCAAACTGAAGCTGCTCGAAGAGATCTTCATTCTGTCCTTCTGGGGGGTTCGCCCCTGCTGCACAACGCCGAATAAATGTGTTTAGTTGAAAAGAGCGTACACATAAATACTGACATGATGGTGGTGGAGAAGGAGACAGATGGAAAAGGGGGATGCTTTTTTTGTTATCTCCAGACACAAGAGAAAAGAGACTCTTGCATTATTGGGTCTCTTGTGCTAGCCATTGCTAGCGTTGTATATTTTCTTATTCAAAGTGTATGTTATCGCCACAGGCGGGGCTCAACCCGAGGCTTGTGTTTTTTTGCTGCTGTGCTTGTACTTTGCGTCACTCAACAGAGGCTATCATTGCGGATATATAGATGAAAAGTGTCCGCTCAAACTCTCCTCTAGCATCCCTTGAAAGGATGACTGAAGCTAGCAGAAAGAATTTGGACAAATGATATTCGACATGTGAATTCAGGGTGATCTATGGAGAAACATTGAAATTTGGTTGGTAACTATAAAAGCTTCGTGGAATATTACTGGGAAATATAAACGCTGCGTGAACCAATCGCAAAGGGCAACAGCTGCGACGTCAACTGCCTACATAATTAAGCCAGATAACTGAGAAATTTTATTCTAAACAATGGGTGAGAGCAAGTCTTTGTTCTTCGATCTGTTAACTCAAATTTTCGAGTCAAGCTATCGCTAAACCTTCTCGACTACACACACGTTTGGTTCGAAACACACTCATGGAAATAACAATTGCTTGACCCAAAAGAGTGACCAGGCTGTACCTAACCCTAATGACGCGACTTCAAAAGCTGTACTAGAATGTTCACCTCCTCGTCAAAAATGTGCACACTACAACCCCGAATAAGTGGGTGAAAGCGCTGCCAGGGATTTAGCCTGTATACCGTCGACATTGCTTGGCTTTTCTGAATAGAAGGGATGACGACAGCGACGCTCTATAAACGAGCAGCCTCTGTCGGATCTGGCCCCCGTCCGTAATATATGCAGGCAGCGAGTCAACGCGCGCCCTGCAGGATCGGGAATCGAACTGATGAGCCACCTACTCGATGTGAGCGTCATGTAGATGTACTGTGAAAGGTAACACCACAGATTTCTCTGCTGAAATTGCATGGATGTTTCGCGTTTTACATGAAATCTCACGGGGATTTTTCCGAAGAAATTTTAAGTCCTAGCATGGCTCAATGGTGGAGCGCCCTCTGACCACGCAGAAGACTCGAGTTAGGTTCTCACATGGACCAGATATTTTAACTTGTTGCGATAGCAATTAAATGGACACTCTCGGCTGGATTCGCCGTTGGCGTGGGCGTCGACGTGAACGTCGACGTCGATGTCCTGCACCGTGTACATATATACGTATCTATATATAAGAAAACGCAATAAAGAAAAAGCTCCAGAAAAAAAAAGATTCCAGTGCGTGGAATCAAACGTGGGACCTCCACGCCGTGAATGCAAGGCGTTAGCACGAAGCCACCGTGGGGTACTTGGACTTTCAAATGGCAAGCTATTTATATCTACCACTTAGCGCTGTTGGCGGGCATTTTGGTGGGTAAGTTATCATATTTTCAGCATTATCAGCAAGATGACGCAGTGAGAGCGCGGCGGCTGAAGTCCCAAGAATATCCAGGGACTTTAGCGGCGGTTCGCATCTCTCACGCGTACTTTGGCCCACGTAGAGAATAAGGGGGTGTACGCTCGATCGCGCACCCTTATCTTGCAGTGGGGAGGATCGTACGCCTCGTACGTACTCTGTTGTAGTTACCGAGCGCACAAAGGTCACTGCAATCGTTGAACATCCTCCGCTTGCGAAAAGGGCGCGCTTTTCAGACAGGGCGAAGTAACAATTGAGACGCTTATTCACGTTCATCTGTACCTGTGAGTACGTTTCGTGTGTCACTTGTGCGTGAGAAACGCGGGGCTCGTTTCTATCTGCTTGCCATTATGCGTGTGACCTTCCAATTTGTTGCTATCGCGTTCATTGCTTCGCCTTTGCGGCAAAGCTGTGTATTTTTGGTGAATTTATTTATTTATTTATTTATTCGCATTTATCTCAAAGTTTCGCTTGCAGACAATTCTCTTTTTTCGCTCAAATTCCAAGACGCCGACACTAGAATTTCCGCGAAACAATCTATACCATTATCGCGTTGACACTACATACCTCCCTCATTGGTGTGGGGGCGCTCTACTATTTTGCCACCGCAGGTGGTGGTATGTTGCCACAATCGGGGTCAACTTGGTAGACCTAGCTGGCATTCGCTCCACCTGAGTGACTCTTTTTATGTAGTTCGGCTCACCATACATCACTTAATCTCGTCTTTCGTAGAAAATGTAGGAGTATGTTAGCCACTTGCTTTCGCATCATCCGCGCACCGGCCGAAAACAGAATGCATTCAAACCATCCGTACAGGAACGCTCCCTTCTTCATACTGTCCATTATGGTATCTCTTTCACCCCGCCGCGATGGTCTAGTGGCTAAGGTACTCGGCTGCTGACCCGCAGGTCGCGGGATCGAATCCCAGCTGCGGCGGTTGCATTTCCTACGGAGGCGGAAATGTTGTAGGCCCGTGTGCTCAGATTTGGGTGCACGTTAAAGAACCCCAGGTGGTCAAAATTTCCGGAGCCCTCCACTACACCGTCTCTCATAATCATATGGTGGTGTTGGGACGTTAAACCCCACATATCAATCAATCAATCAATCAATCAATCAAGGTATCTCTTTCACAGCATGATGATTTGTGGGGTTTAACGTCCCAAAACCACCATTTGATTATGAGAGACGCCGTAGTGGAGGGCTCCGGAAATTTTGACCACCTAGGGTTCTTTAACGTGCACCCAAATCTGAGTACACGGGCCTACAACATTTCCGCCTCCATCGGAAATGCAGCCGCCGCAGCCGGGAATCGAACCCGCGACCTGCGGGTCAGCAGCCGAGTACCTTAGCCACTAGACCACCGCGGCAGGGCGCTCTCTTTCACAGCAAACACTCTTGCACGACAAGAGATAGTGCTGGATATCCACGACTTCAATGCGTCCAGTGCAATTGTAGTTGAATAGTACAGGAACTTCACCTATTCTTACTTTGGATACCTTGCTGGTCTTCGCATTTCCATATTATAATACTAATTATTGGGTTTTACGTCTCAATACCACGATATGATTACGAGAGACGCCGTAGTAGATAGAGGGCTCCGTAAATATTAACCACCTACAGGCTCCTTAGTGTTGCACCTAAATATACCGAAACTAGAGCTCGATCGGCCGTAAGTGGTGGCAGGTCATTCCCCGACATCTCCACTCTGACATCTCCGTCACGATCCACAATGGCCCGCAATGTGGCCTCGCATGTGTGTTAAAACATACACTCGCTTGCAGCTGCGATATTTGAACCTGTGAGTACTGTGTACATCAAACGGAAACACAATGTGATATAAAAATATAAAAGCTCCTTGCACAACAATAAGGGCGTCAGACAGGCTTGCCGGTGTTTTCATACGTACACCTATGTTCATCAGAGACGTCAACTACCGGCCTTCCAAGCCGAACAGGCCTTCGATTATAAGGCATGCCTTTCACGAATCCAACAATCGCTGCAAAGCGGTATGAGACCGTTATTCCTTTTTAGACAACCTATATAACGCAATGATTCAGCGCCTTCGAATACAGTTTCCCTGTTTTGTTGCCAATTCAGTCATGTTACACATGATCACATCACACGATTCAAAGGACATCATTTATTAATTCAGAGTCGCCAACATGGGACAGTATGGGGCTTAAGGTATACGATCTGTTAAGTACAACCATGCTCATTATTTTTGTCGTTAAGGTGGAAGTGTCAAGCACCAAACTTCACCGAAATTCTGCTCAGAACTCTTTTAAGACGAGCCTAACTGCGGCTGCGTATAGCAAGCGCACGTCAACTTTTTCGTGTTGATGGCCCTATTGCTTCGCAATAACATATTTTAGATATCATGGGGAATGCTTACATTTCACCTTCAATTTCATTTCTGCTCGCTCGGCTGTCCCCTGATGCTCCAATTCCACGTGAACGGCGGAATAGTACCCCAGAGTATGGGTGAATGAGGGCGATAGATACGTTGAGCTGCGGGGAAAAAACCAACAAAAAACACGGCAGCAATTGTTGAAAGTAATCTTGCCACTACGAAGCTCCAAGCATTCTGGAGATATAATAAGTACGAGGTGTTTTTACGTTCGTGGAAACGCGTAATGGTGCCGGAGGCAAACGTTTGGGAAGTCGCTATTATGCATGAAGTCTGAGTTGCGATCAGGACAGGACGCGAATCAAAGAACTCTAGTATTGATTGATATCTGGGTTTAATCCCAAAACCATCATATGATTATGAGAGACGCCGCAATGAAGGGCTCTGGAAATTTAGACTACCTGGGGTTCTTTAACGTGCACCGAAATATGAGCACACGAGCCTACAGCATTTTCGCCTCCATCGAAAATGCAGCCGCTGCAGCCGGGATGCGATTTCATGACCTGTGGGTCAACAGCCGAGTACCATAGCCACTAGATCACTGCGGCGCGTCCAAAGAAGAACTGTAGTATGGCACGCGTTGGACCCTCACGAAAAAACGACAAATTCGACTGTTTGAAGAAGATGTGGTATGATCAAGTTTTGAGGGGAAAAGATGTCGGAATCGGGAGGCCGTGCTACTCCACTCTTTTGCGGGCCCTATGGGTGGCCGTTGACCACGTACGTGTCATGATATCTACGGTAATAGTACTCGTTTATGTTTGTAATACAGAAACATTGCGTAATACCAATCTTAGTACAGAACTAGTGCATGAAACGGCCGCAAACACACCATGAGCGGACACGTAAGTCATGTTTGCACATGACATGCATGACAAAATTTGCATGTAAAGACCGTTATTTATGTTTATCACACAGACATGCGAAGCAATATGAAGTTTGGTATGTATGCAGTGAAAAAAACGGCCACGAGCATACCATGAGCATGGCGTCTAAATCATGTTATACATGGCATACGTGTCGTCATTTCTCGTTAATAATTGCGATTTATATTTGTCATACAGTAGCTGTATAACACCAATTTTGCATATATAAGGAGAATGAAACAGCTGGAAAGTAAGGTAGCAAATTGGGCTAGTTGGAACACTCTCGTCACAATCTGCGCACAAAAAACACAAAAACAATAGGAGAAACCGTTCATACATGTGACACATTTCTTCCATTAAACTTTCAATTTTTAGACAGTGCTTGTGTCATGCCCTTTCTAGTGATTTTGTGCTTTTTTGTGCGCTGATCATGATCAGACGGCTGGAAAGCATGATGAGCGTGGCATGTAAGCCATAGCCTCACCGTTAACACGACTCACAAGAGAAGACGTTTCGTTCATATGGGTCGACGATCCACAAGCGGCATTTGACGATCTCCGACAACGCTTGCAGACACCGCCTGTGCTTGCTAACTTTGATGAGGACGCTCCTACCATGGTCCACACAGATGCCAGCAACGTGGGTTTAGGCGCTGTACTCGTCCAATGGCAAGACTCAGCTGAGCGGGCGATCGCATATGCTAGTAGGACGCTTTCCCGCACCGAGTGCAACTACTCCACATCGGAAAAAGAGTGTCTCGCAGTCGTATAGGCGGTTATGAAGTTTCGTCCATACCTCTACGGTCGTTCCTTCCACGTAGTGAGCGACCATCGTTCCCTCTGCTGGCTGAGCAACTTGAAAGGCCCATCTGGTCGGCTCGCACAGTGGAGCTTACGCCTTCAAGAATTTGATATGACGGTCGTGTATAAGTCCGGACGGCAGCACGCCGACGCCGATTGCTTATCAAGGTCACCGCTAAAGCGCGACGATGACACAGAAGATGACAACATGGTGTTTGTAGGAGTTGTCGACACCACTACGATTTCGTGCAAGCAGAAGGAAGACAGCGAGTTGCTTTCCCTTATTGAATTTTTGAATGGCTGAACAATAACCGTCCGTAGAAGATTTACAAGAATCCTGTCGTCATTCTGCTTACGTAGTGGTGTTCTCTATAAGAAGAACTTTTCTCCCAGAGGAAGCACCCACCTACTTGTCGTCCAGACGTCAATGCGTGAGGAGATACTTAGTGCTTGCCACGATGAGCCAACGTCCAGTCATCTCGTGTACACACGCACATTGGCTAAAATCCAACAAAAATACTACTGGCCAAGACTTCCAGCTATTGTGAAAAATTGCGTGGGCACGTGTTTTGATTGCCAACGAAGAAAATTGCCACCATTAAAACCAACTGGACCATTACAACCAATTCGAATGCCCATGGTACCTTTTGCCCAAATTGGAATGGATCTCCTCGAATAGTATCCGACTTTCCATGCTGGCAACAAGTAATAGTCGCCACTGATTATCTTACGCGCTACGCGGAAACAAAAGCTTTGTTAAGTGGCACCGCCGTTGAAACCGCACGATTCTTCATAGAAAATATCGTCCTGAGGCACGGTGTTCCGACAATCATAATAACGGATCGAAGTACCACTTTCACGGCCGCGCTCCTGAAGACAGTGCTTGAGCTCAGTGGAACAGTCCATCGGAAAACCACTTCTTATCACCCCCAAACGAACAGCTTAACAGAACGCCTCAACAAGACTATTGTCGGCATGTTGAGTATGTACATTGACGTGGATCACAAGAACTGGGACGACTTTCTACCGTACACCACGCTCGCCTATAATACAGTGCACCAAGAAACTACACAAAAAACGCGGATCAGTCTCCTTAATGGCCGTGAAGTGACGCCATGTTACTGCACGACTTCAATGACATCAATTCGGACGCTGCATTTTTTACCCAACGAGCAGAACAAGCGTGGCAGCTTGCACGCGTCCCAATCACCCAGCAGCAAAATTACGACGCCCAACGTCTCTGCGACACCGGCATGTCGTCTATCTGTCCGGCGAGAAAGTGTGGTTATGGAGTCCTATCCACCGCCGGGGACTGTCTGAAAAATTGCTGAAGAGATATTTTAGCCCCTACACAGTTGTACAACACCTGAGTGACGTTAATTACGTGGTCATTCCTGACAGCCCCTCGACAACTCGCCAGCGAAAACCAGAAATCGTGCACGTTGTGCGAATGAAGCCCTAATGTTGGGAGTGATTTGCACCATACACCTTTAATTCCTCCCTATCCTCTTTTAATCTCTCTTTACACCCATATCCTGCGCAGAACTGTGGAGGTGCCCTTCATTGAGAGAGAGGCACTAACGGAATTGCACTTATTTCTTCCTTTTCCCCTTTCAAAAGTCATATCTCCAACGTTTCTGCTTCATTTTCAAGTGACCAGCAAGTCAATCGCCGCTATTTGCATAGCGGCAGTACGTTTCTTCTATACCACCTCGGGTAGAGCACTCCGGCACCGAGTGGTGAGAGTTGGTTTCTACAACAACGAAAAGAACCTGAATTTTACTCCATCTTTTTAAATGACCAGTTTGTAAATCCGATGAGTAGAAACGCTTTTAACCGCTTTTTCTATCTCTCCTTTTCTATTTATTTCCACTCCAACTTATCGCGGCAGCACTCCTTATCATGTAGTGAATAAGAATCCATTAATTCTCTCTTTTACGCTCTTTATGCGTTATTTATAGCGATTAACTATATAGGCTCTCGGTTTTGTGAAGAGTATCCACGTGTCAGAAACAAAACTGTGAAAAAGCCGAGCGTGATAATTTTTAAATGAAGTTATTTTCTCTTTGTTTTTAATTATGAGTTGTGCCAAATTTCTCATTTAACCTTCAGCACCTCCACCACTTCTGAGTCACATCTTTATTTGAGTTGCGCTCAGGCTCATACCCTTGATTATGGTAACTACCAATTAGGAAGTTGTACAAATGATGATGACAAATGACAAAGAAGATGACAAGGAAGAGATGACAAAAAATAAGCAGGAACTGCGTTTACACTAAGGATAAATCAACACAACTACTCCACTTTTGCCACACACCCCCCCGCCCCCTGAAAAACAGCGCCGCCTTTTTATATTATGTTAATGTGTGGGACTGATTTGGCGCCTCCCTCTCTGGTGATAAGTTGCGGCGGCGCATGCCTATGACAATATACCAAGTGGGTGGAAAAGCAAAGTGAAGGACGAGAGGATGATGCCATATTGAGGGGGATGGAAACGGATGGAACAAGAGCAAAACATTGCATAGAATAAATACATGACAAGGGTGGATGAAAGGCAGAAAGGAAGTGATAGAGAGAATAAAAATACAGACATAGATATTAAGATTGAGATAAAGAAATAAGAAAAGCAAGCGAAAAATAAAGACGGAGAAAGAGATAAATGATAGAGAAAGAAGCGTAGGAAGACCGAGAAAGACATAGGTAAGTAAGGGCAACACCACCAGCTACACTGCTGCCTCAGTCTTCGCGCCACTATTAGGCGCAGTTGCCTTAAGTTCTTATTTGCCTTTTTTTGTTTTAATACTGCTGGCTGAAGTACGTAAGCAGTTTTTAACCCATTCCCTAAACTGAACGAAGAAAGCTTGTTTCGCTTAAACTAGCTCCTGTAAACGCTACGCGAACTCAAATTTCAGATTAGCATGCTTTACCGCTAAAACTGACGCTTATGATCTTACGCGAAAGTGCTGTGCATAAGCATGAAGACACTGCGGGAATAGATTATTTTTAGTGCAGGAACACATGCCTCTTCTCGAGACTGAATAAAACTGGAATAAGCAGAAACATGCGCATCATCTTAGCTTTTTAACTGCACATTTGGCTAAAACATCACTTCACAAATATGTTGAGATGTACTATTGCCTCGCTCTTACTTTTCACTCCTTGGTACCTCACTGTGTTGTGTGTGTGTGTGTGTGTGTGTGTGTGTGTGTGTGTGTGTGTGTGTGTGTGTGTGTGTGTGTGTGTGTGTGTGTACGCGTGTGTGTGTGTGTGTGTACGCGTGTGTGTGTGTGTGTGTACGCGTGTGTGTGTGTGTGTGTGTGTGTGTGTGTGTGTGTGTGTGTGTGTGTGTGTGTGTGTGCGTGCGTGCGTGCGCGCGACATACAGGAAAAATCAAATTTTAGCATTTCTACCAACAACAAATTGTGTACAAATTGTGTACGAGGCCGAACACAAGATTGCCAGAAACTGAAGCACTTTTTTCTTGGAGAGCAATCGATGACTTCGTCACGCAGTTTTCAAGTTCCAGCGACATCTTCACGGTTTCAGTGATCATTCGGGTACGATCGTCTTCGTGCTTATGCAATACAGCGGTGTTTTCGACCTGCGCATAGCAACCACACCCCAATAAGCATTTAGTTGACAGTATGCACTTGTCCTTGTTTGCTTGTTGTCTGTGTTCTCTACAGAGCAGTATACATTCATTGTGTGGTGTTCTTTCATGCACTTCAAGCAGAGATTTGTACATCACCCCCTCCCCTTTATATACTAAGCTACAGACCCCCCACCCCTTAAATAATTTTCTGCGAAATAACCCACGCATCAGTGGTTTAATATTATGTGCCCCCCCCCCAAATAAAATAAAATAAAATAAATAAATAACCTTCGCCAAAATCTACATGTTACACTGTAAATGTCGTCGAAAAACGATAGTCTTGCGTCTGGAGAGAGTGAACAAAACGTTAATTTGATGTTCTGCGCAAGAAAATTGGTGAATGGTATTCTGAAAGCGCTGCGTTAGAGTGCCTCGAGCGTGTAACGGAGGCGAACAAGCGCATCTAGGCACGTTAGATACGAGCGCCATCTGGCAGTTATCTTCGAAAACGAAGGCGTGCGTGACCACGCAGAAAGATGCGCGCAAGTCTTGGAGATGATAAGGTGTAGAATTCAAAGCGACGGGCAGGTGCCATCCCCGTGTCGTCGTAGCAAAGCGTTGGAAACACTTCCTTGAGCATCGCGTTGCACTGTCAGCGCAGCGCGATAAACGCTACAGTCCTTAGAGTTACTTGTGTGTGTCTCTTCTAGTATAAAGGCAGACATGCAAAACATTGACGTGTTGTTATTGCGCCTCAGATATGCGCAATATTTGTTTTCTATTTGACAATCACACAACTATGAACGCTAGACCTTGAGCAATATTGGTGGCGCGGCGGATGGGGTTGGCCATACAGTGCAGTTTGGGGTATCGTTTGGGCGGACAGACAAATGTACAGACAGACAGACCAAAATTTTTCCGTCGAAGGTCTCCAAGAAAGACGATCGCCTTTAAAAATATCCTGAAACTGAAATCTAAATGCATTCGCATCGAGCGTTATTGTGCTCCGCCCCACGTCCTGCTCTCCACGTTCGAAGTTTGGAAGGCAGGCTCCAAAAGAATCTTGGCTTCGTAGATGCAGCGCGCGCACAGCTGACAACCAGCCTGCCCTCCCTTCCATGCGCGACTCCTTCATGATATTGCGCGCTGTTACTGAGCTTCCACAGCATTGTGGCGCCATCCGTCGAAAGGAGCGCTTACTGTTCGAGGATCTCTTTCTCCATCCATTGTCTCTCAATGCGCCCGCTAGATACGGAGCTTGGTGGATCGCGCGAGGTTGTTCTGTTGTTTGCTGATGCAGTCAACAAATATTAGGGTAAGTATTGTGATCTGTTTTTGTGGCGGTTGATTTCTACGCGGTTTTGCAGCGTCGGCGAGGAAGGTGAAACTAATATAGGCATATGCTTTATTCATCTGGCGTGCAACAGCCAGCAAAGACACGTGCGCCGTCCTAAAGCCGCTGATCGACGTGTCGGGACTTTGGCTCGCGCAGTTAACGCTTTCAAAATGAAACATAGCTGTAGGTTTTATGTTTGCCGCGAATCTAGGGGCCGAAAGTGTTGTGTGTATCGCGTTAGCAATATGTGTCTATGTCAAAAACCAGCGGCGTGTGAGTTTAGTTAGCTTAGTCAGTTGCTGGATTCGTAGTTGTTGCTCGATAATACCATTAGAGTGGGCATGGTATTTGCATACTTACTCTGCGGAAAACTACATGAAAAAGAATTCATGGCGGCGACTGACAAAGGTCACTTGACCAAGTTTGTAACGAATCGACGGTCGCGACTGCATGGTCGTTTTGACAGAAAAGCGACCGTTTCCTTGCAGTCGCTCAAGCTCAGCGTCTGTAGTCGCAAAGCTGGCGGACCAATTAGTGGCGCAAGAGCACATTAAAAAAAAAACCTAGAATGACTCTCGAGCTTCGCCTTCGAGAGTATAACGTGATTGCGTAATCTAGCCCCATGCACATCACCTCACTTCGGTTTTCAGTGCATGCCTCAACTGTTCCATAAGGAAGCGGATGACTGTGCGCGCAACATTGGCCGTTTCAAAGTATCCTGGAATGCCTCCTATAGTACAGTTGTTAAGTGCCCAACGCGCCACAATTATTCCTTTTGCGAATCAGCGAAGGCTCCAATGCGCGGTCCGTGTTTTCCAAAACATGTGTCAGCACCCCCCCCCCCGCCCTTCTCCAGTGCTTCCCGCCCACCACCTATCACCAATTACTACAAATGAGTGGAAACACTGTAAGCACCTATTAACAGTATTAATAATATTATGCAAGGTTGAGACAGCTGCACATATTGTGCATTTTCGATACATTCTGTTTTTTGCACCAAGCTGCTCCAAAAGCATGAAAATCGCAAAAATTGCTCAGAGCTTCGCCAAAACAGCCTCGTAAACTAGAATTTTATGGCAACCTGAGCTTCAGTGGGGGAAAAAGACCGAGTTGACTAATAAGACCCGACCAAGTGTTCTTTTCTCTCTCTCTTTTTTTACTTTGCACCTTTATGATAGCAAATGCTCCCGTGGTGTCGCCATAATATCCTCCAAACTGTTGTAAATATGCGTGACCCCACTAAAATGCGCTGCCATGCATCGAGCGTGCTGCTTCTACTAACTAGGCGACGTGTTCTGGTGCCCCTGTCGCCTATGGAAAACCACCGAGTCGGATGGCAAGCGTAGCGGGGTTGACTGTCGGGTTCTTTGTTGTGCGTAGCGCGTTCCTCCGGTCGCTGCCGTTTTCGTGTCGACGATGCCGCATGTGGTGTGCTGTCACCTACGCGTTCGCGTAAGCGAGTAACTCTAAACTTGGAGTCGTTTCCCTGCATCCGACGCGTCTCCGGGATGCTCTGGCGCGCGCACATGGTTTCTCAGAAGGGGTTCCACGAGCGACAGAACGCGTCCTGCCCATTTGCTGTTTCCGCCTAATAATTTATTTAGACAAGTGAGTTCACTTTGCATTTTGCATTTCAAAAAAGCCATAGCACGCGGAATCCGCACATCGGTATCTGGAGGTAGAGAGAAAACACACGGTTATTTACGAAGCCGTGCTGACAGAACGCGCGTTCAAACAATTTTAAACGATATTAGTGGGTACCTCGGCGTTTCATACAGTGTATGAAACGGCTGCAAGCGCATCATGAGAGTGGCATGTAAATTATGTCATAAACGGCATACATGTCACATTTGTTAATATCTCTTGACAAGCCTCACTATTTTCGGTACACCCTAAACTGAGAAATATGGCCACGGGAGCGCTGATAAAGTGGCATGTAGATCATACAGTTCATGACATACCTGTCTCGAGTTTCATGTTATGTCCTGTCATTTATATTCTTCATGTAGCCACGTCATGCCACAGCAATTTTGGAATTTTATACTTTCAAATCTGAATGCCATCTCGGACACTTTTCTTATGAACTCACTCAACACATGAATAGCTTATAATTTTTTCGTTATAACTAACCCGAACTACTAACTGATGAGAAATATAAACAGTAAAAACCAACGATTTGAAATTGCTATCTACAACTTTATTGTTACGGTCAACATTGAAACGCTATCTATTCTTTACTACACATGTTCTTCTACATTGAGAGATTCCCCTCATAAGTTTTAATAAATGGTTAGGTTAGTGAATAATAGTTCTTAAGGTTAAGAATTTCCCGATGCTTTATAGTAATTTACATCCATTCTGCAGACTTTTGGTGAGTTTTTACCAGGATCAACGTCTCCTTTCTCGTCGACTTATCAACAGTTGATTCTTTACCTCTGCAATGATGCTTTCCTGCACTAACAATTTTGCAATGCTTTTCAGGAAAAACATCCACTAAACGTAATCCCACTAAATTGCAAACACAAAGCCAAGTTGGGCTACCGTACATGCCACTAGAGCGCAATTAGCGAATAACATTGTGGTACAATTAGCTTTTCAAAAATCACACCATACATTTTCGATAAGTACACATAAGCTTTTCCGAAATCGCCCCATACATTTTCGATGAATACACATGAGCTTTTCCAAAATCGTTTCATACATTTTCAATAGATACACATGAGTGTACCAGGAAAAAATCCAGCCGGCCAGTTAAAAGTAATCACGTTGCGCAGCATAACGACCTGGTCAGCATTAAGTGCCTGTATTGCAATTAACCGAAAATCAGGCATTGCTCAGTAATCATTTTATGAACAACACTCCCCCAAAAGTCACGCCCGGCGCTTCCTCTTGGGCACGATTGACTTTGCCGCATTAGATGATGTCCCAGATTGTTGGACATGCATCAACCCATGCACCAACAGCTCCCACATTGCCAGACAAGTCTGCTTGCAGTCTGATCGGTGTCTGCGGAAAATCGGGAGACTCGGTCTGCATGGGGTTGACCTGTGGGTGACTGAAATGTGACACACGTTATATCGTTGTTATGAAATGTGTCACGGTTCAGAATATATAGATCTATAAATACATGTTATATGCTTCTACGCGCACGCACTCTCGACGCACATAATCAGATAAGTCTTCTTGCCGTCTGCTCGGCGTCTGCAGAAAATGTGCAGAACAGGTCTACAGAAAAGTCGTGTCTACAAGAAGGTGACTGGGGTGACTGATAGATGACTTGTGGGTGACAGAAAGGCCAAACCAGTTTCAGTAAGGGAAAGAAAACGGGAAGACCGGGCTGCCATATCTCCCTGACTTCGCCACTCCAATCATATATATTAAGATAGTCTCTATGTGTCAATCTTCGCGAGTAAACAGTTTCCAACTCGCTCAAGACAAGACAGCCGAGCCATTTCGAAATAGAGGAGAAAATGAAACGAGAACCCATTTGTAGAACCACGCTAAAAATTCATTGCGTGGCAGTTTTAGTTGTCTTTTATTTACTTTGTGTCGTAAGCTTGGGGAGGCATTAGAGCCGTAGGCAGGTAGCATTGCTTTAATTGCATTCAGTCGAAGCGTGTGCGACCAGATTTGCCGTGACTGCAAATACAGTACGGCGCCAGCATGGTACCCCGCGTAGTCCAGGAGCACCATAAGCCACCGAGCGTTTCGAATTCCGGTTTACTCAGGAAAAAGAAACCGTCCCCCACGTGGGCAACAAGGGGAATATGATTAGAAACGTCGTTGTGACGACCTCCTAATTGCCTCACGGCGCATTCGATTGGCCTCTTCTGAGACTCATTGCAGCGCGGTGACCCCTCACATCGGTGGAGCTGCGGCCCAGCCGAATGCTGTTTCACGCACGCCGTTTCAAGGCAGCGCGTGTCGCGAAACTCGGAGGTAGCCGACAACCTTTCATCCCGGTCTGGCTTAGCTCCGGTAGATCTCGGAAGCAGGCGGGCTGGTGACACGTGAAAGCGTGGCTGATGTCGCAGCAATCGGGTGCCCGGTCGGCAATTTAGTGCGTATTGTCGCAGTGGCATGGCTTCGACTGCTCCCGCGTAATCCTTGCAAATGAGCTCGTAAGTGGAGCCACGGGTGGTCAGTGAGCGGTTACTCTTACAGCGCAAATGGGGAGAGGCGGGTTATTGCACTGTCGTCAAGAAGTTGACGTGTTATCGAGAAGATGTCCTATGGCCGCAATCATCAGTACGTGTAGCTCTGTCTAGATAATCAGCACCATGTAGCTTGCCCACGCCTCTTTGACTGTTTCTAGTTTTGTTTTATTTGCGTTTTGGTTGTTGTGTTATTAGGGGAGAAGGTATGAGCCCTTGCACATTCACGAAGGTTGCGTCCTTGTGGTGGTTTTTTCATCAACCAGGTGTACTTGCCTATCGAAGGACAAACGGGTGACTATTTGCCGAGAGTTGTGTAAGAGAGGAGCACCGAAGGAATAAGAAGAGACCCCGGGGTTTCGCCAAGCGTTCTGAGCCGAGTATGGAGGTTAGGCATCATCGGCCCGGCCGAATCCCGTAGGGTCGCCCAACAGAAGACAGTTAATTTCCAAAGTGCTTTGCTTTTTTTTTTTTCGGCTGCGTACCCGCAGGTCGCGAGATGGAATCTCGGCTGCAGCGGCTGCAGTTCTGATGGAGGCGGAAATGCTGTAGGTCCGTGTGCTCAGATTTAAGTGCACGTCAAAAAACCCCAGGTGGTCAAAATTTCCGGAGCCTTCCACTGCGGCCTCTCTCATAATCATATAGTGGTATTGGGACGTTAAACCGCCATATCAATCAATCAATCGAACTGTTTTTTTTTTTCGTAACTTTGATGCCCGTACTTGTGTAGCTTCTGTACAGTATGTAAATACAAGTTTTTCTCAGCCTACTAAAAGTTCTGGCCGACTGGTTCACCCTACGCCTTTTCCTGACGCCGAGAAGAGCTCTCGCTGAGTGGGGCTCCGTCCTCGGACTCTGCGACCGCGTCTATCTTTCTTTTCTTCGTCTTACTTCCGTATGTGCCCGTCCTTGCGCCTCTCTCTATATCTATACTTTTCTTTTGTCCCCATTTTTTTTTTAATCCCTAATTACTCCCACCCACTGCGCAGAACTGTGGAGGTGCCCTCCATTGAGAGAGAGGCAGTAACGGAGCTGTGCTTATTTCTTCCTTTTCCCCTTTAAAAGTCACTTATAACTCCAGAGTTTCTGCTTTTCATTTTCAAGTGACCAGCAAGTCAATCACCGCTATTTGCATAGCGGCAGTACGTTTCTTTTCCCACTTTGCTATAGGACCTCGGGTGGCTCATCTCTGGTGCGTAATGGTGAGAGTAGTTTCTACAACAACGAACAGAACCCGATTTTAGATGCGGAGCATCTTATACTCGCGCCTTTAGATGCGGAGCATCTTATACTCGCGCCTTGTAGTGCGCCGTCCGCGCCGTCCGCACCGCTTCTCGAACATTCGACAGCTGACGCGTGCGCATGCGCCGTCGCGCCGTCGCCCACTCTTCCACCATCTGTGCATCCCTTCCTCCTCTACACACCGCGCGTGCTTCACTCCTCCACCATCTGTGCACCCTTCCTCCTCTACACACCGCGTTCGACATCTACAATTCTCCTGATTCTCCAGTGGACGCGCATGTGGCGTCGCGCTTCGAGAACATTCAACAGCTGACAGTGCATGCGCCGTCGAGCTGTATATATACTCAAGGTCGGCGCTCGCTCGCTCAGTTGCCGCTTTTCGGTTGGTTTGTACGGCGCGTCGACGTCCAAGGTCGCGGTGAAATGAATTCCAACGAATCCACAAACACAATGATCGACGTCCCTTCGACCAGCGCCGCCCTTTCGCATACGTGTGTACGTGTTCACTCATTTAACACCCCCTCCTACAACCACGTTAACCAATTTAGCCATCGACCCAAGTAAGTCGCAATTTAACACCCCATTTCACAACCACGTTAACCAATTTAGCCATCGACCCAAGTAAGTCGCACTTTAACACCCCGTTAACCAATTATATGCTCCGCATCCTCCTCAGTGTTCCCCCGAGGGAAGCTGCGGGCAATTTTTTTACTCCATTTTTTTAAATTAAATGTCCGCTTTGTAAAGCCGATGAGTAACAAAACTTTTATCTGCTTTTTGTATCTCTCCTTTTCTACTTCCCGCTTCAACTTATCCCGAAAACACTCCCAATCATGTACTGAATAAAAGGCTATTCTCTTACTTTCGCTCTTTATGCATTGTATTTATGGCAATGAACTATATAGGCTCTCGGTTTCGCGAAGAGTGTCCACATGTCAGAAATATAAATGTGAAAAATCCGAGTGTAATAATTTCCAAAGCAAGTTATTTTCCGTTTGTTTTTATTTATTAGTTGAGGCCAAATTTCCAATAGCACACTCAGTACCTGCACCACTTGTGAGTGACGGCGTTATTTGAGTCGAGTTCAGGCTCATACACCTACATGATGATATCTACAGACGAGGAAGTTGTACGAATGATGATGACAAATGACAAAGAAGATGAAAAAGAAGTATGACAAAAAATAGTCAGCAACTGCGTTAACACTAACGATAAATCATCACAACTACTCCACTTTTGCCACTCAAGTGTCCAGTTTGAACATCTGTACATAAAGTATAATGCGCGGTTTGGTTTGTAGATGACCAGCTGTTATTTGTACGCGTAGTATAAACTTATAACGGCGAAAATTGGATATCTCGCCGTAGTTTGTGCGGTGTCACCAGAAAAACGTCATTATGAAGCATATCGTGTTCTTTTCGTTAACTGCTTCATGTTCGTCGTCGTCTTCATCTCTTGCTTCGCTCCCTAAATCCAAGCGCCGATAGCTCCGGTGCGAAATGAAACAACTCTGATGGGCAACACTATGAATATAAAAAGAAAGAGAGCACTTCTAGGTGGGGGACGCAAATTTTTACGCGAGACGAAATTCGAACATCCGTGCACACTATCCGAAGACTAGCGGCCAGCAGAACACAGCATAGCTTATAACGTGTACTTTGTCTGATAGTTCTCATTGACATTGTGTTTAAAGAGGAAAACAAGCCCTTAAATTCGTTCATTCGCAAATCTGTATGTTACAGTACACCTAGGCGTGTGCAAGGTTCCCCTTTAGTGGGGAAGGGGGGAGGCGAGACTTCGTCGCGGCGCCCCCTTTCTTGTTAGGTCAAGGTATGGGGCTGCATTTTTGCCTTCCTCCCCGAATAACAGCGCCGCCTCTTCCTATTATGCTAATGTGTGCGGCTGATTTTGCGCCTCCTTCTCAGGTGATCAGTTTAATCTGGCGCCCCCTCCTGCCTCCCTCGTGCGCACGCCTATGACAGTATACGAACTGGGTGGGAAAGCGAAGTGAAGGACGAGAGGCTGATGCGATATTGAGGGGGATGGAAAGGGATGGAAGGAGAGAACAAAACACAATATAAAAGAAAGATGACAAGAGAGAATTAAAAGCAGAAAAAAGTGATAGGGAGAATAAAATACTGATAAAGATATTAAGATCGAGATAAAGAAATAAAAAGAGGAAGCGAGACATAAAGACAAACAAAGTGATAAAGAATAGCGAAAGGAGCGTGGAAAGACCTAGAAAGACATGGGGAGGTGAGGGGAACGCCAACGGCTACGCTGCTGCCTCAGTCTTCGCACCACTACACGGCGAAGTTGCACAAAGTTTTCTTTTCTCTTTTTTTTGTTTTTAATACTGCCGGTTGAAGTACGTAAGCAGTTTTTAACCCATCCCTTACACTGACAGAAGAAACTTTGTTACGCTTAAACAAGCTCCTGCAAAAGCAACGCGAACTCACATTTCACAATAGCATGTATGCTGGACTGCTGAAAGTGAAGATTATTATCTCATGCGAAAGTGCTGGGCATAAAAGCTCGAAGACACTCTGGGGATAGCTTATTTTTGAGTGCAGCAACAAATGCCTCTTCTCGAGACTGAATAGAACTGGAGTACGCAGAAACATGCGCATCATCTCAGCTTTAGGAAATTTAACTGTGTGTTTGGCTAAAAGATCACTTCGCAAATATGCCGAGATGCACTATTGCCTCGCTTTTACTTTTTACTCCTTGGCGCCTCAGTGTGTGTGTGTGTGTGTGTGTGTGTGTGTGTGTGTGTGTGTGTGTGTGTGTGTGTGTGTGTGTGTGTGTGTGTGTGTGTGTGTGTGTGTGTGTGTGTGTGTGTGTGTGTGTGTGTGTGTGTGCGTATGCGTGTGTATTTGTGTGTGTGTGCGTGAGCGTGCGTGTGCGTGTGTGTGCGCGCGTGTGCGTGCGTGCGTGTGTGTATGTGTGTGTGCGTGTGTGTGTGTGCGTGCGCTTGTGTGTATGTGTGTGTGCATGCGCGTGTGTTTGTGTGCGTGCGTGCGTGTGTGTGTGTGTGTGTGTGTGTGTGTGTGTGTGTGTGTGTGTGTGTGTGTGTGTGTGTGTGTGTGTGTGTGTGTGTGTGTGTGTGTGTGTGTGTGTGTGTGACATAAAGGAAAAATTAAATATTACCATTTCTACGAACAACACATTGTGTACACCCGATGCACAAGGCTCAATAGCAGATTCATTAACCACGCGCACCATTTGCCAGACACTGAATCTCTTTCTTTATGGAAGAGCAATTGATGACTTCTTCACGCAGTTTTCAGGTTCCAGCGTCATGTTCATGGTTTCAATGATCATCCGGGTACGATCGTCTTCGTGCTTATGGAATACAGCTGTGTTTTCGACCTGCGCATAGCAACCACTTCTAAATAAGCCTTTAGTTGAGAGTCTGCGCTTGTCCTTGTCTGCTTCTTATCTGTGTTTTCTACACCGCAGTATACATCGGTTGGATCACCCACGCACCCATAGTTTAATATTACCTACCCCCGCCAAAACTAAATTAAAATAAATAATAAAAACATCCTGAAACTGAAATTGATATGCATTCGACACGAGCGTTATTGTGCTGCGCCCCACGTCCTGCTCTCCACGTTCGAAGTTTGGAAGGCCGGCACCAAAAGAAGCATGGCTTCGTAGATGCAGCGCGCGCACAGCTAACAACCAGCCTGCCCTCCCTTCCATGTGTGACTCCGTCATGATATTGCGCGCTGTTACTGACCTTCCACAGAATTGTGGCGCCATCCGTCGAAAGGAGCGCTTACTGTTCGCGGATCTCTTTCTCCATCCTTTGTCGCTCAATGCACCCGCTAGATACGGAGCTTGGTGGACGAAGTTATTCTTTTGTTCGCTGATGCAGTCAACCAATATGAAGGTAAGTATTGCGATCTGTTATTGTGTTGGTTGATTTCTACGTGGTTTTGCAGCATCTCCGAAACAGGTATGGGCATATTTTTTTATTCATCTGGCGTGCAACAGCCAGAAAAGACACCTGAGCCGTCCTAAAGCCGCTGATCGACGTGTCGAGACTTGGCTCACGCAGTTAGGATTTTCAAAATAAAACATAGGTGTCGGTTCAATGCTCGTCTAGTGACCGAAAGGGTTGTGCGTATCGCGTTAGCAATATGTGTCTGTGTCAGAAACCGGCAGCATGTGAGTTTAGTCTTAGCTTCATCAATTGCTGGGTTCATAGCTGTTGAGCGATAAGACGATTATAGTGGCCGTAATTTAGGACCTGTAGGTCAAAGTGAACTGTCCACGAGGAAGGCATGGTATTTGCATACTTACTGTGCGGAAAACAATATGAAAGCGAATTCATGGCGGCGACTGACAAAGGTCACTTGACGAAGTTTGTAACGAACCGACGGTCGAGAGGGCATGGTCGTTTTGACAGAAAAGCGACCGTTTCCTTGCAGTTGCTCTAGCACAGCGTCTGTATTCGCAAAGCTGCCAGGCCAATCAGTGGTGCAAGAGCTCCTTAACCTTGGATGACTCTTGAGCTTCGCCGTCGAGAGTAGAACGTGATGGCGTAATCTAGCCCAATGCACATCACCTCACTTCTGTTTTCAGTGCATGCCTCAATTGTTCCATAAGGAAGCGTATGACTGTGCGCGCAATAGTGGCCGTTTCAAAGTATCCTGGAATTCCTCCTATAAGTACAGTTGTTAAGTTCCCAACGCCCCAGAATTATTTCTTTTGCGAATCAGCGAAGGCTCCAATGCGCGGTCCGTGTTTTCCAAAACATGTGTCAGCACCCCCCCCCCCGCCCTTTTCCAGTGCTTCCCGCCCACCACCTATCACCAATTACTACAAATGAGTGGAACCACTGTAAGCACCTATTAACAGTATTTCTACTATGATGCAAGGGTGAGACAGCGGCGGATATTGCGCATTTTTGAGAGATTCCGTTTTTTGCACCAAGCTGCTCCAAAAACATAAAAATCGCGAAAATTGCTCACAGTCTAAAACAGCCTCGAAAGCTTGAATTTTGATGCCAATATCAACTTCAGTGGGCAAAAAAGGCCGTGTTGACTAATAAGACGCGACCAAGTGTGTTCTTCTCTCTCTCTCTCTCTCTCTCTCTCTCTCTCTCTCTCTCTCTCTCTCTCTCTCTCTGTTTAGTTTGCACCTTTTTGATGGCAAATGCTCCCGTGGTGCCGCCATAATCTCTTCTAAAACTTTGTAACTATGCGTGACCCCCACTAAAATGCGCTGCCATGCATCGAGCGGTCTGCTTCTACTAACTAGGCGACGTGTTCTGGTGCCACTGTCGCCTATGGAAAACCACCGAGTCGGATGGCAAGCGTAGCGGGGTTGACTGTCGGGTTCTTTGTTGTGCGTAGCGCGTTCCTCCGGTCGCTGCCGTTTTCGTGTCGACGATGCCGCATGTGGTGTGCTGTCACCTACGCGTTCGCGTGAGCGAGTAACTCTAAACTTGGAGTCGTTTCCCTGCATCCGACGTGCCTCCTGGATGCTCTGGCGCCCGCACATGGTTTCTCAGAAGGGGTTCCACGAGCGACAGAACGCGTTCAGCCCATTCCTTGTTTCCGCCCATTAATTTATTTAGACAAGTTAGTTCTCCTTGCATTTTGCATTTCAAAAAAGCCATAGCACGCGGAATCCGCACATTGGTATCTGGAGGTAGAGAGAAAACACTTAGTAATTTGCGAAGCCGTGGTGACAGAACGCGCGTTCAAACAATTTTAAACGATATTAGCGGGTACCTCGGTGTTTCATCCAGTGTATGAAACGGCTGCAAGCGCATCATGAGAGTGGCATGTAAATCATGTCATAAACGGCATACATGTCATATTTGTTAATATTTCTTGACAAGCCTCACTATTTTCGGTACACCCTAAACTGAGAAATATGGCCACGGGAGCGCTGATAAAGTGACATGTAGACCATACAGTTCATGAAATACCTGTTTTTAGTTTCATGTTATGTCCTGTCATTTATATTCTTCATGTAGCCACGTCATGCCACAGCAATTTAGGAATTTTATACTTTCAAATCTGAATGCCATCTCGGACACTTTCCTTATGAACTCACTCAACACATGAATAGCATATAATGTTTTTCGTTATAACTAACCCGAACTACTAACTGATGATAAATATAAACAGTAAAAACCAATGATATGAAATTGTTATCTACAACTTTATTGTTACTGTCAACATTGAAACGCTATCTATTCTTTACTACACATGTTCTTCTACATTGAGCGCTTCCCCTCATAAGTTTTAATAAATGGTTAGGTTAGTGATAAATAGTTCTTAAGGTTAAGAATTTCCCGATGCTTTATAGTAATCTATATCACATCTGCAGACTTTTGGTGAGTTTTTACCAGGATCAACGTCTCCTTTCTCGTCGACTTACCAACAGTTGATTATTTACCTCTGCAATGATGCTTTCCTGCACTATCCATTTTCCAATGCTTTTCAGGAAAAACACCCACTAAACGTAATCCCACTAAATTGCAAAGACAAAGCCAAATTGGGCTACCGTACATGCCACTAGAGCGCAATTAGCGAATAACGTTGTGCTACAACTAGCTTCTCAAAAATCACCCCATACATTTTCAATAAATACACATAAACTTTTCTGAAATCGCCCCATACATTTTCGATGAATACACATGAGCCTTTTTAAAATCGCCTAATACATTTTCAATAGATACACATGAGTGTACCGGGAAAAAATCGAACCGGCCAGTTTAAAGTAATCACGTTGCGCAGCATAACGACCTTGTCAGTGTTCAGTGCCCGAATCGCAATTAACGAAAAATCAGGCATTGCTCAGTAATCACTGTATGAACAACATTCCCCCAAAAGTCACGCGCAGCGCTTCCTCTCGAGCACGGTTGACTTTGACGCACTAGATGATGTCCCAGATTGTTGGACATGCATCAACCCATGCACCAACAGCTCCCACATTACCAGACAAGTCTGCTTGCAGTCTGATCGGTGTCTGCGGAAAATCGGGAGACTCGGTCTGCATGGGGTTGACCTGTGGGTGACTGAAATGTGACACACATTATATTGTTGTTATGAAATGTGTCACGGTTCAGAATATATAGATCTATAAATATATGTTATATGCTTCTACGCGCACGCACTCTCGACGCACATAATCAGAAAAGTCTTCTTGCCGTCTGCTCGGCGTCTGCAGAAAATGTGCAGAACTGGTCTACAGAAAAGTTGTGTCTACAAGAAGGTGACTGGGGTGACTGATAGATGACTCGTGGGTGACAGAAAGGCCAAACCAGTTTCAGTAAGGGAAAGAAAACGGGAAGACCGGGCTGCCATATCTCCCTGACTTCGCCACTCCAATCATATATATTAAGATAGTCTCTATGTGTCAATCTTCGCGAGTAAACAGTTTCTAACTCGCTAAAGACAAGACAGCCGAGCCATTTCGAAATAGAGGGGAAAATGAAACGAGAACCCATTTGTAGAACCACGCTAAAAATTCATTGCGTGGCAGTTTTAGTTGTCTTTTATTTACTTTGTGTCGTAAGCTTGGGGAGGCATTTGAGCTGTAGGCAGGTAGCATTGCTTTAATTGCATTCAGTCGAAGCGTGTGCGACCAGATTTGCCGTGACTGCAAATAGAGTACGGCGCCAGCATGGTACCCCGCGTAGTTCAGGAGCATCATAAGACACCGAGCGTTTTGAATTCCGGTTTACTCAGGAAAAAGAAACCGTCCCCTACGTGGGCAACAAGGTGAATATGATTAGAAACGTCGTTGTGACGACCTCCTAATTGCCTCACGGCGCATTCGATTGGCCTCTTCTGAGACTCATTGCAGCGCGGTGACCCCTCACATCGGTGGAGCTGCGGCCCAGCCGAATGCTGTTTCACGCACGCCGTTTCAAGGCAGCGCGTGTCGCGAAAACTCGGAGGTAGCCGACAACCTTTCATCCCGGTCTGGCTTAGCTCCGGTAGATCTCGAAAGCAGGCGGGCTGGTGACACGTGAAAGCGTGGCTGATGTCGCAGCAATCGGGTGCCCGGTCGGCAATTTAGTGCGTATTGTCGCAGTGGCATGGCTTCGACTGCTCCCGCGTAATCCTTGCAAATGAGCTCGTAAGTGGAGTCACGGGCGGTCAGCGAGCGGTTACTCTTACAGCGCAAATGGGGAGAGGCGGGTTATTGCCCTGTCGTCAAGAAGTTGACGTGTTACATAGAAGATGTCCTATGGCCGCAATCATCAGTACGTGTAGCTCCGTCTAGATAGTTAGCACCATGGAGCTTGCCCACGCCTCTTTGACTGTTTCTAGTTTTGTTTTATTTGCGTTTTGGTTGTTGTGTTATTAGGGGAGAAGGTATGAGCCCTTGCACATTCACGAAAGTTGCGTCCTCGTGGTGGTTTTTTCATCAACCAGTTGTACTTGTCTATCAGAGGACAAACGGGTGACTATTTGCCGAGAGTTGTGTAACAGCGGAGCACCGAAGGAATAAGAAGAGGCCCCGGGGTTTTGCCAAGCGTTCTGAGCCGAGTATGGAGGTTAGGCATCATCGGCCCGGCCGAATCCCGTAGGGTCGCCCAACAGAAGACAGTTCATTTCCAAAGTGCTTTGCTTTTTTTTTTTCGGCTGCGTACCCGCAGGTCGCGAGATGAAATCTCGGCTGCAGCGGCTGCAGTTCTGATGGAGGCGGAAATGCTGTAGGTCCGTGTGCTCAGATTTAAGTGCACGTCAAAAAACCCCAGGTGGTCAAAATTTCCGGAACCTTCCACTGCGGCCTCTCTCATAATCATATAGTGGTATTGGGACGTTAAACCGCCATATCAATCAATCAATCGAACTGTTTTTTTTTTCGTAACTTTGATGCCCGTACTTGTGTAGCTTCTGTACAGTTTGTAAATACAAGTTTTTCTCAGCCTACTAAAAGTTCTGGCCGACTGGTTCACCCTACGCCTTTTCCTGACGCCGGGAAGAGCTCTCGCTGAGTGTGGCCCCGTCCTCGGACTCTGCGACCGCGTCTATCTTTCTTTTCTTCGTCTTACTTCCGTATGTGCCCGTCCCTGCGCCTCTCTCTATATCTATACTTTTCTTTTGTCTCTATTTTTTTTTAATCCCTAATTACTCCCATCCACTGCTCAGAACTGTGGAGGTGCCCTCCATTGAGAGAGAGGCAGTAACGGAGCTGTGCTTATTTCTTCCTTTTCCCCTTTAAAAGTCACTTATAACTCCAGAGTTTCTGCTTTTCACTTTCAAGTGACCAGCAAGTCAATCACCGCTATTTGCATAGCGGCAGTACGTTTCTTTTCCCAGTTTGCTATAGCACCTCGGGTGGCTCATCTCTGGTGCGTAATGGTGAGAGTAGTTTCTACAACAACGAACAGAAGCCGAATTTTACTCCATTTTTTAAATTAAATGGCCGCTTTGTAAAGCCGATGAGTAACAAAACTTTTATCTGCTTTTTCTATCTCTCCTTTTCTACTTCCCGCTCCAACTTATCCCAAAAACACTCCCAATAATGTAGTGAATAAGAGGCTATTCTCTTACTTTCGCTCTTTATGCGTTGTATTTATGGCAATGAACTATATAGGCTCTCGGTTTTGTGAAGAGTGTCCACATGTCAGAAATATAAATGTAAAAAATCCGAGTGTGATAATTTCCAAAGCAAGTTATTTTCCGTTTGTTTTTATTTATTTGTTGAGGCCAAATTTCTCATAGCACACTCAGTACCTGCACCACTTGTGAGTGACAGCGTGTTTTGAGTCGAGTTCAGGCTCATACACCTACATGATGATATCTACAGACGAGGAATTTGTACGAATGATGATGACAGATGACAAAGAAGATGACTAAGAAGTTATGACAAAAAATAGTCAGCAACTGCGTTAACACTACCGATAAATCATCACAACTACTCCACTTTTGCCACTCAAGTGTCCAGTTTGAACATCTGTACATAGAGTATAATGCGCGGTTTGGTTTGTAGAGGACCAACTGTTATTTGTACGCGTAGTATAAACTTATAACGGCGAAAATTGGATATCTCGCCGTAGTTTGTGTGGTGTCACCAGAAAAACGTCATCATGAACCATATCGTGTTCTTTTCGTTAACTGCTTCATGTTGGTCGTCGTCTTCATCTCTTGCTTCGCTCCCTAAACCCAAGCGCCGATAGCTCCGGTGCGAAATGAAACAACTCTGATGGGCAACACTATGAATATGAAAAGAAAGAGAGCATTTCTAGGGGGGGGGGGGCACGCAAATTTTACGCGAGACGAAATTCGAACATCTGTGCACACTATCCGAAGACTAGCGGCTAGCAGAACACAGCATAGCTTATAACGTGTACTTTGTCTGATAGTTCTCATTGACATTGTGTTTAGCTAGAGAAACACAGAGTGTTAGATTACTCGCGTATAAATCGCTTATAAGACCAAAATTAGAATAGGCATCTGCCATCTGGAGCCCCCATCAAACATACCTAATCACTGCCTTGGAAGGTGTTCAAAATCGGGCCACCCGTTTCATCCATTCCTCATATTCATATGACATCAGCATTTCACCATTGAAACATGAATCTGGCCTATCACTCCTTTCTTATCGTCGCCGCATTGCTAGCCTAACCCTTTATCATAAGTTTTTTTATTCTTCACTCAATCAAGCTCCTTATATAACAGCCGCCTCACGCATTTCCCACCGCACCAGTCATTCACTTCAAGTTGCCCGCCCGCCATCACGCACCACTGCGTTTGCTGCTTCGTTTTTCCTCAGAGCAGCTTCAGACTGGAACGGCCTGCCCTACGACATTGTCACAATTGCCTCATCATCTACCTTCCTGGAACGCCTCACCGATCATCTGCCATGTTAATTCAATTTTAACTGTTTGTTTGCAATGTTAATTGAATCTCCGCTGTTTTGAATTGTAATCCCACCCCTTATGTAACACCCCCTGAATGGGGGCCTTTAAGGAAATAAAACTGAACTGAACTGAAAACTGAAACGAGCCCTTAAATTCCTTTATTCGCAAATCTGTATGTTACAGTATACCTAGGCGTGTGCAAGGTTCCCCTTTAGTGGGGAAGGGGGGAGGCGAGACTTCGTCGCGGCGCCCCCTTCCTTATTAGGTCAAGGTATGGGGCTGCATTTTTGCCTCCCTCCCCGAATAACAGCGCCGCCTCTTCCTATTATGCTAATGTGTGCGGCTGATTTTGCGCCTCCTTCTCAGGTGATCAGTTTAATCTGGCGCCCCCTCCTGCCCCCCTCGTGCGCACGCCCAGACAGTATACGAACTGGGTGGGAAAGCGAAGTGAAGGACGAGAGGATGATGCGATATTGAGGGGGATGGAAAGGGATGGAAGGAGAGAACAAAACACAGTATAAAAGAAAGATGCCAAGAGAGAATGAAAGGCAGAAAAAAAGTGATAGGGAGAATAAAATACTGATAAAGATATTAAGATCGAGATAAAAAAATAAAAAGAGGAAGCGAGACATAAAGACAAACAAAGAGATAAAGAATAGCGAAAGAAACGTGGAAAGACCGAGAAAGACATGGGGAGGTGAGGGGAACGCCAACGGCTATGCTGCTGCCTCAGTCTTCGCACCACTACACGGCGAAGTTGCACTAAGTTTTTTTTCTCTTTTTTTTTTTGTTTTTAATACTGCCGGTTGAAGTACGTAAGCAGTTTTTAACCCATCCCTTACACTGACGGAAGAAACTTTGTTACGCTTAAACAAGCTCCTGCAAAAGCAACGCGAACTCACATTTCACAATAGCATGTATGCTGGACCGCTGAAAATGAAGATTATTATCATGCGAAAGTGCTGGGCATAAAAGCTCGAAGACACTCTGGGGATAGCTTATTTTTTAGTGCAGCAACAAATGCCTCTTCTCTAGACTGAATAGAACTGGAGTACGCAGAAACATGCGCATCATCTCAGCTTTAGGGAATTTAACTGTGTGTTTGACTAAAAGATCACTTCGCAAATATGCCGAGATGCACTATTGCCTCGCTTTTACTTTTTACTCCTTGGCGCCTCAGTGTATGTGTGTGTGTGCGTGTGTGTGTGTGTGTGTGCGTGCGTGCGTATGCGTGTGTATTTGTGTGTGTGTGCGCGAGCGTGCGTGTGTGTGTGTGTGCGTGCGTATGCGTGTGTATTTGTGTGCGTGCGTGCGTGCTCGCGTGTGTGCGTGCGAGTGTGTGTATGCGTGCGTGTGTGTGTGCGCGCGTGCGTGCGTGCGTGTGTGTATGTGTGTGCGTGCGTGCGTGTGTGTGTGTGTGTGTGTGTGTGTGTATGTGTGTGTGTGTGTGTGTATGTGTGTGTGTGTGTGCGTATGTGTGTATGTGTGTGTGCGTGCTGCTTGCGTGCGCGTGTGTGTATGTGTGTGTGCGTGCGCGTGTGTTTGTGTGTGTGTGTGTGCGTGCGACATACAGGAAAAATAAATATTACCATTTCTACAAACAACACATTGTGTACACCCGATGCACGAGGCTGAATAGCAGATTCACTAACCACGCGCACCATTTGCCAGACACTGAATCTCTTTCTTTATGGAAGAGCAATTGATGACTTCTTCACGCAGTTTTCAGGTTCCAGAGTCATGTTCACGGTTTCAATGATCATCCGGGTACGATCGTCTTCGTGCTTATGCAATACAGCTGTTTTCGACCTGCGCATAGCAGCCACACCTAAATAAGCCTTTAGTTGAGAGTCTGCGCGTGTCCTTGTCTGCTTCTCATCTGTGTTCTCTACACCACAGTATACATCGGTTGCATCACCCACGCACCCATAGTTTAATAATACCTGCCCCCGCCAAAACTAAATTAAAATAAATAATAAAAACGTCCTGAAACTGAAATTGATATGCATTCGACACGAGCGTTACTGTGCTCCTCCCTACGTCCTGCTCTCCACGTTCGAAGTTTGGAAGGCCAGCCCCAAAAGAAGCATGGCTTCGTAGATGCAGCGCGCGCACAGCTGACAACCAGCCTGCCCTCCCTTCCATGCGCGACTCCGTCATGATATTGCGCGCTGCTGTTGACCTTCCACAGCATTGTGGCGCCATCCGTCGAAAGGAGCGCTTACTGTTCGAGGATCGCTTTCTCCATCCATTGTCTCTCAATGCGCCCGCTAGATACGGAGCTTGGTGGATCGCGCGAGGTTGTTCTGTTGTTTGCTGATGCAGTCAACAAATATTAGGGTAAGTATTGTGATCTGTTATTGTGGCGGTTGATTTCTACGCGGTTTTGCAGCGTCTGCGAGGAAGGTGAAACTAATATAGGCATATGCTTTATTCATCTGGCGTGAAACAGCCAGCAAAGACACGTGCGCCGTCCTAAAGCCGCTGATCGACGTGTCGAGACTTGGCTCACGCAGTTAGGATTTTCAAAATAAAACATAGGTGCCGGTTCAATGCTCTCCGCAATTCTAGTGACCGAAAGGGTTGTGTGTATCACGTTAGCAATATGTGTCTATGTAAAAACCAGCGGCATGTGAGTTTAGTCTTAGCTTCGTCAGTTGCTGGATTCGTAGTTGTTGCTCGATAATACCATTAGAGTGGCCATAGTTTAGGACCCGTAGATCTAAGTAGTGAAGTGTCCACGAGGAAGGCATGGTATTTGCATACTTACTGTGCCGAAAACAACATGACAGCGAATTCATGGCGGCGACTGACAAAGGTCACTTGACGAAGTTTGTAACGAACCGACGGTCGAGAGGGCATGGTCGTTTTGACAGAAAAGCGACCGTTTCCTTGCAGTTGCTCTAGCACAGCGTCTGCACTCGCAAAGCTGTCAGGCCAATCAGTGGTGCAAGAGCACCTTAACCTTGGATGACTCTTGAGCTTCGCCGTCGAGAGTAGAACGTGACTGCTTAATCTAGCCCCATGCACATCGCCCCACTTCGGTTTGCACTGCATGCCTCAACCACGCCATAACGAAACGGACGACTGTGCACGCAACATTGGCCGTTTCAAAGTATCCTGGAATTCCTCCTATAAGTACAGTTGTTAAGTGCCCAACGCGCCACAATTATTCCTTTTGCGAATCGGTGAAGGCTCTAATGCGCGGTCCGTGTTTTCCAAAACATGTGTCAGCACCCCCCCCCTCCCTTCTCTAGTACTTCCCGCCCACCACCTATCACTAACTACTACAAATGAGTGGAGCCGCTGTAAGCACCTATTAACCTATTAATTAAGTATTTATATTATCATGCAAGGGTGAGACAGCTGCGCATGTTGCGCATTTTCGATACATTTCCGTTTCTTTGCACCAAGCTGCTCCAAAAACATAAAAATCGCGAAAATTGCTCAGAGTCTAAAACAGCCTCGAAAGCTTGAATTTTGATGCCAACGTCAACTTCAGTGGGGAAAAAAGGCCGTGTTGACTAATAAGACGCGACCAAGTGTGTTCTTTTCTTTCTCTCTCTCTCTCTCTCTCTCTCTCTCTCTCTCTCTCTCTCTCTCTCTCTTTAGTTTGCACCTTTCTGATGGCAAATGCTCCCGTGGTACCGCCATTATCTCCTCTAAACTGTTGAAAATATGCGTGACCCCACTAAAATGCGCTGCCATGCATCGAGCGTGCTGCTTCTACTAACTAGGCGACGTGTTCTGGTGCCACTGTCGCCCATGGAAAACCACCGAATCGGATGGCAAGCGTAGCGGGGTTGACTGTCGGGTTCTTTGTTGTGCGTAGCGCGTTCCTCCGGTCGCTGCCGTTTTCGTGTCGACGATGCCGCTTGCGGTGTGCTGTCACCTATACGCGTTCGCGTTAGCGAGTAACTCTAAACTTGGAGTCGTTTCCCTGCATCCGACGCGTCTCCTGGATGCTCTGGCGCGTGCACTTGGTTTCTCAGAAGGGGTTCCATGAGCGACAGAACGCGTTCAGCCCATTCCCTTTTTCCGCCCATTAATTTATTTAAACAAGTGAGTTGTCCTTGCATTTTGCATTTTAAAAAAGCCACAGCACGCGGAATCCGCACATCGTTGTCTGGGGGTAGAGAGAAAACACTCGGTTATTTGCGTAGCCGTGGTGACAGAACGCGCGTTCAAATATATTTAAACGATATTAGCGGGTACCTCGGCGCTCCTTAACGTGTCGGCGATCACGTGGCACAGATGAGCGATGACATTCCACTGCTCCGTATTGTAATCGAAACTCGCCACGACGCTCGAACAAGCGTCACTGCTTGTTGGCTCTGGGCTTATTCAGCTTTTAGGTTTTGCTTTATCTTCGATTGGTGTTTCTGTTGGTAGCCATTCCGCATTTTGACTGGCGAAGTTAGTTTTCTTTATTTTTTACTTGAAATAAACCCGGCCTCTGTACATTCGGAAATTCGTTTGCGTGGACACGAGTTTCTGATCTCCGCTGCGCGAGTCCAGCGGTGCGTGTAGCAATAGCAAGTCGATGTATTATCAGGAGTTCTACATCGACATTGATGACCTACGATAATAAACAAAATAGAACTAACAAACGTGGGCCGTATTATAATGTGTGGTTGCTCGTGTGGAGGAGCGTTATCAGTACTATTCACTTATCACTTACTATCATAGGCACGCGCTTTACGAGATAGTCGATGCAGCGAGGTTTATTGGTTCTCGCGCAACACTCTCTGAGGTGGTCCTGCATGAGGTGGCCGTGAACGGTGGTGCAGCACGCTTTTGTTGGATTTTAAAAGCTTGCAGTACACTTCACGCTATCATACCAGGCTTCTTTTTAAGCGAAAGCCCACTGTTACGTATACTATAGCTAAGAATCTTGTGCAATCACAATTTTTGAATTTTTTTAGTGTGATGTGTGTTTTTTTTTAAACGTTTCCTAAGAACCTAGTTTTCAACATAACCGTTTTTTACGTTTTTTTAGTACATATTTGTTACGAGGACTCGATAGTCCACGTGGTAGGTAAAAAGGTGGTGCAATTCATACCTGGCGATAAGCTGTTCAAAAACTTCTTTCAAAATGAGTTGAAATGTGCATTGGGGCCTCTACTTTGCTAAAATTTTGTCTTTTCAAGCTCCCAGGGCGACATATAAAATGACACTAACTGCTCCCAAGCAAGGTTCTTTTGCTCCCAAATTGCCCCGCCCCGGTGGTCTAGTGGCTAAGGTACTCGGCTGCTGACCCGCAGGGCGCGGGTTCAAATCTCGGCTGCGGCGGCGTCATTTCCGATGGAGGCGGAAATGTTGTAGGCCCGTGTGCTCAGATTTGGGTGCATGTTAAAGAACCCCAGGTGGTCTAAATTTCCGGAGCCCTTCACTACGGCGTCTCTCATAATCATATAGTGGTTTTGGGACGTTGAACCCCACATAGCAATCAATCAATGCTCCCAAATTGAAGGTTTGCTGCTCCGAAAAGTACTCGCAATTTAAACTCAGCCGTCTCACCCCTGTCAGGGGTGCAACAGCTGCGCACTCTGCGCCAAGTCGATACAATTCGCGGTTGTTGTGCCGAGCTGCGCCAAATTGGCAAAATTTGTCGAAATTGCGCCAGTCTGTGCCAAAATGTCCAGCCAACCTCAAACTTTTCTCCAGTGCACTAATTTCAGTGAGAAATGCAGGCCATGTCGGCCACCTGCAGTTTGCGTCATCAGCCAAAGCGCGCAGACCGCGAAAATAGTGCCTAGAATATACTTCAAATGGCACCCGCCCTACGCTTGTGAGATAAGATCGACCAGGTAAAGAAAGAACGCTGCGCGCCCACCGCTTCACTGACCGCAGTGTATTTCCATCGGCGGGACGATGGAAGATAAACATTCGTTGCTGCAGCCACCAAAATTTCGTGTGAAATGTAAATTTTCTGGCCTGAAAACGCGGCTATATGGCTGGTGAGGAACTAAAGCTGGAAGCGTATGCTGCGTTTTCCGTGCGCGGACAAGATCCACGTGCTGCGAATGCCGGCGTTGCCAGCGACCACGTTAATGATCCTAGCTGTGCCACATAAAACTTTTTTCTCTTGATGTTGGAATGTCCCTTCCGTGGTCCTTGCGATAGATATCCGGTACCGTCGCGAGCAAACAGGCGCGCGCCTTCGTTAGTTTACCTCGCCCAAAGCGTCTTGCAAGGGAGCAGAAGCGGCTCTTAACCACGGTGAACTAAAAAAAAATAAGTGTGGGAAGTGTGAATGGTGGAGGAGGGATATAGCGGTTAGATATTTATCGGCTTTGGTTCTAACACGGGCAGAAACTGCTGTTTAAGCCACCTTCGCCGCAGTACATCGGTTCTGTGAAAAAGCGTATTCCGATTTGGAAGGGGCTGTTAGCTCAAGTCACGGGACACTGCACATTTAGTTCAGTTACTCATGCCTTTACAGGATGCATAATGCGGAACACCAATATAAACACGGATGTCTAAATAAGCTATTGACAAATATTTAAATTAGTGTATGACACATTTCTGCCCCTCCCCCCCCCAAAAAAAACTAACTAAAATGTGCACCAGTTTTTTTTTTCGCCACCCCTACTCTTCTGTTTTACAAATCACCCAAATATTAAGGTCGCGAGTTTGTTATATCAATATTTGAGCTCGTAGAGTCTGCCAAATCATTTGACAGGCACAAGAAATGCTAATATAGACGTTATTTGTGTTTGCTCAGCGGGGTAGTTCAAAATACTACTTTCATTAAAATAGGAGTGGTCATATTTATACTGCACAATTTATGTGATGTTGAATGGTTTATACATATCTTTTCTTTTTTTTCTAAACGTAAGCTTTTTTTTATACTGCTCCGAATTTGGTATTTCGTGATAAATATTGCATGTTTTTCTGCCCGTAACCTGTTCCAAGTCTGAATATTAGTGCTCCAAAAGTAACATTTTGCTGATCGGAAAATTACTCCAAGTTGCATTTCGGCTGTTTCACCCCTGCGTACATTGTTGAAATGTCTCTCTTCTGTCCTTTCTGTTATTGTTGCGGCCCGCTTCAGCAAAGGCATTACGAGCTTGGCAGTTAACCCTTTCTCGGGAACCTCACGGAGGTGTCCAAATCACCCAAACTCTCGCTTCGGAAGGCAAGTGTCGGCCAGAGACCCTGCGATGATTCGGTCGAAATGGAAAATCTTTAACATATTCGAAGCAGCTACGACGAGGGGCCTTAGTTACTCTCTCCTTGATCTCGGGTCCGTAAGTTAATCACCCCTCGAATTTCATCCCGCCTGGAACGTTAGAGCGACACGACTTCTTGCTGGGCGACTTGGTTCAGCAAACCCGTGTGCATAGATGCGATGCACCAGTAGTCGCATTCATGTAAACTAGTAAAAGAATGGATAGCTGGGCGAGTTGGTTTGAGGACATTCTTGGAAACATTTTGGCGAGCACACAATAGACAAAAATGCACCCACGTGTCGTCTCACCTTTAGTTTTTTTTAACTATTGTGTACGTGCCGAATTGTTACCAAGAATGTCATATAAAGGAGGTTATGGTATGTTTTATACTCCGTTTCATACATCAGGTGCAACGCTGCGCAAGCTATGAAAAAAGTTACCCAGCAAAACGTGTAACTGCACACGTTTCGTGGTCGCTCGCTTGAAATCTGAATTGTGCCGGTGCACCCTCGCGTTTCTTTGTGGTCCCCTTCGGCGCGACTGACGAACAGCTGAAAGCGGAGTGAGCGCAAATCAACGCGGGTACCGAATGACCCTGTGGTGTGTTATTCTGCACTGACACTGGAAGTCCAGGTGGGCGCCATCATGACGTACCAGAGTGGAAAGCCTGTATGTGACGTCACGTCACATGCAGAATAACATAGTAACAGACGTTCAACGGCGTTTTGTTTGTAAGGCACATAATATCTTCATTTACCTTCCGCCCTAGTAACGAAAGAAATCTTAAATTTTATTTGTAAGAACTTCGCACTTCTTTTTGTTGCGAACTTATCGACTCCAAGAAGTCTCACTAGCTTCCGCAACGTTGCACATGATGTGTGAAACAAACTAAAGTGTCGGTGACCGTGCAATAATAAAGCCGGGCAACGTTGTGCAGGGCAACAGAGTCGTGAGATGTTTTGTTGAGGTGGGTATATTGAAGTGCTCTAACCTGATGCAGACCACTAAAACGCGATCATATTTCAAAATAAACCCTTCCTCGGCACAAAAGTAACGAGGTTTCGGGACTGCTATTTCAGCAGTAAACATCGACTTAATAGTTGCCTCTTGTGTCCCTTTAAGGAATGCATTGAAGTTATACTCGCTTCCCGACGCCGCTGCTTTCTGTTTAGTTGCGAGAGCACTCGCAACTAAACCACGCTGATTAATTCAAAACCTTCCACTCTCTTCAGGGTAGAGGTCAATGATTGATTGATATGCGGGATTTAACGTACCGAAACCACCGTATAACTACGACAGACGCCGTAGTGGAGGACTCCGGAAATTTGTACTACCTTGGGCTCTTTGACGTGCACCCAAATTTGAGCCCACGGGCGTTTACAGCGCTTTAGCCTCCATCGAAATTGCAGCCGCTCCAGCCGGGATTCGATCTAGCAACCTGAGGGTCAGCAGCTGAGTACCTTAGCCACTAGATCACCGCGGCGGGACGAGAGATAATTGCAGGTGCGATGTTCAGAAGCATTTCGTTTCACTGCTATAGCCGAATATTCGCTCGAATCCACGCCTACAGACAGGAAATCTGTTCAAATGACGGCCGCTGATAGACTTTTTGTGATATGTGACTCGGTCAGCGAGCTCCCAGAGAAAGCAACACAATAACGTAGATGTAGCTTACACAACATTCTGGGTCATACAGGCTGCAGCGCTTACACGAGACGTGCTGTCAATAGCGTTAGACAGCACGAGACGTGCTGGCTAACGATTATTTGCATGGTATTTCACAAGAATCATCTCTTCAGCCCATCTGATAGAACACAAGTATTGTCTACAGTATTAAGCCATTCTCTAGTAGAGGTCCACGATACACATCTGTGAACAAAAGACAAGAACGCCTCTTTTAAATGGCCATTGTCCAAAAACCAAGCCCCATTTTTTTTTAAAACTCACCGCATAACTTGATTGCATTGTGGCGAGGCTGACTTATGTTTTTCCTTCTTCGTGAGATGGATGAAAATATTCTGGTGCCGTTTACTTGCGGCATAAACTTTTCCCAGGCTTGCATACTGTGAGATCTGCAACAAGTGTGTAACATGCTTTCATTCTTTTAAAAGTTAGACAGACGTAGCAACATCATACAGAAAGACAAAGCTCATTGCTTGTCCTTGTTTTTTTTTTGCCATGTTTTGATACACAGCAGAAGAGCAAAGTACGATGGCTCATGTGCAGTGTTGCTTGTTGTTTTGGGGAGACAACTCCTCTAAAAAAATAATTCCTCTTCAAATTTTATTTCAAACTCAACCAAATGTATTTAAAAATTGGAGTAGGTGGGGCAAAATGTAAATATATGCTTATAAGGCATGCCACAGTGCACACCCTTGATTATGTAACACTTTCACGGCGGCATAAGTCCCTGGACTGTAAAGGGCTGTGCTCCTTCTAAGCAGCCACAATGTTGGGAGCATGCATCTGCTTTCTGATGCATTACCTTTATCAAACATGAATGAATAATAAGATTTTTGTTGCAACAACAGAAACTTTTTCTGGTGTTAGATGCCATCACCCACTGATGGGTCAGGGTGCATTTGGAAGATATGTCAAGCGGCCCGCCAGTAGATCACTCCACATATAAAATGACATCTCAACGAAGCTTGCTTCAGCGAACGAGTTAATGTACAGGAAGGGTCAAAAGTTCCCAGGCCTCGCTCCCATAAGGATACTTGGGATAGGGGCCTGAAAACATTTGAACACCTCCCCCCCCCCCTTTACATTTAAATCTACAACCCTGCTAATGTTAAAGTGCACCATCTAAACAACATTGTTAGTACTTATTGCACCCACATTCGACTTAACCAATGGTGCATACAGCACCTGCCTATAGGTTCATGCACCATCCTGATTCTAATTATGAAATCCGTACACTCTGAAAATTTTCTATACTGCTTGCTGCTTGATATTATCTAAATGTTTCTTCACCCACTTACTTGACGTGAAATAAATATAACTGTCAAATGAATGAATGCAAAAATATTGCGAACGATGATAACTTAAATCAATAGGTGCATACAGCCAGTCCTTATTACCGTTCTCCTCTGTTCAGCTTATTTACTTAGTGTTGGGTATAAGAAACCTCCACAAGCTGGATCAACCTTAAAATTTACAGATAGCATTTCAGATCATATAGGTAGTGCATTACCCTTAAAATTTACCAATTGACTTTCTTGAGACGATTCGGTTAAGCCGGATCACCAAAATTGATTGATCTGTAGGGTTTAACGCCTTAAAACCAGCATATGATAAAACCAACATATGAACCACCTGGGGTTCTTTAACCTGCACCCAAATCTGAGCATTTACATAGCATTTACACTTTTAACGAAAATACTGCCGCCGCCGCCGCGATACTGGTTAGCAGCCGAGTACCTAAGCCACTAGGCCACCGTGACGGGGGCATAGCCAAGAACGTCTTTCAACATAAATTAAAACGCACACCTAAGTTTATTATTTCAGAGCTCAAGCCTAATTTTAAACAGCCGTGGCGGACAAACATTCGTGTCACAAATTTCAGAAAAGTTTTGCAACTAACAAACAAAAATAAATAAAATCTATAATAACTATCTGCTACAGTGCATCGAAATACTTTGACACACATTCCACTTTACTGTAGAGGTAATGCATCGAAATACTGACAATTTGGCTCAGAACACCATAAATCTTTCACAATACATTCAATTGCATGCTAGATGCCTTTGTTATCAGAGGCACGCTGCTGCAAGTTCAATGTAGTGTTATAGGTGTGACACTGCAGGTGCAGATTCTGCATACTGTAGCAGGGGGGTTGAAATAAGAGCTACCATCAAATAGGCATAAAAAAAAGTGGTGTTCTCAAGCTTCCTATTGTATCAATAACTTGCGTCTTTACAAACTAGTATGCATACCAGAATTTATTATTTGTACTTGTCACCTATAGAAATGAGATTGCTGCAACCTACACAGCTTTTGTAAAGCATCCAGAGAGCTGCTGGTGCCAATTGATCCATACCATTGCATGTGTCTTCAGTGCCACATGCAGGGTAAAAAAATTGTACATGTGTTTTTTAGTGACTCGAAATTTCAAGCCACACTGATGAGCTGTCACACCACTACCTAATTAAGATTACTTTGACTAATTAAAATTCACTTTGACATCCGTGCATGAAGCACTTCTTTAGCTCTTAAGTTTATTATCCTAGAGCGCATGAACACTAAGAACTAATTCAGTTCCCGATTCACAAACTGGCGGTGTAGATAAGGCCTTTCTATTTTTGATGGAAAATGTTACACAGCTTTAGATTTTCTGTCATTACTGCTCCCATTCAATGGTAGCACTAGAAGCATTGTTTTGCGGAATGGTTACGCAAAATCACCTTAGAATGGGCTATAAGGGGTGTTATGCGTTCACCTATTTTCTTTTTTTTTCTATACAGTAAAGTTTTATTCTGTTATATTTTGTAGATTTATTTTGCTATATTTTATTCTTCTTCGTTTTCACAGCATGGCCATCAGCGGCTGACTGACATGCCTGCCTTCCCACCAATGTTTTCCTTTCATTCTTTTTAAATAAAGTCTTCAAGCACTTCTAGATATACACATCAAATACAGTAAAGTGCAGTTTTGGCAACTACAAAAACATCAGACTAGATAAGACTCCATAGTGGCCTAGTTGGTGCATACGGACAAAAAGTTACTCCACAAGGGACAAGTGCTTTTCAACTGCCTCATGATGACCAACCAAACTGCCTGTTTCAGTAAAATAAAAAAAATAAACACTTGCAGTTTTGAGTTCACTAAACACATACTAACATTTCATATAAACCACAGCATTTTACTTTCTCATGAATTCAGGTTTTTGACAGGTACTATCATGCTAAAGAAGGATCTGAAAACAGAAGATTGTAGAGCATAAAGTAGGCACAGAACAGCACGTCCTTTATGAATTTACGATGAAATCATTTAGTGACGTGACGCAACTGCTTTTTGAAGCAGCAGCAAACTCACTGTTCAGACCTTCGCCAAGAAGCTGAATGCAGGAAGCTCAAATGTGGGTTACAGAAGTGAACTGTATAAGTATTTACTAGTACGTATATCTGACTCGCGACTGAGTGCCAACACTACCTATTTACCAGAGCTTGAATTACTACTCCAAACGCGGACAAAACATAATACAGCCTTAATCGTATGGCCTATTCTTTAGCAGTTAGAAAGTTTTCGCGTTTACTTTTCATGAAGTCCAACCACCCGTGACGTATACGCTCAGCGTAACAATCGGATAGAAGTAGCCGATTGGCTCGCAAAACGGAAGCGCCCAACTTGTCGGATGAGAGAAAACGTCAAAGTAGGAGTGCGACCACTCAAAATCAGAAATCTCTGACAGTGCGGACACGTTGAAGCCAACAATTTCAAAATTGAGCGAGAAAGGAGGAAGTTGAGAGAGAACAAACGCGTCAGGAAGAAGGTCATCGAGCGGGGGAAGTAATTTTCAAGTGAAAAGAAGAGAAAAGTGAGCCCCGTAACTGTCTCTCAGGGGGAGGACACCTCAAAAGTAGATCTCAAGGGATGAGGTAGAGAAGAAAATAAAAGGATTATATTTAAAGATAGAGACATAGAGAGGGGAAGGAGAGAGCAAGGCACGGGGACAGGGGGCGACGCAAGTGAGGAAAAGACAGGAAAGATGGACACGGTTGAAGGAGTTCGAGGACGGGGCACCACTAGCGAGAGCTCTTGTCGGCGACAGGAGATGGCGTAGGCCTAATCCAGTCGGCCAGAGCTACGCTGTCGTCGTCGTAGGGGACCGGCGGCCGGAAGTGGCGCAGGAAAAAAAATGGAAGTATATCCACGGAGTGAATGATGGAGAGCGGGGAGAAGCATCCGTCCGTCCATTCGTTCTTGCTTCCGTCCGTCCATGCATGCGTCTGTGTGGCCGCCCGTGCGTCCATCCGCTCTATCGTGCGTGCGTCTATTCGTGCGTCCGCACGTCGATCTGTGCGTCCGTCTCTGCGTTCGTCCATGCATACGCTCCTGCGTCCGTCCATGCGTCCATCCATCCATGCAGCCATCTGTGCGTCCATCCATGCATCTGTCTGTGTTCCGTTCGTCCACCTATTCAACACTCCAAGTACCACCATATCGCATCTTTTCATCATATATTCCTCATATAGAAGCACCGCCACCCAGCGGACATTCCAAGGACTGAATGAGAGGAGGCACACGCACACTTTCTTACGGTTTGCGCTTCGTGTCTACTTCCCACCTTTAACCACCTCGAGTTCATGGTATATACTAGTTCGCTGTATTCATGGCACTGCGGCCCAACGCTCGCTAAACCTTTCTAAAACCGATGAGGTAACGCCCAGCGAGTATAACGTAACCACCATATCATGTCAGATAGTGCTCAATGTACATGCCAATGGCTGCTAAGGGGGAATGATAGACAGGAGAATACGGCTTTTAGTTAACGCGCACGCTGCGATTTTTTTTATTGTTCTACAACGCACAGAAGAAATTTTCCACGGGCACCACCTTGGAGGTCAAAATGTAAGACTCGTTACACACTACTACTATGACTACGAGGGACGAACGGGTGCCGCTATGAGCAGCTTCGCCCCTAAAACAGAGTCCGCCAGAGCTGCGCTGTCGTCGGAGATCGCGAAGGCACAACCGGTCGGCACGGATTCCAGTGAGCAAGTGAAAAGCTGGGCCATGTGTGCAGGACAAAGTAGGTTGTGTGTATCATTTCATCGGCACACAATCAAAGTTCTATGTAGCTAAGCGTACGTGGGAGAGCTTTTTCTTTTGTTCAGCGTGTGAAGCAACGTGTGCATGTGGAGCTTGAATTCGGCGGAGTTCAACTGAGGTGTAGTGGCGTCCGCCTCTGACGTCGGTGGTGTTGAAAGGGGGCGACGCTTGCAATAGATCACTACTTTGGTTTAATATATGTTTGGTGAAGATAGCGTTTCATAGCTGTAAACGTTAATTATGCCTAAGGTGCGTAAACTGTCACCTGTTCTTAATTTATGCTCATTGTTCTAGCACGCTTGTTCATTGTGTCCTAAGAAACAAACGTGTCTAAGACAGTTTCGTTTGCAGTAAGTTCCGATTTCATCACCTATGGGATCATTATATATTATGACTATATCGGACATGTTTTCCGTAGGGGTGGCCTAACGTATGCTGCGGCACGCTTCCACGCCAACACGCATCTTAAACTACCGTTATACTCGAGTTGTTACGTGTTGAAGTATGTTGCTTTCTCTTAAGCGGCGCTCCCAAAACTTGCATTTTACGCTTAAGTGTTCATGCAGTCCATTGCGTCAAATTCGAGCTCGCGTTTTGATTCACCCGACACGTAGGATGCCTGATGCGACTGGCACCCTTGCAATTTGAGCAGGTCTTTTAAACTTGAAGTGTATTCGAATAAATCCTTCATGACTATTCACGGCCGAATCACTGTACCTCAAGTGTCCACTGTCAGAAAAAAAAACAGTATAAAGCTTGTAACCACAAGGACAGAGTTAGTAATACTAGGCACTGCTTCTAACTTTTCTACGCACGTGCGAACTTTCATGACTTTTTTACTACGTGAGCTTGCAGGCATCAGTGTCGGCGTCAGCATCGTTGGTTGTGAGCAAAAAATTATCATCTTATGTGTGACCGAAAAATTGAGAACAATGCAAATAAAATAAATAAATGTTGAAAATTTCTTAAGCAGAGTGGGGAGTGAAACGGGTTTTTTAGGCCCAAGAGGGAATCGAACCCGTGCCGTTTGCAAGGCAAGCTCATGTTCTGTCACAGGGCCACGCTTCTGTTTGGGAAAACAGTGAAAAGAACTTCTCCTGCTTGGAAATGCAGTGAGAGTAGCTTTCACGCTTCACAAACACATGCGCCCTGTATACACGCTTCACAATTTAACATGAAATATTGCAGTAATAAGGCGTGGTAAAATCGCCAAATGCCAACGGGCGTCAAAATATGTGATTATCATAAGGGGGTCATGTTTGAAAGCTGCTACCCAACTAAAAATGGCACACATGCTACTGCGCCTATTCCCTTAAGGCCATGTATAGTATTTGCATAGCAAATTCGAAAAGAATTCATGCACTACGCATTTGAAGTACGCACTAAAAACAAAATGTCACTATTGCGTTCAACTCCTAAAGGCGAAGCTTTAGAGTCCCCTAATTTTATTTTGTGAATTGTTACTAACTTTTTTTATGCACCTGTTTAACGAATTTGTCGAACAAATCGTCGATATCATTATTACGAGCGTCTAACAAGCTACTAATAGCATGAGGATTCGTTTAGGTTCATGGAGGCGTTATATATAAGCTTAGCATATGCCCATCTTGGGTCTTGAATATTATATAGGCCATGGTAGTATAAAGAAAACTAGACAAAATATTTCTGTATTATAATTTGAATAATTTTCTAACGCTACGTTACCTCCAGCCCCTAATATATTTGTACTGTGTCTAAACATAGAGGCAAATATAAAATATTTATCCTGAAGCATAACCACCCACTGGCACTAGTTGTGTTCACCTATCGTACGACTATCATGGCTCCTAGAAACACTTACAAGCTGAATGCGTTTCGTGGACTTATCATTGTATATGCGTGTGGTGCCGAGAGTCGTTGGGGTCGATCGATTCAAGCTGCCGCTATGTGGTCAGTGATGCAAACACATCATTATTTCATACAAAGTTTCTTGCCTTTCACTACTTTCTAGAGTTAGAAATAATTTGCTCCTTACCTTTTCATCCAATATTCTACGTTACTAAGTTAGCCGTATACGTAATTACTAGTACGTATATCTGACTCCCAACTGAGCACCACCACTAAATCTATTTAGTACCGGAGTTTTATATACTAACACTAAACACCAACTAAATCGGATACGGCCAGCTCCAGCTTATTCTTTAGCGGTTAGAAACTTTTCGCGTTTACTTATCATGCACTCCAACCACCCACAATGTATACGCCTAAAGTAACAATCACGTTGAAGTAGTCGATTAGTTCGCAAAACGGATGCGCACAACTCTTCACTTGACAAGAAACGTCAAAGTAGAAGTGCGATCACTCCGAAAAAAAAAATCAACATTGCGGACCCTTCTAAGCGAACAATGCCAAAACTGAGAGAGACAGGATGAAGTTAAAGGATAATCAACAGGTGAGGAGGGTCATCCAAGGCACTAAACCGGCCTAAGCTTGGAAAGTGAGAAGATCGAAACCGCGCATTTTCCCCCCTTCTTTTCAATGGAAATGTGGACTTTCAAATAGTTAAGAAAAGGTTCGGCGAGCTACAAGTTATGTGAAGCTGAGAGCTACTATGTTGTCAGGTCGTATTATGCAGTGGTAAAAAAGTGCAACAAAGCCCCCCTACATAGAGTTAGCGCAGCAGCCTATAGCATGCAATGACAAAAGTGAGTTAGACTGCAGATGCCGTACCAATCCCAATTGTATATTTACTTTAAATGCGTGATAAAGGAATTGTTAAAAAGAAAAAAAAAGAGGCCTTGCGTGAGGCCTTACTGGTGACCACTTCCTTGCACTCCCTCACAAGAGCAGGATTGGCCACCCTGGTGCAGTACTTGGCCACCACCTGCCTTATGAAAGTACCAATCAACCCTTGGCCTTGACCAAGGCGGTGGTCAGACCTTCGACACAGGCGAGGGGGCTGAGAATGTTTAGGTCCGGACAGGCCGGCAATAATACCTCAACATGGCCACGTTCAACGCTAGAACACTACCTAGTGGGGCTAGTCTAGCTGTGCTGCTCGAAAAAATAGATGGTGTTAAATGGGATATAATAGAGTTCTGCGAAGTTAGGTGGGAAAATGAGGAATGTAGAGTGCTAAAGAATGGACGCGTCCTATGCTACCGTGGATTAGTTGACAGAAAAAAAAAAACTAGGGGTGGGGTTTCTCATACATAAAATTATCGCTGGTCACATATAGGAATACTATAGCATCCGCGAGAGGGTGGCAAGATTCATGATTAAGTTTAACAAAAGATACAAGGTGAAGGTTATACATGCCTACGCACCTACATCGCGTCCGGATGTTCATTTGGTTGAACGCATCTATCAAGACGTAGAGTCAGTCATTAATAAGACACTGTATGCTATTCTGATGGGCAACCTTCATGCCAAAGTAGGCAAAAAACAGACCTGATACCATGGTGTGGTGGAATGTGGCATCGGCTCTAGAAATACTGGAGGGGAGTTGTTAGTAGAGTTCGCAGAACGTAATATTTTCGTATCTTGAATACCTTCTTCAGAAAACGAGCTAACCGTAAGTGGACGTCGCGAAATCCTAATGAAGAAACTAAAAATGATATAGATTTCGTCCTGTGTAAACACCCAGGCATTGTACAGGATGTAGAAGTAGTTCGCAAGATTCGATGCAAAGACCACAGAACAGTAACAGCTCGTATTCAACTAAGTTTAAAAAATCAAAGGCATAAACTGATACACAAGAAGCCAAATATTGAACTAGCACTGAGAGGGAAACTACAAGAATTTAGAGTTTCACGTCTAAATAGATTCAAGGCTCTAAACGACGTAACCGGCGTTACCGTTGACACAATGAATGATAATCTTACTAGTATCATCAAATAGTGTGCAATAGAAGTGGGAGGTACAATCAATAGAGAGGGAACTGGCAGACTATCTCAGGAGACAAAAAATCTCATTAAAAACCACAAACCAAGGAAGCATCGAATGCAACTGACAATAGAGAACTAGCGGAGCTTTCTAAGTTAATTAATGCATAGGCGCAAGGTAGCCGACCTCACAAGGTGTAACGTGGCGAGAATTGAGCAGGCTGTAAAAAGCGGCAGAAGCCTAAAAGCTGCGAAGGCAAACTTGTGCATAGGCAAAAATTTGATGTGTGCATTAGGGAACAAGAAAGGCTATGTCATAACCAATATGTATAGGCTAGTCGAGGTGGCGCAGGAGCCTTTCCAGAGAGCTATGTAAAAGGCGAAATAACTAGGATCATATTATAATAAGCAATAATGGCCCAGAGAAATTCGACACCCCACCAGTAATGACATGGGAAGTAAGGAAAGCCCTTGAATGAATGCAAACAGGAAGAGCCGCTGGGGAGGATATGGTAGCAATAGACCTTATGAAAGATAGCCGAGAAATTTAGTTTTTAAACATGTTGCCATAATATATACGAAGTGTCTCTTCAAGGGAAGGATACCGTTATCAGAAGAACACCACCGTCATTTTATTCCGTAAGAAGGGAGACGTCAAAGACTTGAAAAATTACAGACCGATGAGCTTGCTGTCTGTTCTCTACAAAATATTTACAAAAACAATAGCTAATACAATTAAATCGATAATATATGTCAATGAACCATAGGACCAAGCAGGATTTTGTACAGGCTACTTCACAATGGACCATATTCATCCTATCATGGAGAAACCCCTGTACGTAGCATTCATAGATTACGAGAAACCGTTTGACTCAGTCGAGACATAAACAGTAAAGTATGCACTACGGAATCGGGCCTTCGAAGAACCCTACATAAACATACAGAACAAAAATCTACAGTGGATCCACAGCCACCAAAGTTCTCCATAAAGAATGCAACAGCATCCCAATAAAGAAGGGTGTAAGGCAGGGAGAAGTGATCTATCTCATGCTATTCACCGCGTGTTTACATGAGGTTTTCAGGGCCCTAGATTGGTAAGAGTTAAGGATAAGGGTAATGGAGAGTATCTTAGTAACCTGCGATTCGCTGATGACATTGCTTTGATGAGTATCTCACGGGACTAATTACGGCTCATGATTACTGAACTGAACATGGAAAGTAGAAAAGTAGGTCAGAAAGTAATATGCACAAAACTAAATTATTGCGCAACAGCCTCGGCGAAAAACAGCACCTTCCGATGTGGAGAGACGCTGTATGTTGTAGAGGAATATGTCTACTTAGAACAGGTGGTAACCGCGAAGCCAAATTCTGAGAATGAAATAACTAGAGGTAAAACGATGGGTACGTGGATCACGTTCGGGAAGCATTCTAAAATCGTGAATGGTAATCTACCACTAACCCTCAAAAGAAACGTATACAACAGCTGGTTTTTGTCAGTACTTACCTGCGGAGCAGAATCCTGGAGGCTTACATAGAGAGGTCAGCTGAAATTGAGGACGACGCAGGGAGCGATGGAAAGAAAAACGACAGATGTAACCTTATGAGACAAGAAGAGAGCAGAGTGGGTCGGGGAACAAACCGGGGTTAAGGATATCATAGTTGAAATCAGGAAGAAGAAACGGACATGGGCCGGGCACGTAGCATGTAGGCAAGGTAACCGCTGGACATTAAGAGTAACTGACTAGATTCCCAGAAAATAGAAACGCACGAATGGCAGACAGAAAGTCAGGTGGGCCGATGAGAATAAAAAATTCGCACGTATACCCGCTGTTACTTAGGAGATAATTGTGATAATCATATCCTTGTTGCAGAACAATTTGGCATTGGTAAATTAATAATACAAGGTAATAACGTTGTTAGACCATGATATGCTGTTTTGTTTTTTGTCTTAGTCACGGAAAAAGTGTAATGCAAGAATGTAATCAAAAAGTATCCTCACTGATGTTCTGCGCCTTGATGAATTTACACTTTGTATGGCAGCAGAACGAAGACGTCCAGGGTTGTTCACTACTGTATCCAGCGTAAATTCTGGAAAACAAAAGCACGCGGTGATGCCACATGCGAATAATGCGCACAAGTGGACATCGAGACTGAAGAAAAGCGCGAACAAATCCAGTATGACAATAACAATCATATCAAGGTGTGGGGGTTCATGTGTCAAAATTATGAGGCCCACACTTTATTGTAGGGCTGTCCGGTGTTCCTTAACGGGCACTGACATCGCATAGCACGCGAGCAGCTGGCATTTTTTTTTCTCCATCGAATTGCGACCGTCGCGGCCACGGTCCGGCTCACGACTCGCTGCGGATGGGGTCCAACAGCCGAATGCCGGAGTCATTGCACGACCACGCTGGGACCCTTAAGCTTCGCCTTTAAGAATTGAACGCGATTGCTAAATCCGGCCCCTATTGCACCCTTCAACCGACCGCTAAGTGCATATTTATTCATGTGTTTTGTTAGATACACACGCACGCACACAAGCATGCCCACAGCAGATTGGACTAGCATACGCTATTATCGCCGAATAGTCGCGCGCTATTATGCCCGACGCCAGCGGCGGGTTTTTGTGTGACACGAGCTCTTTAGCGCTATCGAGTTAATAAAACTTTACTATAACCGCAAAACTTAGCTATTTAGTTTATATTTTTTAAGCGAGAGAGTAGCCGGCCTCGTTGAGTGAGTTTCGCTGTGAATGACGGCGTCGCCTTGCTTCGCCTCCAGACGAATACATTGCTATGTCCTGCCATAGTCAAACATTTCGACCCTACGGTCACAGGACAGTGCCAGCACTGTGGGGAGGTGGCAGACACCTACCACATGGTGTGGGCCTGCCAAGCTAACGCAGCCATTACTCCTAACCCAAACCCTAGGCGAGAGGACTGGGAGGCGGCCCTGCTCGGCTGCTCAGACCTTCAGGCCCAGCAGGCCTTGGTCCAGAGAGCCAAGACGGCGGCTTTAACCAATGGGGTCCCGGAATAGAGACTCCACCTAGTCTGTAGGGGCCTCTACAGAGGTCCTACACCTCTCTTTTGTAAATAAATGTTTTTCACCACCACCACCTTGACGGTATGTATGTCTAGCTCTCTGGGTGCCGTTCCTCAGAGTCCTCTATAGGTGAAAATGCAAGGAGCGCATGCATCTGCTAGCAAAGAAGCACGCGAGCATCAAGGTCTAGTGGTAATTTAGGGGCCTAATGTTTAGTTTAGTAGCTTTCGCTTGTATATCCGGGCCTGGCCGAGCTGAACCGCCGGCATTTTCTCTCAAAAAAATGTTTTCTCTCCCGAGTGAGCGACAGTTGGAGATACAAAACTGGGCAGATTAATCTTTGCAGCTCTTTCATGTGGAACAGAGAACGAGTGAAAAAAAATCACAGCATATCGACGGAAAGAATGATGATGAGTGGGGTCAAGCATCCATCAATCTGTTTGCTCGTCCGTCCGTCCGTACGTGCATCCGTGCGTCAGTCCGTTCGTACGTGCGTCCGTTGGTGCCTCAGTTCTTGCGTCCGTTCTTTCGTTTCTAGTACGTCCGTCTGTGCGTGCGTCCGTTCGTCTGTCTTTCTGTCTGTACGTCTGCCGGCCTGTCTGTCCGTTTATGCGTCCGTCCGTACATCTATTGAACACTTAAAGTACCGTCATCTCGGTTCATTTTATCATATATTCATCATATAAAAGTACCGCCATCCAGCGGATAATTCAAGGACTAAACGAGAGTATGTACCAAATTTCTGCTGTCAGCGCTTTGTTAACACCGACAGCGTGATAAAGACGCCGTGCTACGTTTTTTCGTAACATGTGGACATGCGGATATGTGCCCGCGAAAGGGTATATATGGGCTACTGGTATGTGGGTATGTGCCACAGGTTATGCACTACGACAACAGGGGACGCAAAAGTCACGCCATAAGGAGCTTCGCCCATAAAAAAAAACTAAGCTACAAGAGGCTTTGAACTCTCTCACGGTTTGCAGCAGTGGAATGGGCACTTAAGTCTCTTTTGCTAGAAAGAGTGAAAGCAAAAAAAAAAAGTGAAAAGACTCTTTCTAGAAGGAGTATAATCCGTTACACTCTCTGGCAAGAGAGTAACAGAGCTCATGATCTCTTCCAGTTGGAGTTTGGGTTTTTAGAGTGTACAACCACAGCAAATGCTGTAGCAACGTTATCAAACCGTGGTTGTATCCGTGCTCTCAGAGCGGAGGGAAAATGGAAACTTAGCACAAAATTTCGAGAGCCGCATGCTGCAAATTTTATGATGTAGCTATCCGAAGCAGCGCTTATCTCTTATGCTCTCTTCCTGATTGCTCTTTGAGCTGGGATGTTTTCATCACGGGTACCTATATAATCATTTGAGGTAAATGTAGTTGCTTCAGCAATAATGAATGTTAAGCAAAAATGATAAAAATTTCATAAAATGTCTGCTGTTCTTTTTGCTCGTCTCAGTAGCGTCACAAATATTTTATTAAGCTGTCACTTTGTCTTCCCATGCGCGATCATGGTGCGAGGCTCACATTATCGGAGATAGCGTAGTTAATTACTCTTAACTTTACTCTTGTCGACATATTTATTCCAATGTCCCTACGTCACAGTTCCGTAGTTCGGAAGTGGTCTTAGCCACCTTGCTTATTGCAGTTGCAAAGGTGTCTTCGATAGTGCATGCGTTGTTTAGCATGGTGCAAAAAAGAAAAAAAAACGTGCACGGATCAGCTGCTTTGCTGTTAACTAGGCAGAAAGTCAAAGTGATGGTTGGTAGAAGATTCTTCGCTGATTTCCTGTTAATACGAGATCACTGTCAGTCGAGAGATACCAGCCGCAGCTGTAAAATCCTATAGAACTCGTCTTCAATAGTGAATCACCGTTTATGTGGTAAAAATAATAAAGCAGTTCGCTTCGTCTGTTTTGTCTAAATTGGTTTGCTTCGTGAAAAGGCTTTAGAGCCACTGCAACTTCCTCTGTCGCCATCGCTCATGCTAAGAAAGCTGCAGACACACGTGGTGGTCGCGGGTGGCTTTCGCAGCTACTGTGACAGTTGTCGCGTGTTCATAGAGGGCTGTGGGGAGCACTACGCTATGATGTCCCAACAAGTCCCTAAATAGTATAGGTGGTGCTACTCTTGCGCGAACGCGCCTATGACCTAGATGCATCGCCAGAGCAACGGCGCAAATAGGAAATGGGAACGAGAGGCAAGGTAATACAAACAGTAAATTTCAGCAAATGTTCATTTGAAGTAGTTTATGCAGAGAAACGTACACAAATTAAAGTGAATACGGTTGTGAAACAGTATGATAAAATCGTGAATATGGTTGTGTGCGACAAAGAAAGGAGTACTCTGAAATTCCTATCATTTAGTGAATTCATGCGCATGCCTCAAAGCTTAATTGCAAAATTATTTGCTTTGAAACACGAAAAATGCGAGTTCTTTTCTGATGGCGTGCTGATACAATGAGTGCGTGACGAGTGCACAGTGTTAAGAAGATTATCTCACCTTGTAAACTTACTGGTGGCCTCCATTGATCGCGCAGGCGTGGTGAGATGTCATTTTTGTTCCGTACATCTCAGAATCTGATAATTTTTCTGATTTTCTTTCCCATGTTCTCAGGTTCACTGGAACATGGCGGTGGCTGAACGCAACCTGCTGTCGCTCTTTTGGCAGATGCTCATAACGCATGAGCAGGAGTCTGGGTGGCCGGTTACCGTCCTGATGGATTTGTGTCGACAACTGGCAAACGATCAAGAGATCGTCTCATACCTTGAGCCCAACGCCATTGACAAGTTCCGCAGATTCCTGCGCGAGAGACCTGACTACTTTCACTATAACGAGCAGCTGGACAAAGTGGACATCGCCGAAAATTCTGAGAACGTGGCTTCTGAAAGATGGCTGGTCAAGTATTTGGTACACTGCATCTTAGATATCAGCCGGGGTTATGTCGCGGGGAGAGCCTCCGGTGGAAGCCAGCTGGTTCTTCCAAAATGCGTTGCAGACCACCTGGCTAACATATACGGTGGAAGTTTGGAGCTGTTTTGCCGGACGCATCCATCAGTCTTCCTACTCGACAGTAGCGGCACCGCACATCTAGTGCGGGGAGAACCTAGTTACTGCACGGAGAGCTTGACATCATACAACGAGCAAACTGGTCTCCTCTTTTTCTTCATCAATCTCCTGCAGAAGATCGGAGCGACTAAGGCGAAGCCTTGCCCCATGCGCATGCTGACCCATTACGTCTGTTTCATGAGAAGCAGCGAAAGCCAGTTTCTTTTCGAAAGGTACTACAACAATCTAGATCGGTTCTTTTTCTTTCATCCCGAAATTTTCGGTATGAAGAACGTGGAAGAGGTGTCAGTTTACCTTAAGTATCACGACATGCACTACACTGTAGCTTTGCTTCTAAGGCAGCTGCTTTATATCGAGGGCAACTCCGCCGTCTCTCTAAGTGAGCTCGCGTTACGAGCCAAGTTTACATCCTCACCGGTTACGCAACACCTATCTGCTACCGCATCAGCCGAAATAGAAGTGAGTAAGGTGTTGTTAGTGCACTCTGATATATTTAGGTTCCATGGCACGACCGAGAATGTGGAGCTTCGCAGGAAGCTCCCTCTGGGTGCACGCTGGAACTCGGACAGCGAACTCTTGGTGACGGCATATTTTGTGTATGTCCTCAGACACATTAATGCTATGTCACCTGCGAGGGCAGTATGCTTCAATTACATCATTTGCGCTGCTAGTTCTGCGCCCCCAAAATACAAGAAACACCTGGACACTTTTTACCCAGGACTGGAGCTCATCGGGTTGTTTCACTTGCATCCTGAAATTTTTGATCTGTCCTCAGTTAACCGAGTTTCTCTCCATGCGATGGATACACCGGAAACAGCCTTCAACTTCTGCAACGAAAAGCAGGTTGAAAATCAAGCGGTCGAGTATGCGGCTCGATTACTCAAGTATGTTAGTGAGCTAACCCCCCACCTTTTTCTCCTTTGCACGGAAGCGCTTCCAGACGATGTCCGCATATATTGTAAGAAGCTCGTGAAAGCCCATCTGCAGTTCATCATTGAAAAGCGTAGAGCCTCGTTGGCTGGGAACCTTCGGCGAACAGGCACCATTGCAACATCCGAAGCTTCAACACAAACTGTTACAGGGCCTGCGTCGCAGTCATTCCTGTGTCATCTCCCTAATCCAGACACGGAGAATAAGGATGAAACTTATCAAGTCACTCAGAGAGCCCCAACTCGAGTTAACAATAAAGTCCAACTTCAAGACCCTGCACGTACTCTTCACCAGGTGAGTTCTGCAGAGCCCTGCGTTTTAGAAGCTCAAGGGTACGTCGTCATGAGCACAAATTCCAGAAAGGGAGGTGCTCCATTGTCTTTTGGAAAAGCAGACGCTGCTGTTCACTTAAGTGATCAGGAAGTTCAAGCTCAGGTAGTTGTCTGTAAGAAAGCTGCTAATCAACCAGTACCAACACCCCTTCACGAGACGAGTGCTAATCAGCGTAAAGGAAAGAAATACAGAGATCGGGTCATCGTGAGTTCCAAGAAAGTAACTCTTTCAGCACCTGCTGCCGAGGTTCCATCTAGCGTCCAACAAGTACAAACTGAAGCCATTCTGAGCAAGAACGCCGGGAAGAGGGCCAATAGACGAGCTGCTGCAACGCTCCACAGTGAGCCGCTTGCTGTTAACCCCAACTGTGTAACAGCTGACGAGTACGTAGTCGTCACAGAGCGAGGCGCCTCAGTAGCATGTGTCTTCAATAAAAACGTTCCTTGGGGCGATAACCAACGAGCCGGACAGGCATCACAGGTTATTCGTTTTCCGGAAATGCTGACTCAACTGGCGAAGCGTCGAATACATGTGTACAGTCTGTTTGTCAAACAAGCGGAGACAAGGAGGAAGGAATGTGGGCCAACTTGGAGGCCGTTGCTGCGACTTCGCCGCCCTAACTAAAGTATGAGGACCAGACTTCCTCTTTGAAGTCAAAGAACACCAGTCAGCCGAGTGTGAAAGAGGTGACTCAACCGAACCAGCAATCGAAGTGAACTGTCCATGAATTGCACCGTGCCATGGATTATGTGCCGTGCCTTATCGCTGCTAGCCTATTTGTTTTGTGTGCAAGTGTATTGGGGAACTTCATAACCATGCCGAGAGCCTTGTTCACTTGCAGTGTTAAATGACAAAGTTGATTTCAAATCAATTGTGCAATAAAATATGCCCACCTTACAATCGCATTCGTTATATAATAGCTTGCACGTGACATCATGGTCGCAGCTTGACCGTACAGGCTCACCAACATGGTGACCTAGATAAGACAGAATAATCACAATGCATTTAACCTGCTTCAGTATAATATCTATGAGGCCAGAATACGATGAGGAGTCAATAACAAGAAAAGAAGCAAGTGATGTAATTAAGTCTATAACACGCGACATCACAAAACTTGCGTGTAGGGAACGTGAAACAGTGCGCCTGCAAGGGACAAAAGAAGCACACGTATGCATGTGTGCTTCCTGTCACTTTTTGTCTCAGCCTCGCCGCGGTGGTCTAAAGGATATGGCAAGAGACTGTAAAACCCGAAAGTCGCGGCATCGAAAGGCGGCTGCATTTTTGATGTAGGTGAAATTGTTAAGCCCTGTCATTTTGTATTTAGGTGCACGTTAAAGAACTCCAGGTGGTCGAAATTTCGGGAGCTCTCCACAACGGCGTCTCTCAAAATCATATCGGTGTTCGAAGATGTTAAGAACGTTTTGCCCATTCAAGGCACGCTGCTTCACGCTCAGCATATGTACCAAGTGGCCTACCAACAATCTCCCTTGCGTGTGGATTCACCAACACGGTGGTTTCCGTGACGGCAGTGCTAGCCATCTGTAACACACTCTAACACGTGCCCGAACTATGCATTGCACTCTGGCAAATTTTATGAAATGCACCTTCGTGCAAAGTAATATTCTAACATTTGTTAGTGTCATGCAAGGCTTAGTAACTTATTGCATGCATCGTCGACATACTGAATCGCTCGTAGTGACATCGCGGCGCGTAGGCTCCTCTCAGCCCGACGCTTGCCGCCGCCCCCTATGTGTCCGTAACAACAAGTATAACCTCCTTGGTAACAACTGACAAAGCAAGTGCATTGCAAAGCTGTTTCCGAGCACAGCGCGTTAGTTGAACCCCATGTACACGCCACCGCCGTCTGTGATCACGTGACCAATGGTAAGGTAGCTGTCACGTGATCATAAAGGCGGTGCACTGGTGGCGAGATTTCGGCTGGGCGGAGTCTTCGTGCCATGATGTCGCTACAAGCGCCTAAGTGCGGCGATGGCGCTGCTGTTAGGATTAGGATGTTGTAGGTAGCCGGCGGATTCACATTCTTGCGAAATTTGCAGGTAACTGGCCCGCCCTGTTTCCTCTTTGCAAGTTGTTTCGAACAAAGCTGCTTTGTGTGTGTTTGTGTGTGTGTGTGTGTGTGTGTGTGTGTGTGTGCGTGCGTGTGTGTGTGTGTGTGTGTGTGTGTGTGTGTGTGTGTGTGTGTGTGTGTGTGTGTGTGTGTGTGTGTGTGTGTGTGTGTGTGTGTGTGTGTGTGTGTGTGTGTGTGTGTGTGTTACCAAGCAGGGGTGTGCTCTTAGTAAACGTAACTCGTAACCAGTGACCTGTGTGCTATCCTGCACGCAGTATTGTACCATACCTCTATCTCACTGCACCACGCCCAGACATAATCGCCGCTCATCACCAGTGACATGCAAGGCATCTAGCATGTCAGTGTGTGTGTGTGTGTGTGTGTGTGTGTGTGTGTGTGTGTGTGTGTGTGTGTGTGTGTGTGTGGTGTGTGTGTGTGTGTGTGTGTTTGTGTGTGTGTTTGTGTGTGTGTGTGCGTGTGTGTGTCTGTGTGTGTGTGTGTGTGTGTGTGTGTGTGTGTGTGTGTGTGTGTGTGTGTGTGTGTGTGTGTGTGTGTGTGTGTGTGTGTGTGTGTGTGTGTGTGTTACCAAGCACGGGTGTGCTCTCAGTAGACGTAACTCATAACCGGTGGCCTGTGTGCTATCCTGCACGCAGTGTAGTACCGTACCTCTATCTCACTGCACCACGCCCAGACATAATCGTCGCTCATCACCAGTGAGTGACATGCGAGGCCTCTAGCATGTCAACGTGTGTGTGTGTGTGTGTTACCAAGCACAGTTGTGCTCTCAGTAGACGTAACTCGTAACCTGTGGCCTGTGTGCTATCCCGCACGCAGTATTGTACCGTACCCCTATCTCACTGCACCACGCCCAGACATAATTGTCCGTTATCACCAGTGACATGCGAAGGCTCTAGCAGTCGGAAACTTCAAGAGAAGTTGCGACAACTGGTTCCTGAAGATCCAGTGACCACGCGGAAACACCATATAAGTTACACTGTCCCGTGGCGAGCCTAAACGTTCCTCAATTAAACAAGGTCGTTCTATCTACGGTGTTTTATGTCACCACACCCCTTGCACATCGGACACAATGGCGTGACGGAGAGTAATCTTGTGGAACCATGCTGGTGTGCACGCTTACCCCGTTCGGATGCGATGAAGCAAACAGGCCCCCTTCCTTGATGGCCCTTTTGTCACACATGACTCGTGAGGCGTCATTCATAACAAATGGAAATATTTGTTGGAAGCTTCTCCTAAAAGATGTTTATTGTCTCTGGGAGCCTTCTTTGTTGTTGTAAGTTCAAAAGCACTTTGGTCAAATCTGTCGACTGCCTCATTACCCGCTATATCCGCATGTGACCGAAGCCATTGAAACTTCATTTAGAACAACACCGTGCCGGCCTTTAGCAATTTCCATCGATATTTTGAGTGCACTGATCGCAAATCGATCCATGATTTCTTTGCTGCAGAGCAGCCTTATTGTTCAACACAGCAACCCGACTTGACACTCCCTGCAAAACTTCAGTTTTTTTCAGGACTGCCTGAATTGCCACGCTTTTACTAACTGTCCACGAAACAACATACTCGAGTCGCGTTGCCCAAGACGCTTTAAGGAAGATCACAAACGCTGCAGTGCTTGCTCCGCGCTACACAACGACCCATCCATCGGTGAAAACTTTCAAATTATCGGTGCACTGTTCTTCAATGCATCCAAGTACGAAAACACGTACTTTTGCTGTGGGTGTGGAGCGCTTGCTGTACATACGTTGAATCGTCACCTGACAGTCGATGTTCTCATGTGACCAAGAATAATCTCGTGGAAGTTAGTTGTCCGAGTGTGTGGTATTCTGGGCCAAGATGGTGAAGGGTGTTGAGGGCCACGAAAGCTCGCGATTCCGTACGTTGCCGAAGGCGACTTAATAGCGCTCGTCTTAGGCTCGATTCGCTAAGTCGGCAATGCTGTGTCAGAGTTGTTGAGAGGCGAGACGATGCAATGGCGGAAGACGAGGTGTACAAACATGGAAATGGTTTATGCCGGGTGCTCCGAGAAATGTGTTGAAAACTCCTCAGGCGCAGCTGCCTGAAGATTGCCAAAGACATCATTTGAGACATTATATAAGAAAGTCCATTATTACCTCTTAATTACGCGTACTATGGTGGTTATATCAAATGGGCGAATTGGATTATTTAAGTGTTTTTGTTAAGAACCCATGTATTGAGGCTTTGAGATTTCGAAAACTCGGCCTCTGGAAATCATTGTAATTTTTTAAAATTTGCTATAAGTCGCTATAATAACCAACCATTAACCGACTTCATTGTGCGAATGTGAGGGCCTCGTTTACAATAATTGTGTGCATGGCGCACATGCGTAACGAACTAATGCACCTCCGTAATTTTTGTCCTGAACAAAGACGTAATTCTAGTCGTCTGCTTGTCGCGCTCATCGGCATTTCGGTTTCGCCGTTGAACTTGGTTGAGTGTCATGTCACTACAAATGATTATTTGTGAGATCTTCTTCTTCATCTCAGTGCCGCGATTGGTTCTTTGCAATAAGAAGCTCAATTTCCACTTTCGACACAACGGCCTATCTCAACTAATGGAAAAGTTTATTATTTGGTTTTCCTAATTACTATCCTAAATGATGTCCCAACCATCTTAAAATACCCGCATATACAGAAAAGAATAATGGTGAAAGCATCAATCGATTTCGCATACATTGTCCAGATTTTGAAAGATTTTTGAAGATATATATATATATATAGGGCTCGTTTTTCCGTGTTTTGACATGGAAATGGTCAGCTACCAACTCGTAATAAGTTCACGTGCTACGTGACGCCACACATGCGCATAAAAAGGGTATTTCACGCTCGCCGCTTGGCTGCAGATAGCGCTGACTGACACTCCCACGTCTAAAATTCACATATAAAGCCCTGAAAGTGGATGGAGGGAAGGCCGTTGTGATAGCTCAGTGGTTTGAGCATCGAACGCGTTATTCGAAGGTCGTAGGTTCGATTCCTGCTCACTGCTGGTTATTTTTTCATCCACTTTTTTTCTTATTTACATTCCATTGGTTCTAATAACTTGCCCTAAACATTCCTTGGTATTACTGTCTGTTAAATCTCACATATATATATATATATATATATATATATATATATATATGTACACTGGTTGTCCCACATAACTTCAGGCAAGCGTTGGACAATAAAAGACACTTCAGTAGCGAAATAAACCAAACGCGTACTGCTTGCACTGTTTTGTAGGTACTCAGACAATTTTCTATTTCTGCCCATACTACTTACTAATATTTTAATTACATATTTCTTAATTGGGGGCTACAAACCCAACATTAGAGCATTGAGATGTAGAACACTTTCAGAAACCACCGACTAAATTGTTTCCTGTACGATACGTAAAGCGCTGTTATTTTTTCCGCGTTATGGAGAAAGGCTATAGCAGCACCATATCAGTGCGCTTGTGGTCCGTCCCACAGCTTCTTTTGACATTTCGCGGGCTTTGTTTTCAACGTGGAAAACATAACACCGGGAGACCTACCGTTAGCTTCTCTATAATCATCATCATCATCATCCTCATCAGCCTGACTAAAACCACTGCAGGACAAAGGCCTCTCCCATGTCCACCAGTTCACACGGTTACCTTTTTAACTCGGTTAGCAATTAACTCAGTTAACTCGGTTAGTTCTGACCTTTTGACACAATATTATTCAGATCTATATGACAATACTGCCAAGGAAAGTGTAAAGGAAAGTATTAGACCTATTTGTACTATAAGTGTGAACAAAGAAAAGTGAATTAAAAGATAACTTGCCGTGGGCAGAAGCCAAACCTGCGAGTTATCTTTTCACCGACTCTTATTTCTTCACATTCACATTACAAATTGGTCCAATAACTTCCGCTATTCTTTCCTTGGCATCATTGTCTGTTAAATATCATTATTATTGTGTCAAAACACGGAAAAACGAGCCCTTCGGTATTCACTTCTTCGCTTGTTGAATATTGAGGGTCTCGTACTGGCGGACTTGGTGCCTTCAGGTTGTATACGAGGGACTATTGGTCAGCTTCCAGCTCGTAATAGGTTCACGTGCTCCGTGACGCCAAACAGGCTCATAAAGAGTGTGCTACACTCGCTGCAGTGGCTACAGGTGGCGCTGACTGACACTCCCACGTTTATATTCACATATATACCCAATAAAGCGGCTCGGAGGATAGCCGCTACGGTAGCTCAGTTGTAGAGCATCGAACGCGTTAGCCGAGTGAGTGAGTGAGTGAATACGATTTTTACTGAGGTCCTGAGGAGAAAAAAAAGTGGTGCCGAAAGTCCCGCCAACCAATCGGTGGCTTCATCCAGGTGGGGACCGGTAGGCAGAGTCTTTCGGTGGCGGCCCAGACCCTCTGGACAGCCTTGAGCTGAGCGAAGAGCTCTGTTCTTCGATGAGCGGAGTCCCAAGAGAACTGGTCAGAAAATTCATTACCCATATTGGTAGGGCACAACCAGAGCATGTCTTCGAAATGGTTAATTCGCTGCTACAGTGCGGACATATAGTGTGGAAGTCAAGATTGATCCTGCTTATAGTGTTGTTGGTGTGATGTATGTGAAGTCTGCAGTTGTCTGCAAGTAATTGCTTGTGCTCTGTTCAGATTTTTGTAAGGAGGAGGAAAAGTTCGACGTTCTAATCTATAATGAGAGGTGAGTTCGGGATATGATACGAGTGGGTCTTCGTGGTCGTGGTTCCTGCAGGCTGCATTTAAGCGAGGGGGTGGACCACTGACGCGGAAAGTGAGCTCTCGCGCCACTTGGTGTGCACGCTCGTTTGGGTTGCCAGGAAATCCAGAAATGTTTCCCATGTGAGGCAGGAACCATGTGATGTGTGAGGTCAGAAAATTTTCCTCCTTCTTCTCTTGGTTAAAGAGCCTGTTAAAGACCGTAGCGGCCTTCAAAGAGACTAGGGCCACCGAAAAAGTTCCTATAGCTGTTCTAGAGTTCGAGTAAATGACAAAGGCTCCCATGCATCTTCGAAGGACAAGCGCAATGTCCATTTTTTTTTCTGCTTCGTCGGTGAAGTTGGTAACTATTGTGGCTGCGTTGACGAGTGAGCCATGGGCGTCCACCACGGAGACTGCATAGGCACTTCGATTCCAATATTTTGCGGCATCAACGAAGAGGACTTTCGTATCGTTGCACATGATCTTGGCGAGTATGACATTAGCTCTTGCTTTTCTTCGTCCTTCATTGTGGGTTGGGTGTACGTTTCTGGAAATTGGGTCAGCTGTCATCGCTTTCATGCCGTGTGTGCAAAGTTGGGGCTTCTCTGGCGGCATGAGGAGGGGCTGAAGGCCGGCTTCTAATAAGATCTCGTTTCCCGCCCTTTAGATTGTGAGCTGACTAGTCTGTGCATGACGCTGTGCCTCAAAGAGTTCGGTATGGACAGGCCCGATTTAAAGGTCACCCTGTACTAGTGTTCCGAGGGAGGCTCAGGCCCCTTTTAAATCCTGTTCTAAGTATTGTATTGATTTTGTTGAGCTCTGTTTTCTTCCAGATGAAGATGGGGGTGGCGTACATCACTTGGCTGCTGAGAAAGGCGTGAAATGCTTTTATGATGTTGTCCCCTTTCCGACCCGCCCTTCCACTAGAGACACTTGATAAGACCCTAGTGAAGCTGAGGACACTCTTCTCTACACGTTTGAGGGCCTACGAGTTGTCACCGCTGTAAGCACCAACAACCATGCCAAGGACCTTGATTGGTTTGCATCTTGGGATACTACCTCCGTCCGTGGTGTGTAGGTGAATGGGGAGGGAGCTGAGGAGCTGTCCCTTCCTGGGGCTGTGTTTACACAGAATGATCTCTGATTTGCTGGAAGGCATCTCCAGCCCCGTATATTGAAGGAAAGCTTGTGAGGTGTCTAGTGCATGTTGTAGGTTATACTATAGGGTGCCAAGTGGGCCGCTTGTAGACCAGATGTTAATGTCGTCTGCGCGAATCACGTGTCCTACCTTATGGACTTTCGAGAGTTTGTTCGACAGATCGTGCATCGCGATGTTGAAAAGAAGTGGCGAAAGAACTGACCCTTAGGTAGTGCCGATGTTCCCAGCTTGTGCGTTCGGCTTCTGATTTTTCCGATGTTTATGGTGGCCGTCTGGTCAGCCAAAAATTATCTGACAAAGTTGTGAAATTTCACTTCGAGATCCAAGGTGGAGATATCATTGAGGATGTGTTCATGCCTATGTTGAAGGCCTTGCTTAGCTCGAGTGCTAGAATGCCTTTTACATACTTTGATTTATTGTCTATGAAAGCACTCCTGATGAGGAGCACGGCGTCTTGTGCTGATAGTGATTTTCGGAAGCCTATCAGATTATGGCGAAAAGAGGCTGTTTTCTTCGATGTGCTTTGCTATTTTATTGGAATTGAGATGTTCGGCGACATTTCCGAGGTACGAAGTAAAGGAAATTGCTCTCAAAATATCGCCAAGGACGTGCTTTGGCTTTGGTGATGAGAATTATATTGGCGATTCGCCATTCATCCGGTACACGGCCCGCAGTCCGTACATAGTTTATTTTGTCCGTAATAATTTGTATGGCTTAGTCATCTAGATTTCTGAGCAGTTTGTTAGTTAGTCCGTCTGGACAAGGAGTCGAACGGCCGTTTAGGCCATGAAGAACGTGCAAAACCTTGGAGACCTCGAATGGACGATCCAGCGAGCGTTGAAACTTCCCTTCGTACTCGCGTGTTCGATCGTCTCAAGGGACTTATTTGCTTTCTGTCGGCAGATATAAGTCTTGGGGACTACTGCCTTCATTCTTGTGCAGATAGACAAGTCTATGCAGTATTATCTGGGCATTGCTCTTTGTTTGTTGCTGTCGGTGAATAGGTTCTTGAGGAGGCTCCACTTGCCCCCGCCTCATTTTACGATTCACCTCATAACGAACCTCGACCCATTGTTGCGCACTCAGCTTTCTGGAAAGTTGCCCCGACGCGGTGGTCTAGTGGATAAGGTACTCGGCTGCTGACCCACAGGTCGCGGGTTCATATCCCGGCTGTGACGGCTGCATTTCCGATGAAGGCAGAAATTTTGTAGGCCCGTGTACTCAGATTCGGGTGCACGTTAAAAACCCCAGGTGATCGGAATTTCCGGAGCCCTCCACTACGGCGTCTCTCATAATCATATCATGGTTTTGGGACGTTAAACCCCACAAATCAATAATTTCTGGAATGTTCTTCGATCTTTTTTGTTTGTTTACCTTAGTTTAGATCGCAGCCTCCTGTTTAGCTTCTGCTTTTTCCATCGTTCTCTCAGCACTTTTTTCGCTTCCAGGAAGTGTGCGAGTCTGGAGTCCATGGCTGACACCTCCAGGTCCAAGGTTATTTCTTTAGTGGCTTTTGCCATCTTACTCTTCAGATTTTTCAGAAGCTCTTCGAAGGTTTCTCCTTAGCTGTCCTCGCTACCCTTTATACTTTCGAAAAGGTCCCAGTCGACGTACTTGTACGTCTTAGGCGGAGTGGGTGTGATGCAGACGTTGATTTTTAGGATGAAAGAGTCACTGCCATGGTCCTCTTCCAGATTGTCTTACGACCCTTCCGCATTTCCCAAGAACGTCGATTCGGGGATTGTGTCTCGCTGAACAATGGCCTCTGCGTGTCGGGAACCATGAGTCCATGATTGACTTCAAGCTGAGGTAGTCGGCACACTCCACAAAGTTAAGAGCTTTCCTGTCATTGGCACCATAGCCCTAGACGTTGTTGTGCACATTGAAGTCGCCGGCAACGATCAATGGCCTGTCCCTGGCTTACGATGTGGCCGATGTTAGGAGTTTGGTAAAGTTTCTGAGCCGGTCGGTCGGAGAACTGTATATGTTCAGTATGTAAATGTGGGCGTTAAGGGTTCGGCTCAGAATTATTTAGTTAGCATAGATTCCAGGTTTGGCTTGGAAACCATGTACTCCGAGAAGGAAATGTTTTGAATGCTTTTATCGGCCCCGCACTCTTGTAAGATGATCCCATATGGCTTTTTTTACGTGATCTCACTAGTTGCGTTAGGTTAGCTTTCTTTATGTTGATTGAATTACAGTTACATTGTGAGATCTTGAAATATTGGGGTGTGCTATCGATGCTGTTGACTTAGCATGACCCTTTGAGTGCTCCCTTCACCTATTGGGCCTGGTGGCTGAGGGGGTGTGCAGAACAGGTTGGGGTCCCGGGGAAGACATGGACCCCGAGTCCGGCGTGGGAATTGTTTTCATGGCTATGGGTTGAGCGATTGGTCTTTCCAGTCGATCGAGTCTTCCACGAGCTTGTATGACTGCCTCTTTAATGTCAGCAACTGTGGATTGAAACTTAGTGAACTTACTCTTTGTCTTGTGGTGTTTTTGGCTTTCATGTCACTAGCTGAGGCGTTAGAAGAAGCCTCGCTGATGTCAGACATAAAGTCGTCTACGTCGGATGTGTCGTCATCTGTCTGAGTGTTGACGGCCCTGCTTTTGTTTTGGCTAAAGGACGCAACCACTGATCCTGATTATTTAGGGATGGGTGGTCGTGTGTCTTTACGATACGTCCTTCTAGCCGGGCGAGAGTTGCCTTCAGTGCAGCTAGTTCCTGTTTGAGTGCTTTCTTTTTCCCATTCAAGTGTGTGTATTCGTGGATCTGTCACATGCTCTGGCTGTACCTTACCTTGCTTTGAAGTTATCGGTGTTGTCGGTGCAGAGCCGCAGTCACCAACCATGTCGGCCCAGATCATTTACTCGCCAGGACTTCTCGACCTAGATCAGCCCCTGTAGCAGTAGTGCCCTCCGGATTGAGAGTGCCCTGTGGAACGGGATCGCCGTCTGAAACGGGTGCGTTCTCAGGAACGGCAGCGTCCTCTGAAACGGAAATGTCCTTTGGAGCTGGAGCGCTGCTTGGGAATGAAACCATCTGCCATCTGCTGTTGCATGTCCGCGGGGTCGTTAACCTCGTCAGCATTGGCTTCTTTCTTCGAGCGGTTGCGTCTTTGTCTTCTGCGTCATTGCACAACATATCGGATGTGGTATAATGTGTTGGAGAAACGGTCACCTGTGGGGTGATCACCTTTACAGGGCTTCCAATTCAGAGTGCAACGGTGGGCTTCTGCAGCGTCGTTGGAGAGTACTTCTCCGCTGATATCGCGTTTACTTCTCTCCTCTATGCGCTGGTGGCATACGTCGGCTCGGCGCCCGACTCGGCCACAGGCGTGACAAACATCGACTTGGCGTTTCTAAAGGGAACATGACACTAAGGCCGTTCCGCACAACACGTTTTTGGGAACTCGAACCCTATCAAAGAGTACCACCAACAACATGCGTGTTTTTGATTCTCTTGACTTCAATGGCGGTCGGCTTTAGTTGGTTGACAATCATGCCTCTGATGGTGTGCTCTTTTATCGAGAGTCAACATTCCTGTTGACGGCTTTCCAAGTGTTTTCCGGGGCGGCTAAGTAGGCAGAAACACTGAATGCGCCGACTTTCGATTGATGTTTCTAGATTCCAGCATATGCGAATGCATTGGATCTGACCGGAGTCGAAATTACAAGAATATACCGTATCCTACGATGCTTCTTGGTCGGTGAGCGCAGCTGCCATAGTAAGGGCTCTCGACAGCAGTACCAAATCCACCTTCGAAACGTCAAGCCCTCCGAGGGGCTGTACAATGATCTTTATCTGGTCTCTAGGCAGCCGAGGGAGTCGCGAAGCAGCTACAACCTTCTGAAATGTCGAGCGGGAGCGAGCGTTAAAACCATGCTTCTTTGATGTGTTCGGCCTAGACTTGGCAGCGGTAGCATAAGCTGCGTCTCTTGCGGATTTCGTTTCCGCCGGGCGCCAAGGGCGGTGGTCCACCCCGCTCCGTCAAAGTCTTCTGGAGTGATGTCCATGTCTTCAACTGTCACCATCTCGGGCATCCTCGCTGCCTAGTAGGGTGAGAAGGGGCCTGACGAGGACCGGTGCTGCGTCGAAGAGAACCCTAGCTCCGTACTCGTGGCGGAAGGATTAATCTTTGAGGCCGGTCTCCCGCTCTACACACTTCAAGTTAAATAACTCGCCGAAAAGTTCACTCACCCTAACGAGAAAGGTGACGTGAAATAACTTGCGCAAAACTGGTCCAGAAAACCCCAGTGGATCGGCGGAGAACACAAGAAAGAGGTCCGAAAACATTTAAAGAAGCCGGAGCCAACACGGCCGCGTCTGCTTTCCCGGACGCCACCTACTGGACTACCGCCTTATTCGAAGGTCACAGGTTCGGTTCCTGCCCATGGCAAGTTGTCTTTTCACCCACTTTTCTTTTTTCACATTTACATCAGAAATCGGTCTAATAACTTCCCCTATACTTTCGTCGGCATATATATATATATATATATATATATATATATATATATATATATATATATATATATATATATATATATATATATATATATATATATATATATATATATATATATATATATATATAGTCTAGTAGATCCTCCGTGAGCGGTCACAACTGTATCTTTATTCCTGATGAAGGCCAGACTCTAGGCCGAAACGTCGAAATAAACCACGTTGTGACCGCTCACGGAGGATCTACTAGACTATATGCAACGCTACGGCCACTCAACCACCATGCCTGCCTATATATATATATATATATATATATATATATATATATATATATATATATATATATATATATATATATATATATATATATACCACACACTGGATGCATATGACGTGCTGGTGTACAAGACAAAATGATGTATGCTACGTGTACACGTTGAAGATGATTCAGTATTCTGCCCATAAATGACACTTCAAATCCGCCGTTTCCGATCGACACACAAACACTTCATCCATATTTTTTTTAATCTTTAGTGAGCCTACGCTGTTGAGAACGTTGAAATCCCGCCACCATCACTGGACGGGCTTTTAGTTTAAACATTCTCAGCATATTCGGACCAATAATAAAGATAGAGATTAATGTTTTGAAATTTGAAATCCCCTCGGAAACGGTGACTGAAGTATTTTTTATTGGCGCGATATCGAATCATCTCTAACGTGTCTAGAATGCTTGATTTCATAATGCATAATAGTGGCAAGCGATCAAGCATAGATGGTTTTGGGGTCACAAGCGTTGTAACCTAGAAAACTTCCAGTCACTCTATTTACCGGTTCCTAAAGTCGAAACTGAAAGCACCATTTAAAGTTCCTTCGACCTATAAGAAATGTATCTCTTTAGTTTTCCAGATAAAAGGAACAACCGAAAAGCTCAAGGGAACAACCTACAACTTTTATGTAGATCAAGAGAACATGTATTTTTAAAAATTTTGCAAAAAAGAAAAAGAAAGTGTAGAAAGTCAGCGGGCTATTTTCTGAACCTCTTCTTGCCCACCGACACTACTTTGGCACATCGGTGGAAGAAACCGGATGTCAACAAGGGGCTGTGTTTTTAAACAAATGGTCTATACCTGAAACAATATAAAAGTGGCTTAGAAAAATAAGCTTTTATTTTTTTGTTCATTAATAATAAAATTATGTGCATTAGTTATCAGAAGCCAAACACAACGCACCAATACTGTATTGAAGGCCATCAACTGCTTTAAAATTCTGCCCCTGGGGACTACGCAAAAGCTGTTGAATATAACCTGCCCTTTGATTCTTTAAGGAAGAAGATACTGACTGTTCCATAAAGAAAGCACTACTGCCCCATTTAGACGTTATAAACAGAAGTATTGCTGAAAACAAGTGTAATATACAGCAGTATTACTCAGAAAAGAGTGACAAGGAGTTGTATGACATGAATTACTCGCTGCCGATAAGGCCCGGTAAAGCCTCGCGCTGACGTGCTATTCGGTGAATGCGAGGCAAAGGCAGGTTTCCAGCTACCTTGTGGTTGTTGAGTTGAAAAACCCTTTTCTTCGTTAAAACAAGAACTACTCTTCTGAAACTTTCTGATTATCTTACTGAAAAACTATACTAAGCAATAATGTAAAAGCCATATTTTATTTGGACCGAAACATGGCGAGAATCAGGCCACAATATGTTGGCAATATTTTGCTTCATTTTTTTTCGAAGTATTTAAATCATAAAATATAATAACATATAAAGAAGAAAGTATAACTATGGCGAAAAAAATTTGTCTTTTATGGAAAAGGCTAAACATGCAGTATATTGCCATTATTCGCGAAAGCGAAACAGAAACAAAATTAAAACTAATATGCATAAACGATCATAGTCATAAAGGAATAAAGCCTTGAGAATAATGAAAAAATTGTTTCGTATCAATTACTCAAATCAACAATACTAAATAAACTGTTTGGCGTGACACAGTTTTACTGAGATGCCAAAGTTTGAAGTGCCCACTAAATGCAACACACTTTTTTTTGCGAATTATAACGTCTCAAAAACTAGTTTTCAAAGTCACATCAGGGTCGACACTGACTTTTGAGAAAAAATCCCTACTGGACGGCCGAAACGTCGCCATATTTCTTAAAATTTTGCCGAAAGGTCACCACGCTACATATGTGTGGCAAAAAAATGCTAATTTTGTTTAGCCCCGTGGAGCACAGTACTAGCCATAACATCCAAAGTATATAGACGTTTTTTTTTTTCTTTTTAATTCAAGTCTCACTACTCGCTTCACAATTGGAACACGGAGAAATGACAAGCATGCACCAGCGGTGGCCCTGAATGTTATCGCCTCATAACAAGTTTGGGATGGTTTCAGTTGTAGCGAATAGAGGGCGAAGCAGTCGCTACAACAAGAAAGGAACGGCGTGCATAGCTTTTCTGCAAATTTCTGCAAATTTAGATAATTTCATTGCACCGAAAATATGCGTCCAATACTCGAACAACTTAATGACAAAACAGTGGAAATCAATTCGAAAAAAGTGTGAAACCATTCAAATGCCCTTGTCATGCTTTCTGAGCGGTCATGCTTACGCTACAAATTCGACTCAGTGCAGATTATAGAGGCTGCCCGATGAATCCGACTTCTTGGCCGGCCCAAAAAGTATCGCAATAAAAAATTTGAACTCTGCATACCAAATTAGGGAGTCCTCCAGCCGTGAAGAAGTAGACAGGCTATTCAAGCCAATGGAGCTGGGGTCAAAACACGTGGCCTAACTGTCACCGAGCCATTCCAGATGTGAAACATTAAAAAAGTTTAAATCTTTTAAAACACCTAAATAATTGATTTTCCACCGCCGTATTGCGGTGCGCAAAGCAGTCTCCTGACTTAAAGTTTGTTGAGAGGTTCGTGTGCCATTGCCTATATACACGGTCTAGGTGAATTGAGCAGAAATGGCTAAGGTACCCAGTGGATAAGGTACTCGGCTGCTGACCCGCAGGTCGCGGGATCAAATCCCGACTGTGGCGGCTGCATTTTGATGGAGGCAGAAATGTTGTAGGCCGGTGTACTCAGATTTGAGTGCGTGCATGTTAATGAACCACAGGTGGTCGAAATTTCCGGAGCCCTCCACTATTGTGTCTCCCATAATCATATGATGGTTTTAGGATGCTAAACCCCACAAATCAATCAATCAATCAATTCAACCAAGAACGACGCCGGCGAAAGGCCTTAGTGAAACCCGATTTAGTACCGAGCATTCAAGAATACTGAACTATGATTCAATATTTTTCTTCCATACCTGCACCGCCACACCCACTGGCTGCATCTAAGTTCACACTGTGCGGTCGGCGCCCAGAGCACGGAGCAGCCTCTCTTTGTTGCCTTATGGTGCAACACGTTGACACCATTTATCGCGAGGTGTAGTCGTCCTTGCTTAGGTCAAAACACACCATTTCGTCTCGCCTTTTTTTAAGGTAACCAAGTACAAGCTATCGAACTTAGCTGAACCCTGTTCAAGCACGGCATTTTGTTTATGTCACTGAAGAATGGCAGTATTGACCCCCCCCCCCTCCCTCTTCATTGTTTTTTTATGAAGATATCTTCCTCCCGGGAGGAAAGGAGGTAGGTGCGAGAAAAAATTCAATGTTAACGCTTTTCCTTCTTTTTCCCTAATTTTGTTTTTCGCGATAACACACCACCACCTGAAGAGGCGGCTTATAAGTAACATGAAAATGTGCCACAGAAGCGCGAAGTCAGCGGGCCAGCGAGCCATTATAAAATGTCGTTGCAATAAATCATCAAAGCACTCAATTTCTGCTCAAACAAATGCGGCTTAATATTGACACGCGCGCACTATGGTCTCTAACACTCTATAGGGACCATACACACACTATGGTGGTTCGTTAATTCTCGGCTGCTACCACGAAGAAGGTGAGTTCGATCCCGGCCGCGGCGGGCGCGTTTAGCTGGAGGCGAGATGCTGTAGAAGCCCGCGTACCATGCGATATCGGTGCGCGTTGAAGCGAGCTCCGGCTGATCGAAATTTTCCCAGCACTGCAGTACGGCGCGCTTCTCACCCGTAAAACATTAGAAATTATATTCCACTCATGAAATGTCGTAACGAGGAAAAGTTGCCCACTTGCTTGGTATTTAACCTTCAGGTACATGCAATGTATTGAAAATGTACTGTTTATTCGAGTATTTGTTCACAGTATCAGGTGGTAAAGGAAGATGCTATCTGAGTGCGCCGCCAAAAACCTGTGACAGGGGGAAGCGAAACCATGTGGCCTCAAGAAGCAAAAAAAAAGGCCATTCTATACTTTTCTGATAACCGCGATGAGGTAGAACAGTTAGTTCGTCAGGAAGAAAAGGCAATTGATATCTTGAAGAAGCACGTTCATATTCACTCTAATGCCCGTAGGCTGCAAGCTGCATACGCGCTAGCCCTCGAGAGGGCGCAGACAGCCCGCCGCCGCTAAGGCATAAATAACATAATACATTTTTTTTCTTTAATCGAAGTATCAAAATTATTAAAAACGTAGATTAGCCCATCAAGCCCGTAGTCAGGAAATGTTTTTTTTTTTTGGAAGGGGGGGGGGGCATTGAAAAACACTTGTTTCTGTCATTTTTCTTCCGTAGAACACCCCCTCCATCTGAATTCGTGGAAGGGAAAGGCGAGCACCTAGCCCCTACCTCCCTCCCTTCCGTCTGACTACGGGCCTGTGGCGCACAATGCAAGCTCTTAACAGCCATTGTTGCCCCTGAAGTGAGCGCACACAGCAAGCGCCAATTTAACCAGTCATATTTCGTAAACAAAACAAATGAGGACATAAGTCTTTGAAACCGTGTTCCGACCAGCATAAACGCTCTTCGATAAAAAAAATCTTGCCATTTAACTATTCCTTTCTTTTTTTACGCTCCCTGTAGGAAAACAATCTTGCACAGAATTGTTGCAAAGCCCTTTTTTACGTTTGACAGTGTTCTGAAGTTTCTGTGTAAAATGGTAAATGCGCAATAGTGCATCAAAGTTTGCAAGCTTTTTTATTTTAATGCGGTAGATATATTTTAAATGTGGTAGCAATTTTTAATGCGGTAGCTAGATCTTGCCGCCGGCGTCGACGTTATTCAATATATATATATATATATATATATATATATATATATATATATATATATATATATATATATATATATATATATATATATATATATATATATATAGATCTTGCCGCCGGCGTCGACGTTATTCAATATATATATATATATATATATATATATATATATATATATATATATATATATATATATATATATATATATATATATATATATATATATATATATATATATATATAAACGCATGAAAGAAAAGTAGTCCAGAAAACGACTCCGATTGCGCTGAATCTCACGCCGGACCGTCGCGATCCGCCGATGCGCGCTCATTTCCCACGCGTGCTTTGCTCCGCGGAAAGAAGGGGCCTTGTCTGCTCACTTATCCCGTGGTGGGAAACTATCGTGCGCCTTCGACTTTGAGCGGAACGATTACGCTTGTTTGCCGGGTGCACAAATCAATTTCAATTTTATTGACAAAACATTAGCAATTATTACAAACTAGCTGGCCGTAGCCTACATTAGCTAGTGGTCAGCAGTCTATATCAGAGAGTATACATATCAGATTATTACACACGCACACACACAAATATATATATATATATATATATATATATATATATATATATATATATATATATATATATATATATATATATATATATATATATATATATATATATATATATATATATATATATATATATATATATATATATATATATATATATATATATGAGATCTAACAGACAGTAATGCCAAGGAATGTACAGGGGAAGTTATTAGAACCAATGGAATGGAAATAAGAAGAAGGAAAAGTGGATGAAAAAATAACCAGCCGTGAGCAGGAATCGAACCTACGACCTTCGAATAACGCGTTCCATGCTCTGGTTATTTTTTTGGCTGGTTATTTTTTCATCCACTTTTCTTTCTTCTTATTTACATTCCATTGGTTCTAATAACTTCCCCTGTTCATTCCTTGGCAATACTGTCTGTTAGATCTCATTAATATTGTGTTAAAACGCGGAAAAACGAGCCCTTAGGTATACACTTCTTTCCCTTATATATATATATATATATATATATATATATATATATATATATATATATATATATATATATATATAGCCGCGCGCTGGCGAAGTAGTAGGTCCCCCGTTTCCCGTAATCTTGGGGTAATACTACCTTGTAATTAATTTAAATAGACCCAGACAATGCTGATTACATTGTCCAGATGATCCCCCACATCCGTGAAGCTTGTACTTACTGCTAGGACGCATTTTTACGGCTATATAAACACATCCACACCCCGAGAGCGGTAACAAACGAATTCCGAAATATTTTTTTCGCTTAAAACAACAATTATTTTATAAAACTTTCTGAGTGAGTAGCCAATGAAGGTTCTATCTAAATCTGCTATCGTGCATATTCTTTGTAGGGCCACTTCATGGTTAATCGCCACGTCCCATGTCAGGCTATTCTACGAATTCAGCTTTGTTTGAACAGTGCACAGCCCAGGTTAGCCGAACTGAATGAAGGCTCGCTGTGCATCACCGCCGTGGAAGTGTTAGCACTCAAGCAATGTTGTAGGCTGACTACACTGTCTCATGGCGTTGATGGAAGGGAGGCTTTACGGTAGATAGAAGAGCAGTTACGGTATCTAAACTCCGAAATATTGCCCTATTGGGTTGACACGCGAATGGCACCCACGGTCACTATAATTCTGTTTAATTTTGCATTGCCACATTTGAACCTGGGGGCCGATGAATTTATTCAGCACCAGTTGTCATTTGGAAGGCGTGAGGTGGATGAGGGCATGATAGCTGTGGCATGAGACTTCACGCCGTTTTGTACGGGGCAGTTTTGCATATTGCAGCTCGAGCGCGACCAAAGGGAGGAAATGGAGGCCGAAGTGGTGACGTTGTGAATGTGTTATGTGCAGTGCGTGCTGTGACTGGCTACGGTCAACTCTTATTCAGGAACAAGTGTTCGATGCTATGTGACAGACTTTGATGCATCTATTGTGCAAACTCTGCAAGAACAGTTGCGAAGGATGATAAAACTATCGGACATCACACAACAGTGTATGGAAATTAGCAAGTGTTGTCACAAAATTTGCCAGCGGTGGTCATTTGCTTTTACCTGCTGCTGTGTTTTTTGTTGTTTTTATTATGTTGGAAGGGGTAACAGCACCCGATTAATATGTGAATCGTGTTGGAATGTCTGTCATATTCTTGAAAACGCTTGTCTTTTCTTCAAGCAATTACCTGTGGCATTAAGTGTGGCATTGTTATGTATACATTGATGTCATATGTCACATGCAGTGTAAGCGTTTGGGAAGCAGGCGTGCTGAGTGAGTCGTTTTGATAATTTTTCTCGGGTCTGCTTAATACCGCGTTACAACTGCATGATTTTTAGCATAGGTTTGCAATCTTATAAAGCGGGGCAGCTCACATAATTAGCTACATCATGTCAGCTGGTGCTCGAGACTGGTTTGTTTTGTTGTTGTTTTTTTGGAGCACCCAAAAAGACAGAAGTGGGCAGTTTGCGCGTTTTCATCACAAGATAACATTTGCACATGCTATCCTGCGATGAAGCTGTGGCCTCGTTGAAGCTGTGGCCTAGCCGCATCCAGTGTTCACACACACCGTTTCAAGGGAGCGTTTCGCATAAACGCGGAGGTAGTTGAACACCTTTCTTCCCGGTCCAGCTTAGCTCCGGTAGATCTCGGAAGCAGGTGGGCCGGCAACACGTGTCTGATGTCGCAGATATCGGGCGCCTGGTGGGCGATTTGGGGCGTATTGTCGCAGCGGCATGGCTTCGACTGCTCCCGCGTAATCCTTGCAAATGAGCTCGTAAGTGGAGGATAGTTTTAGCACGAGAACAGAACGACGATACAGAGACAAGAAGGACACGAAAGACACCAGCACTAACTTCCGAGTGAGTTTAATGGGCCGAGCGCGAAAATATATTGACCAGACAGTAAACCATGTGACAAAAACCGTGTGGCACAAAAATCAATGCATGAGTAAGAGGGAAAAAACAAAAGCACAGAAAAAGGCAAAGAAAAGTCTATCAAGAAACGAAAAAGAAAAGTAAAAGTATTACAACTACCTGCGCGCACCCAAACATTCGAGGAACTTCAGTTCCTTCTCGGACAGAGACACGGAGGGTTTGCTAATGCCTGACACCTGTTCACGTGCCATCTGCGTGGCCTCGACGATGACTCGGGTGTGCTCATCCCTGTGCTTGTACAGCGTCACTGTGTCCTTGAAAAGGAGCACACAGTTGCACTCAGCGCAGTGCTGAGCAAAAAACTATCTCTCCCGTTTCTAACATTGTTAACGTGTTCTCTCAGTCGATCGTTCAGACACCTTCCGGTCATTCCTACATAACAAGCACCGCATGAAATGGGGGTCCTAGAGACAACTTCCCGGGAGCATGTCACATACCTGTTTCTTTGCTGAACTCTACATTCCGTTGATCACTGCGTTTTCAATGGGTTTGTAGATTTGGTGAGGCTGATTAATTTGAACGATGCAGAGAACAGGACACGAACTCCCACTCGTTTTCCGATTTTCTTGAGCCTGTGTGATATATGGAGTTTGTATGGAACCAAGGCTATCCTTTCACGCTCTGTATCCATGTTGCGCAGATGCTGTCGCGGCCACCACTCTGCCCCATTTGTCTGCAGGATAGTCTCAGCAATGGAAGCGATAAACGCCTCAAGAAAACCCGAAGTCTTAAGCCGGGAAACTTGAGCTTTGAAGGTCGCAGAGATGTGAATACAAGACCCATTTGAGGCATTCGCAAGACAGGTTCGTACTATTCCTTGCTTAACAAACTTGCTGTTAGCGAAAGAAAAGGGAAGTAAAGGTTTCTGCGCACGTGGTTCGACAAAGGTGCCGTGAGTTAAAAAACAGTCTTAAATAGAAAAAGCGTAACTTGTCTTCCTCGGTGACTTGATGTATCAACACAAGAGGCTTTGAACAATCTTCAAACTCACATATCATTTGAGCCGCAATCGAGTGGAACATAGAAGGGTTACAATTTAGAAGAACCAAGAAATCATCCACTTATCTTAATACTTTGACGACTTGCGTGCCCTCTAACTTTTTCTGCAGCTTATTGCCTATTTTTTGCCAATAGAAGACCACTGAGTAGAGGTGCTGTGCATGAGCCGACTGAAACACTTTTTTTCTGTAGATAAATGCAATCATTCCATTGAACGAAAGTGGAGTTATGGTACAGAAGAACAAGGTCAAGAAAATCTCGCGCACTGATGCCAGTTTTTAATTGGAAGTACGATTCCTCAAAGACTTCTATGTTATCCTTTATACATTCTAATGCCTCATCGTGAGGCAATGAGTAGTATAAGTCCTTTATGTCAATTGGAAATTCGAAAACTTTAGATTGACTTGACTGTTTGAAAAATTCTATCAGTGCCTGCGAGTTCTTGATCAGAATTGGGTCATCAATCATTAGACACTTTAGATGGGCCTGAATAAACAAGCCAGGTTGTTTTTGCCACGTTCCACTTTCTGTCACAATGACTTGGAAAGGCATGTAGACTTTACGTATTTTTGCAGAAAAAAAACATGCTTAGCTCATTTTTGTCGCTTTTGCTAATATGCTGTGCTATCTGTTTCAAGTCTAGTTTACGACACATTTCCTTGGCTTCCGTTTTTACTATATCTAGACGAATGTCGGTACAACATTTGAAAACAGAGCTAATAGCTGTGACCGCCTTTTCTAGGTACAAGCAATTAGGAAGAACAGCGACACCATCCTCCTTATCTGACGGTACAACACAAAGTTCATTGTCTCTAAAAAACTTTGCGGTCTTCCACAGCGGAACGCCCCGCCGCGGTGGTCTAGTGGCTAAGGTACTTGGCTGGTGACCCACAGGTCACGGGATCAAATCCCGGCTGCGGCGGCTGCATTTCCGATGGAGGCTGAAATGTTTTATAGGCCCATGTGCTCAGATTTGGGTAACGTAAAAAAACCCAGGTGGTCGAAATTTCCGGAGCCCTCCACTACGGCGTCTCCATAATCATATGGTGGAGGGCTGGTGCTGGCAGCTTACCGGCTTACCGTTGCCACTCTCATACGGGGCTTGTTATGTCGGAACGACCAGAAGGTGTCTGAACGATCGACTGAGAGAACACGCTAACAATGTTAGAAACGGGAAAGATAGTTTTCTTGCTCAGCACTGCATTGAGTACAAATGTGTGCCGGTTTTCAAGGACACAGTGACGATGTACAAGCACAGAGATTAGCTCACCCGAGTCATCGCAGAGGCCGCACAGATGGCATGTGAACAGGTGTCATGCAATAGCAAGCCCTCCGTGTATCTGTCCGAGAAGGAACTAAGGTTCTTCGAAGGTTTCGGTTCGCGCAAGTACTTATATTACTTTTACTTTTCCGTTTCGTTTCCTTATTGACTTTTCTTTGCCTTTTTTTGTGTTTTTGTTTTTCCCTTACTCATGTATTGCTATTTGTGCCACATGGTTTTTGTCACATGGTTTACCTTCTCCTCTATATATTTTCGAGCTCTGCGCAATAAACTCACTTGGAAGTTGCCGCTCGTGTCCTTCTCGTCTCTGTGTCATCGTTCTGTTCTCGCGCTATAACTATCATCATGTCATACCAACTAGCCCAAGCTGCCACACTCCTAAGTGGAGAGAGGCGGGTTATTGCCCGGCACATGGGGAGAGGCGGGTTATTGCCCCGCCGTCGAGAAGTTCACGTGTTACAGGGAAGTCATCTTATGGCCACACTGCCCAGTATGTTGAGCTCTGTCTAGATAATTGCGCATCGCGGAGCTTGCCCATGCCTCTTTGACTTTTTCTAGTTTTGTTTAGTTTACTTTTTAGTTGTGTTACTAAGGGCGACGGTCTGAGCCCTCACACATGCACTAAGGTTGCGTCCTCGTGGCGGTTTTTTCATCAAGCAAATGTACTGTTCTTTCGGAGGACAAACAGGCGATGATTCGCAGAGAGTTATGTAAGGGCAAAGAAACGAGGGTATAAGAAGAGGCTCTCGGGTTTCGCCAAGCGTTCTAAACCGGGGTTGAGGTGTTAGGCACCATCGGCTCTGCCGAATCTCGTATGGTCGCCCTACAGAAGACGGTTGAATGCCAAAGTGGTTTTTTTTTCTTTTATACGTAACTTTGATGTCCGTACTCATGTAACTTCTGTACATTCTGTAAATACAAGTTTTTCTCAGCCTACTAAAAGCTCTGGCCAATCGGCTCGCCCTACACCACCTCCTGACGTCGACAAGAGCTCTCGCTAAGTGGTCCCCATCCTCAGACTTCTGCGACCATGTCTATCTTTCCTATCTTCTCCTTATTTCTTTGTGTGGCTGTCCCTGCACCTCTTTCTCTTACTGCTCCTCTCTCTATCTCTATACCTTTATTTTCTCCCTACCTTTTTTCTTTGTCTTTTCTCACACCCATCTCTTGCGCAGAACTGTGGAGATGCCCTCCATTGAGAAAAAGGCAGTAACGGAACTGCGCTTATTTCTTCCTTTTCCCCTTTCAAAAGTCACTTATAACTCCAGCGTTTCGCTTCATCTTCAAGCGACCAACAAGTCAATCAACGCTATTCGCATAGCAGCAGTACATTTCTTCTCCCACTTTGCTATACCACCTCGGGTGGTGCGTCTCCGGCGCCGAGTGGCGAGAGTTGGTTTCCACAACAACAAAAAGAACCGAAATTTCACTCAATTTCTAAAACTAAATGGCCGGTTTGTAAAGCCGATGAGTAAAAAAGCTTTTATTTCCTTTTTGTATCTATCTTTTTCTATTTACCACTCTAACTTATCGCGGCAACACTCCTAATCATGTGGTGAATAAGAATCTCATTTTGATCTTTATGCGTTGTATTTGTAGCGATGAACTATATATATATAGGCTCTAGGGTTTTGTGAAGAGTGTCCACATGTCAGAAATATAAATGTAAAAAAAGATGAGCATGATAAATTTCTAGTGAAGTTATTTTTCGTTTTTTTATTAGTTGTGCCAAATTTCTCATAACACACTCAGCACCTCTCCCACTTGTGAGTCACGGCTTTATTTGAGTCGAGCTCATGCTCATACACCTTGATGATGATATCTACAGATGACGAAGTTGTAAAAATGATGATGACAAATGACAAAGAAGATGAGCGCAACAATTATAAAGTTTGAGGGAGACTTTATCAGGAAATGTGACCTGGCATTTCTCGAGGTCAATTGAGTGCTCTCTGTTTGTCGTGCCTCGGGTCTTGCGTGGCTGTGGTTCACCTCTAGGATCACTGTCCCGCAACCGTCTCACGTCCAAGCGGCACCAGGTCAGGGAGGCCGATCATAACAGCCCGTCCACCGCCACAGAAGGTCTCGAAGGGGTTGTAGCACCAAAGCACTCCGCCGAGGCCGTAGATGTGCTTCCTTGTAGACGTTGACGCCGGCTGCACCAATCTATGGACCTGAGCCATGGCTAGCAAACGCCAGAAACGAGCCACGTAATACCCGTGGCACAGCAAACAGCGAGCACTCAACTGACCTCGAGAAATGCCAGGTCACATTTCCTGATAAAGTCTCCCTCAAACTTTATAAATGGTGCGCTCCCTCGTGAAAATCACGGATCAGCTAATAAAGCCAAGAAACTGAGGCCTAATACGTGCGAAGTAAATCAACAGCCTAACGTTTTGTATCATTTCCCAGAGAGATTCACAGCGTTTAAGGCACGAAGGTGATACGGGAGACACAAAAACGAATAGAGGTAGTTAATGAATTGCACCTCTCACAGCATAAGTAAAGCTCAAAGTCAAACTAACGCGTATAACATCAAAGAAACACAGAATCAAAAAGATACATTCCACTGATGCGCATACTAACAAGTATACTGCAAATTACACAAGGTAAACACAGAGGCCATTACATTCAGCCTACTTCTCTGTTAAAATCAACTGCGCATAAAACAGACAGATAAGCCAAACCTACGCTACCCTGCAAAATACATGGTTTAAACAGGCTTTTACCTTCAGCCTGCTTCTGTATTAAAATCAGCGCAAAACCCTGCGCTCGGGCGCCAGGGTTTGCTAAATATAAGCAAACAAACAAATATCTTAATGCCTGCTGTTAGGATGAGGAGGAAAATAAAACTCACAAAATCGACACACTCCTTGCTCATAGACAGACGGCAGAACATTAGACAGCAAAACAATAATAAAAACAGGATACAAGGCATTTTCTGAATATCCTTCGTTACACTGTGCATAACTTAATGCGGCACCCTCTCAGACGAGCTCTGGGGAGACGCGTATATCACAGTTGTTAATGGGCCAGGTCGTGACAGAGGGACAAAAAGGCAGCCTGTCCAAAGCACTCAGTGGCGGTGATCTTTGTTCCGCGGCCCCAAAACTCCGACAAAAAGAAGTGTGGCAGCTTGGGCTAGTCGGTATGAAATGACGATAGTTATAGCGCGAGAACGGAACGACGACACACAGACAAGAAGGACAAAGAGGCACACGGACACTTAAGCCTCCTCAATGTGGGCGTCACAGAACAGGCGTCAGATTTTCGCGAAGCTGGGGGACGGCTTTTGTCGTTAGAGTCCCGTAGGCGCCATCTCGCTTCGCTCCTCCGTTTACTCTGCACTGTAAGCGAGGAGATCAGGCAGCCCCTTTGGCGTCTCCATTTCTTGGCCTTCGCGACACAATTCATGCAAAATCTCGCTTTCTGCCGGACACTCAAAGTTTGACTTCCAGCTCGCTTTCTCGGGATTTCTGGCCTCCGCTCGAGGAAATGACCATTCGCGTTCCCTCTACGTTTTCGCCGGCGCCCTTTTCTTTCGGGGTGGCACCGAACGCTCACCGACTCGGCAATAATACTCGGAAGTGCATTGCTCAAAATTCCAGGTGGCTCAACTGGTTTATCCTCGCTGTTATTTCTAGCTGTCTGCACTTTTGAGAGAATGCTACAATCAACATTTGCTAAACGAGGCGGCTCACCATCCGATGTCTCTCCTTGATGAAAGTCATCAACTCCCGCTAATCTAAGCGCTTCATCACCTCGCGATATGTTAGGTACCTCTCCCTCTCATAATAAGCTGCGCGCATCATCACCTGCACTTTTACAGTCTACTTCATTAGCGCTTTCTGCTTTCGGAATCTCATGAGCAATCTCACAGGCCATCGGACGCGTCAGAGCTGTCGCCAATTTGTCACCAAAACAAAAGCCTTTCAAAAGCATATCCACGTCATTCTGAGATGGATAATGCTCGGGCAGGTTTTGGGACACCACAGTTTCTATGGCGAGCAGTATGAGTTGTCCCTTTTTCTCAACGCGGGCTAACGGCAGACACTTTTATTTTCATCTGTTTGCCGCGCGCACACCCGTTCCCCTGTGGTATCCACACTTTCCCAGGAGTAGGGATCTACACTACCGAACGTTGTAGCTGACTCCCGTGGAACTGTACACAAAGCTTCCTCCAGAACTGACTCCTGAATGGGAGGTTTATTTGCTCCTGAATACTGTCGCTGCTGTCCCCCAAAAAGAGCGTACTCTTAGGCTCGCGGCAGACGATCGCTATGTGACCTGGCTCATCGCAACGGTGGCATATGACCAGCTTACTGTAGCTATGGACATGGCAGGACTGCCTTTCACTTTCATATCGAAGGATACTAAACCGTAAGCTGGGTCACTTGAGGCCTGATGAATTCCTAAAGCCAATCGTCTTTTCTCATTTATCCTATATTCCTCAGCCCATCTTCGCTTTCTTTCTTCATCTTTTTTTTCTGTTTTCCCACTTGTTCTCAACATTCCCTAATTTCGTCATCCTCCGCACCGCACTCCTATATTGCCCCAATGAGCTGCGACTCTCTCTCATCTCACCCCACCCTAATTCCCAGCTCTTCACACAGTAGTAAGAGGTCTGGTCTCTCTAGCTTCTTTACCAACTCCATGGTCTTCACGAGTGAGGACTTTCTTGAACGCCGTAACGTTAGGTAGCCAACAAGCGAAGCCTTCGGGCACGGAAAAAACACTGGCAGTTTTGAACATGAGAGCTAAAATTTGGTGAATAGCGGTACAACGAATCCTTTACGCACAGCAGATTACACACAGTTTTAGAAACCTTCAAAAGCTAAAATTTGGCAAAACTCAAAGAAAGTCAAGCACTCACCATATCGTTAAGGCCCGAGTCAAGCATTGGTCATCCCGTCGCTTCAAACCAGTTGAGGTGTTCCGATCGTCAGCTGCATCACACCGCTGCCATACAGTTGATGTGGTCGGGGGTCTGCCCAGAGGACCGGAGCCAGCCAGAGTCCCGGAGAGGTGTCGAGGAAAGGAGCCCGGAGCTTTTAACAGTAACTTTTAATTACAATATTTACAGGTAGCTTGTTACATGATGGTGGTAGCGTCATGGAAGCTCTCCACAGAAGCATGATGGGAGCTTCTGGGAGTTTGTGAGAGCTCGTCGGGATCACCTCGGCACTCGCATTTTGTGTCATTTCCTTCCCAGTATTCCCTGCAGGAAAAAACAATGGAGGCCCGGAGAGGGCAATTAATTTTGGCATCTTCACCTCCGCCCCCGAAAGCGGAAGCTGAAACGCCGCCTCCTTCCCAACCCATGAAAGGGGGAAGAGGCACGCCCAGTTCAGCCCATGGCGAGGAAGAAAGCACTGCACACCACGCACGACACAGCACAGCACGAAGACATTGAGTCCAACGTGGAAATCAGCTCTGTAGACCATTGCGGTGATGAGTATGTGGCGCCAGGCAGACCACGACTTGTGGAAACAGCGGTAATGGACACCACGGAGAACGTGGGAAAAGCATCCGCAGACGTTTCTCAGTCTCTTGGCTTATTGTCCGCGGCACTCCGACGAACAGAGACGTACAGAGATAACAACCCTGTTTAAGCTTTTGACTAAACAGCCTTTCATAGGTCGCCAGTCGTTCGGGTCAGTTAAAAGGGTTCTACGAGGAGAGATGGCTGCGCCGTGAAATTCCAAGTCGCTCAAGTCGCTTGTGGTTCACCTCTGGGAGCACTGTCCCGCAACCATCTGACGTCCAAGCGGCGTCATGTCAAGGAGGCCGATAAAAACACTGACCAACTTATCTGTCTTATCAACTGACCAACTGTTATTTGTACGTGTAGTATAAACTTATAATGGCGAAAATTGTATATCTCGCCGTAGTTTGTGCGGTGTCACCAGAACAACGTCATCATGAGCCACATCATGCTAATTTCGTCTAATTATTCATGATTGTCGTCGTCTTCATCTCTCGCTTGGCTCCCTAAACCCAAGCGCCGGGTTTTCCGGCACGGGAGGAAACAACTCTGATGGGCGAGACCATGAATATAAAAAGAAAGAAAACATTTTTAGGGGGTGGGGAGGAGCGCGAATTCTTACGCGAGACAAAATTCGAACCTCCCTGCACACTATCCGAAGACCTGCGGCAAGCAGAACACAGCAGAGCCTATATAATGTTCTTTGTCTGGTAGTTCTCATTGACATTGTGTTTAGAGGAAAACGAGCCCTTAAATTCCTTCAATCGCAAATCTGTATGTTACAGCATATCTTGCGTGCGCAAGTTTTCTCTTTAGAGGAGAGGGGGGGGGGCAGACTTTGTCGCGGCACCCCCCTGCCTAATTATTCAAGGTATGGCGCTGCATTTGCGCCACCTCCCCCCCTTCCCGCCCGCAAATAACAACGCTGCCTCTCCCTAATATATCAATGTGGCGCACGAAGGACGCGGCTTGGCCATGACGCTAACCAGATCTCTGTTCTGCGTTCTGCAGGGCATTTTCCAGTTTAGCGCATCTTCAGCTGTGAGAGGCCACACGTGCTGGGAAAACGACGGCATCATCGACAAGTATCAACTTCCTCCAGATATCGCCGCCGGACAAATTCCGCTGTGGTTCCACCCTGGCAATTTGACTCCGCTGGCGACACCAATCGGCAGTTGCTGCGTGACGTCATTCGAAGAAAATGCTATAAAAGAAACGCCTCACCGATTTGCCTTTTGTGGGCACGAAGGACGCGGCTTGGCCATGACGCTAACCAGATCTCTGTTCTGCGTTCTGCAGGGCATTTTCCAGTTTAGCGCATCTTCAGCTGTGAGAGGCCACACGTGCTGGGAAAACGACGGCATCATCGACAAGTATCAACTTCCTCCAGATATCGCCGCCGGACAAATTCCGCTGTGGTTCCACCCTGGCAATTTGACTCCGCTGGCGACACCAATCGGCAGTTGCTGCGTGACGTCATTCGAAGAAAATGCTATAAAAGAAACGCCTCACCGATTTGCCTTTTGTGGGCACGAAGGACGCGGCTTGGCCATGACGCTAACCAGATCTCTGTTCTGCGTTCTGCAGGTCAGTTATAACAATTATTCTCTTCGTAGTGATTGTCGTGGTATTATTGTCCTGCCGTGCCCACGGAAGTGCCTTAACCTTGCCTATGAATGTCTTTTCGTCTGCAAGTTGCTTCTATGCGGGGACATTGAAACTAACCCAGGTCCCACGCAGAAAGAATTGTTTGAGCAGTTGCTTGAAGGTCAAACTGTAATCCGCAATGACATTGCAGAAATGAAAGCGCAATTACTTAATGTCGAAGGGCAGATCAGTAGCCTTCAGCAGATGGTCAGTCATATTGAAAAAAGGCTGTCTGAACTACCTTCATCACCGGAAGACGGAGTTCAAAATACGCTTAAATCCATAGAACACGTTATCACATTCCAGTCAAAGAAACTAACTGATCTTGAGGACAGAAACAGGCGGTCAAACATAATAATTCATGGCGTTTCTGAATGCCCCGAGGAAACGGAAGCGCTTCTTAAAGAAAAAGTTCTAACGACGATAATGCGGGATAAGATGAACGTACAATGTGAATCTATCGGCCGCATCCACAGGCTTGGACGCCTTGGCAGCAAACGCCCGGTCATTGTCTATCTTCAAAATTTCAATGAAAAGAAACTGATACTCGATAGCTGTCGCAAACTTAGAGGATCAGGCATATCTATTCAAAATGACTATTCGCAAGCGACTTTGAAGAAACGGAAGTTTCTGTGGGAAAGCGCGAAAGCAGAAAAACTACAAGGTAAGAAAGTGCACTTGCTTCATGACAAGCTAAAGGTCGATAAAGAGCTATACTTTTGGGATGAGACAAAAAACATGCGTGTCAAAATAACGAACCAGCGATCTCAGCAGTCTGACATATGACCCGTTTTCAATGAGTATGACAAGAGTTTACGTATAATCAACCTAAACGCTCGTAGTGTAATAAATAAAACAGTACCTTTGGAAGTCTCCTTACTAGAACAAGACCCCCACATTGCCGTCATAACTGAAACGTGGCTACGGACTGAAATATGTGACGAGGACGTTTTTCCACCTTGTTATCAAATATTTCGTAAGGATAGGGCTTCTAGAGGAGGCGGCGTGGCTGTCCTCATTAACAACCCGTTAGATGCTGTTCTTTTGCAAGACATCCCCGGCCTAGAATGTTTATGCGTAAAAATCACATGCTGGGGCCATAACTTTTTGCTGTGTGCCATTTATAGGCCTCCTGATGCCACCCCTGAGTATCTGGATAAACTAGAAAAACACCTGTCTCAATTCCACAAACATAAAATACTCTTAATAGGGGACCTTAACTTACCAGGCGTTAATTGGGAACGCTTTCAATCACTTTCTGAAAACAACAATCATTTCAATAGTATACTGAGTATAATGTTAACTCACGACCTAGTGCAGATAGTGCGGGAACCAACACGTGTTCAAGGTACTTCGAAATCAGTACTGGATTTGGTTTTTTTACCCAGACAATTATCAGAGTGCACAGTTCAAGTTGTGGAAGGTATTTCTGATCATCTTCTTGTCAGTGTTTGCTTACACATTGTTGCTCCTATGAAATCAAATAATTCTGTGAAGCGTTCTTTCAAAGACTACTCACGTGCAGACGATGCATCCATAATAGAACATTTGGAAACATGTCTAACTGATTTCACCGACACTGATGTCATCTCACTTTGGTGCCGTTTCAAAGATATATGTAATTTCTGTACAGATACGTTTGTACCAACCAAACATAAACTAGTTAATAGGCAGACACCATGGATGACGCGTGAAATCATCCACCTGAAGCGAAAAATAAAGAGATTAAAAAAACAATGCATATCTATCGGCAATCTAAAAGAACTAAAAGATAACCTTGCACGTGCGGTAAGCTCTTCGAAAGATCACTATTTTAAGACGGTGCTACCAAACTTTATTTCAGAAGATCCTAAAAAGTTTTGGAATTATATAAGCGAAAAAAAGAAGCCAGTGTCTCAAATTTCTATTAATGGCTCAATTGTTAATGATCCTGGTGACATCGCATGTCATTTGAATGAGTACTTCCAGAGTGTTTTTAGTAAGTCTGGTGTTTGTCCAGCCAATCACACAACATTTCATCCCTCTGATGTCAGTTTCATCTCTTACCCTGGCGTGGTTTCTATGCTATTGAACTTGAAAACGAAATCTTCATGTGGTCCTGACAACCTTCCTAACATGTTTCTGAAGCGATATGCTGAGTCTATTGCAAAGTTTCTTGTTATAATTTACCGTAATTCTTTACTTCATGGTAAACTACCGGATGACTGGAGGGTAGCCAGAGTCGTTCCCATACACAAGAAAGGTGATCGATCTTTATTAGAAAATTATCGACCGATATCACTTACATCATCCTGTTGTAAACTTCTTGAGCACATTATCGCCAATCAAATTAATGAATTCTTAGATGAACATTCAGTTCTCTCTAATCATCAACATGGGTTTAGAAAAGGCTACTCGACAGTTACACAATTAGTTACCGTTATTCATTCACTCGCTTCATGTTTTGATAAAAATGGTCAAATCGATGCAATATTTCTAGATTTCAGCAAAGCCTTTGATAGGGTTCCGCATGACAAACTGATCTTAAAACTCAGAAAAATCAAACTTCCGGAAATTTTAATTACATGGATTAGGAGTTATTTGACTAATCGATCCCAGTGTGTGGAAGTTAATGGGCGGCGGTCTGGCTATCTTCCGGTTGGTTCCGGGGTTCCTCAAGGGAGTGTATTAGGGCCATTGTTGTTCTTGATATACATTAATGATATCGTTACAGTCATTGATCCTAGCATTGAAATTAGATTGTTTGCAGATGACTGCGTGTTGTTCCATGAAATCACTTCACCTAACGATCAGCACCTCCTTAACACTGCTCTTGCTAACATTTCCGAATGGTGTAACACATGGGACATGAAACTTAATATTGGTAAGACAGTATATCTTCGTTTCTCTCGCAGAAAAGCTCCACTTTCCTTTGAATATAGGCTAGGCTCATTACCATTGCATGAGGAAACGGCATACAAGTACTTAGGTGTAACTCTTACTAATACTTTGTCGTGGAATACACATATAAATAGCATTTGTTCTTCTGCATACCGCAAGTTATATTTTTTAAGACATAAGCTCAAACAGTCTCCTCCAGCTGTTAAATTACTTGCTTATAACACACTAATTAGGCCAAAACTCGAATATGCATGTGTAGTATGGGACCCCTTTACTAAAACCAACATTAATCACCTAGAAAATGTGCAAAGAAAAGCAGTCAGGTTTATTTATTCCAAATTTTCACCGTATGACTCACCCACTGAACTGATGCAGGCTAACAACATTCCATACCTTGCACTGAGACGGAAAGCTGCACGTTTGGAATTTCTTTACCTCCTTTGGAATCATAAACTAGCGATTAACCCCTCACCATATCTTTCATCTTCTACATCAAGACTTACTCGCCACCATCATCCTAATTCTTTGACACCTTATTTTTCGAGAACAGATTTATTCAAATTTTCTTTTTTTCCCCGCACCGTAACAGACTGGAATGATTCATTGTAGCATTTAAGCGCATTGGGATCATTGCTCATTGCTAATTGCATGACTATACTTGTTTGCTCCGTTTTGTTGTTGTTTTATTCTTCCCCCACCCTGCTTGGATCTGTACAAGGTCTGCAGTATTGAATAAAGAAAGAAGAAAGAAAAGAAATGTGTGTGGATGATTTTGCGCCTCACCCTTAGGTGATCAGTTGTGGTGCCCCCCCCCTCCTGCCCCTCTCGTGCGCACGCCTATGACAGTATACCAAGAGGGTTTAAAAGTGAAGTGAAGGACGATAGGATGGTGTTATATTAAGGGGATGTAAAAGGATGGAAGACAAGAGCAAGACATATCATAGAAGAAAGATATGACAAGAGAGCATGGAATGCGGAACGAAAGTGATAGAATAAAATTGCAGATAAAGATATTGAGATCGAGATAAAGAAATAAAAAGTGGAAGCGAAAAATAAAGATAGAGAAAGAGATAAATGATAAGGAAAGGAGCGTAGAAAGACCGAGAAAGACATGGGGTGTGGAGGGGAACACCACTATGCTGCTGCCTCAGTCTTCGTACCACCATAGGGCGAAGTTGCCCAAAATTTTCTTTTCTCTTTTTTTTAATACTGCTGGCTGAAGTACGTAAGCATTTTTTAACACATCCCCTGAAGTGACTGAAGAAACTTTGTTTCGCCTAAACTAGTTCCTGTAAAAGCTACGCGAACTCACATTTCACATTAGCATGCTGGACCTAATACTGCTGGCTGAAGTACGTAGGCAGTTTTTCACCCATCCCCTAAACTGACTGAAGAAACTTTGATTCGCCTAAACTAGTTTCTGTAAAAGCTACGTGAACTCACATTTAATATTAGCATGCTGGACCGCTGAAAGTGACGCTTATTATCTGATGCGAAAGTGCTGTGCATAAGCATGAAGACACTGTGCGGATAGCTTATTTTTTAGTGCACGAACAAACGCCTCTTCGCGAGACTGAATAGAACTGGAGTACGCAGAAACATGCGCATCATCTTAGCTTTAGGGTATTTAACTGCGTGTTTGACTAAAAGATCACTTCGCAAATATGCTGATTTGTCCTATTGCTTCGCTTTTACTTTTTACTTCTTGGGGCCTCAGTGTGTGCGTGTGTGCATGTATGTGTGCGTGTATGTGTGCGTGTGTGTGCGTGTGTGTCTGTGTGTGTATGTGCGTGTGTGTGTGTGTGCGCGCGTGTGTGTGCGTGTTTGTGTGTGTGTATGTGTGTGCGTGTGTGTGTGTGTGCGTGTGCGTGTGTGTGTGCGTGTGTGTGTGCGTGTGCGTGTGTGTGTGTGTGTGTGTGTGTGTGTGTGTGTGCGCGCGACATACAGGAAAAAGAAAATGTTATTATTTCTACAAACAACACATTCAGTACATTTGTAGATTGTACACTCTGTAGATTGATTAGCTACGCGTGCCATTTGCCAGACACAGAATCTCTTCTTTCTGGAAGAGCAATTTATTACTTCGTCACTCAGTTTTCAAATTTTTTCGCTATTTTCATGGTTTCAATGATCAATTGGGTACGATCGTCTTCGTGCTTATGCAATACAGCTGTGTTTTCGACCTGAGCATAGCAACCACACCTAAAACAGCCTTTCGTTGATAGTCTGCTCTTCTCCTTGTCTGCTTTTCATCTGTGTTTTCTACAGCGCAGTATACATTTATTATGTGGTGTTTTTTCACGTGCACTGGAGCAGAGATTTGTACGGCACCCCCTCCCTCCTATGTATTAAGCAACACTACACCCTAACACTTAAATCTTTTCCTGCGAAATCACCCACGCACCCAGAGTTTATTCATACGTGCCCACGCCAAAAATAAAATCAAATAAATAATAAAAACCTCATCTTAGATCTGAACATGATCCTGAAACTGAAATCGAAATGCATTCGACACGAGCGTTATGTTCTCTGCCCCACGTCCTGCTCTCCACGTTCGAAGTTTGAAAGGCAGGCCTAGAGGTTTGCGCCGACTGGTCGGGGTGCCGCCGCCGATAGTTTTCGCCGCGCCGCCACCGCCGACGCGAACTGATCGGCGCGCCGCCGTTGCCGCCGACGACGTTTTTCATCGGCGCAATCGGCGCGCCATTTATGCGCCAGTACGGACTTTTCACAGATTTGTCTTCTTTTTCATCTTGATTCATAGCTTCGTTTCACATTTTATGTAGCCAGTAAAAACCAGGCTTCTTAGTTATCTTCATCCAGCTTCAGAGACCCAGAGCACCCCTATGAACAGCGGCGCAAGTTCGGCGGCCGCTGCATGAGATGACATATTGGACAAATTGACAAAAAATAATTGTAACAGTTACTGTAAAGCATAGACACTGCCATCTTAGGCTTAAAAGCAATTTTTGCTGTTTTTTGTGTCGTAATTTGCTATGATTATGGTGATACGACGTTGAATGTAATGGCCCAGCGTTTTGATGCGTGCGAGTTCGCCATAGCACATTTCGAATATTCATATGGATGGAAAACGGCATCATTATCAGTCCAAGATGGCAGCCTGTAATTGTGCCCGAAACAGGGCGTACATAAAGAAGAAATGAAGTGGTAGCAGTGCAGCACGAATGCAGCGCGTTGGATGAAGGGAGGAGGAGTAATAAATGAGGAAGGGCAGGGAGGTTAGGCGTTAGATGAAGAACTACACAAAACCCCGAAGGATGAAATCGAAAGGGAGAAGTTTAATGAAGATTAAAAGCGTCGAGGCATAATAAATGCTCGAATTTACTCAGGTTATATCAGCACCTGTCCGCGGTGTTAAAGTTGATAATTTTCGAGGATGACCACTTATATGCAGCGTCTGAACATGCTGCAGAAAATATTCACCATCTGTTTTATTCTTCAACTTATCTGTTTGTACCGGCCTTTTAACACATTGGATACCCGGGATGAAGATGCCAAGGCAGTAAGATGGCAAGAGAGAGAAAGGAAGGCTGGGGGATTAACCATATCTTCGCATACGGTTTGCTGCCTAGCACTGGGGGTTGAGAAATAGGGGCAAGAAAGGGCGTGTAGAGAGACAGAAAAGAAAACGCATGTGCACTCAGGAGTAAGATGGCAAACTTAACAGAGGATTTATTACATTCTGTACAGACAGGGCGAGAGGTCTCTTGCGAATGAGCTGGGTGGCTCACTATAAAGTGTACGTTTTGACTTAATCAGGGAATGGGTCCAGAATGCGCTCTTGAATCACGAGACACACACACCATTTCTGACGGTGCCGCTAGCACTCGCTCAAGTCAAGGTCTTTGATTGAGGCGTGGCCACCACACTGCACCTGTGACACCAAGAAACCATTGTGGTCGTCTCGTCGAACGTCTTATGGTGTCGGAATGCCACCTCACTTCCCGGCTAAGATGGACAGTACTCGGCGGACAGCAGGCTGGCAGCCCTTCGTTGACTTGTTTGATGAACAAAGAACGCGGCCCTCCCCCGTCGGCCCAGGCGCCGCGCGTAACAACGGCTATCCAGTGGTGAGAAGAGGCGTAATAAGCTTGTCTGAGACCACCAGTTTTAAAAAGAACAAAAAAAATTTTAAAAAACTTGCCAGTAGACAATTTACAAAAGACGGCTAGATTCATCAAAAATGTAGAGACCGACATTTGAGCGCCATGTCATATATGACATAGTTCAGCAAACTGGTTTTCATCACGTAACTTGAACGGACCTACTGGCACTGGGAGAGGTTAAGAATGATTGTCGCTGACAGATGTACTTCTGTTGCGAAGGTAATGCTCAGAGTCAACCAAATAAAACTTAACCTTATATTCAAGTCTTGATAAAAAAGTAAGTCAAGTTAGAATGCTCCTCAGGTGGCCAAATAATAAATTACTTCTCTATACTTTAGGAAGAAGTAATTTGCAAATAAATAATGCAACCACTGTTTAATTGACATTCAATGACGTGACCGCAATCAACGGTGTGTCGTCGCTATAAAACTGGAAAGTTATATGTGGACACGATCGGGCGAATGCGGCGGAGAACGAATATGTCACGTAATAAAAGCGATGTGATGTTGCACATTTTCATCTTTACAACTCCGTGCCCTTTTGCTTGCTCGTGATGTGTTCGAAGGAGCTAGCCAAGTCTCAGGTAGAAGTCAAGCAGAGGAGCCGGGGCTGATAAGAGCAACGTTTATGTTCACTATTTACACACTAAAGGTAGCATCATGGAAGCTTGATGAGAGCTTCTGGGAGCTGGTTCAGAGCGTCTCGGAGCTCGCGTTTCAAGCCGTGGTCTTCCTAAAATTCTCTGCAGGAGAAAACAATAGACAGTTTGCAATAATCTGCAAGGCAGCTTTTCTGTAAGGTTAGTTTTCCAACCATAAACTCTCGTTCACAGACTGCTTTTCTCGCTCATTTTGTTTTTGCCATTCACCTTTTTGAGATCTTGTTGTGTTCGCGTGTCTTTGCTGGAATTTGGAGAGGTGACATTTTGTTGTACTCGCGTGCTCGCGTGCATTCGCTGGAATTCGAAGAGGTAAAGACACAATGAGGGAGAAAAGCAGTCTGTGAACGATAGTTTTTGGTATAGAAAATAAACATTACAGGAAAGCCGCCTTGCAGATCACTGTAAATGGACAGACTGCATGTCCATTCAGTCCAGGGCAGTCCAAAGAAATTGTCGTCTTCATCTCTGTCCCCCAAATAGGGGGGGTAGGGGTTAGAAGAAGGCACCTAATTTCTGCAGCCCAGCAGGGAGCACGGCGCAGCGAATAAAGATAAAAAAACGAGAAGGAGAAAGAGAAAAAAGTCAAACACTGCCTTCTTTTCTACCCAGAAAATAGAAAGGGTGCATGTTCAGTTCGTCAAACGGCGAGAGAGAAACAACGTAGGTCATAATGCAATAATACGCACAACACAGCACAGTGCAATAACGTTGCATCGCACGTGCAGAATAGGGCCTGGGGGAGTGGAAGACTTGAAAGCACCACAGAGTGTGGGAAACATACCTGACGACGGATCCCAACCTCTCGGCTAATTATTCAGCGCGTCTTGTGGCACGTGGAACAAATCAAGCTGCCTCGATTTCCGACAGCTCTTCCTAGGCCGTCAGTCAGTCAGGCGTGTCCAAAGAGTTTTTGACGAGGGGAGCCAACAGCCCTAAAGAATTCGAAGTATGACTTTCGTGTTGTCGCCTCTTTTGGCGCACCTCGAGAGCGTTGACCCGGAACAAATCAGGGTCGGTGAGGTGACTTTCCGCGAACCTTACCTGCTTTCCAAACCAGTTACTGCATGCAAGCTTCCCCTGAATGGATGAATGTTTGGTTGAAGAAAAAGAAAGACACTGTCTTTCCTTGCGAGACCACAGCTCAGTCTCTTGAAGGGAAAGAAGAGAGTGGAGAAAATAGTTTAGAAGTAGGGAGGAGGAGAAGGTTTGGAAGAACGTGACGGTCATGGCTGCTAGAGCAGAAAGAGAATAGGGGACGTCGGCAGGGCAGTCCGAGTCGTACAACTTGGAAATGTGGAGCTGCAACCATGTACGCAGATACCTATGGTCATTCCCACGAGAAAAAAAATTTTGGATCACCTTTCTTGGGCAAGAATACAGAAAACTAGCTAAACGAGAAAACTAAAATAAACAAAGAAATAACCGATAATCTAACCACCAATTGTCACCACAGCTGCGGAAGGAAAAACGTAATCCGCGACCTCGGCACCAGCGGCTACACAGAGGCATTTATTCGCAGAACACTGTGTATAAGAAAAGACACGGGAAACACGACACCAATGGCGCCCCAACGACGCCGCGTGTCGACCAAACTTGAGCTCACAGAACAGCAAACGAAGCACAATGGCAGAACACTGCGAGACCACTCGCAACAAGTTTGCCCCATACCAGTCCCGATGGCACGGTGTAGAGCTCATTGCGTTATTTTGTAGTCTTTCTGCATTCCTTGAAGTGCACAAAGAGCGCGAAAGCTTCGGTATGAGAAACCTGAGCGTGGAAACAACTTTGCCATCAAGCCTTTTGCAATGTGGACTGGACGAATGCAACGACGTGTGAGGGGCGACGGGAGGTTCTTACGCGCTTCAAATATGTCTATGAATGGAAAAGTGTCTAAATGGGAACGAAAAAAAAAATCTACAAAAACATGGGGTCATTGCTATGTTGTGTCAGTACAACAGAATTGCAAGCCTGTTGGAAAAAGATGGCAGCAATATCTCATAAAGAGACTCGAGAATTAAAAGCCTCTCTGATTGCCGAGAGGTAACAGAATTCTTCGACCAGGTAACAGAATTCTTCGACCAATAAATTTATTTCCGCGAGTGATAAAAGATCACGTACGACATGAACGGTGCGTTTCTGCTTCCTTCCTTCTTGAAATATGACCGCGACAATTTTCATGGTACCTTAAAATACGCCACCGCTGTTTAACTGGTAGCAAATGACATGACAAAAGCCCATGGTCTGTGCCATTGCTACACTTTAACAAAACTTGAATTAAAAAACTTGAAATGAGATGGCGCATTGCTATCGGGAAATTTTGAGCGCAAACTAATGCTTCCACATGACGTTCACAAGCATCTGTCCTGTCTCTCTCGTTCTTGTTAACGTCTTGTTTGGCGCTCACAACTTTCCCAATCGCCACAATTATTCAAGGAAAAACTGAAATGGCATCTGATGGCACAAGCAGTTCAACGCAATAGAAAGACACAATGGGTGCTCGATTGCTCGCGAATCGTGCTGCTTTCTCGTCCTTGAAGCCACATTAATAATGAAACCGGAGCTTAGCACTCATACTCCGTTGATTAGGTACATAATCATAGATAAAGCTCAGTGTGGATTTCGATGTCACGTAATAAATGTGACCTGCAGTGCCACATGCGTCACAACATGCTGCAGAACCCAATTCCATGCCTTCGTACCGTCATGCTCGTCTAATACGAACGTTTGTAGATTGGACTACAGAAACAACATTAAAGACCGTGAATTATTTAATTCTGCCGTTCATTAGTAACGCACTTCGTTATGCATTCTTCCGTTCTCTGGGAGCAGGTCACGTGAGTTTTGTAGCATGAATTAACATAAATTGCCGTTTCTATTTTACCACAGTCACCGAACGGTGTACTCTATAAACACATCACCTGCATTAAACTTCGTGTCAGCACATAGTATACAATGCTCAATTACATCGCAAAAAAATACGTGTTTCATGCAAAGAATTTCCTAATGCTTCGTTAGATATTCAACCATTAAAATTAAAAATAGCACCACCGTGAACGGGATTAACTCCGTGACCAAATTTCAGTGCGAAAAGCGCTTGAATAACTGCACCTTGCAGGCATGCAATTGCATGAGGTTTTAGATGTGGGGTGACTTCATTAGTTCAGGTTACATTGTTTTTGTAGAATTAGCTTTTTAGTCACGTTTACTATGCTTTTTAATGTTAATATTCCACCTCATCAGTCATTTAGTGATGGTCATTTTATTTCCACATTCCTAAATGAGAGTTATGAATAGTTAATATCCAAGCATTTTTTAAGATATATGACTGGTTTTTATCAAAGGACCAACCCTAGAACGAGTTCCGGGGAGGGGGGAGATAGTAACAGTCTTATAATATGAAAAATAAAATTTTCGGCTTTACAAGCCTGAACGTCAATACGACAACAAGGCACGCCATCGTGGGAGGTTTTAAATATTCGAAACCATAGGTCGGCAAAATAAATAGAGCCTATACATAGACTTTCTCAGTAAATAGGCTTTTATCTTAGGACTCAATATAGGGCCCAGCCTATAGCTAAAATTTCAGTCACATATAGGTCACCAAAAATATTTTTCTCTCGAAAGAATTTTCGCGATAGACTGATTTCAATGGAGTAAATCACCCCGACTTTTTTTTCGAATACACCTGAGATAGTCGACAACACGTTTAGGACGGTTGGCGGGGAACGACCAATCAAACTTTACGTCGATACCTATCACTTTTCGTCTCCACTGTCTCTTTCTAAGTTCATGTTCTTCCTTTCTTGACATTCAACTTCACAGTATTTTAACAAATCCGCATCATATATTGGTTCTATAGAAGACAATAGCTTGTGGTATACGCATCTTAAACAAAACTTGGCCATGCACTTATGCCCCATCTCATTGTTTTGTATCGATCATTTCAGCGTTCTCATTTCACTTACGGTATTGCCGCGTGGTTGCGACGTCAAAGAAGATGGTACGTGGGTTGCTCAAGACGACACTTTTTATTGAGTGAACATGTGCATAGGAAAGTGCAAAGTACTAGAAATTTGTGCTTTACACAGATAGTGGTAGTTAGAGCATTGGTCGTCGGTAAAATTATCTGCGCGAAGGTACGTCGCCATTTATACACGTAGCATCCATATCGTAGGTGTCTCAAGCTTATCAGAAGATTCTAAAATAATCTAGAGTTTTCGCAGACAGCCAAGCGTCCTTTGCGCAAGGCAACTGATTAATATGTGGTGTTTAACGTTTCAAAACCACCACATGATTATGAGAGATGCCGTAGTGAAGGACTCCAGAAATTTTGACAACCTGGGGTTCTTTCACATGCACCCAAATCGCAGCACATGGGCCTACAGCAATTTCGCCTCTATCGAAAATAAAGCAGCCGCAGGTGGGACTTGATCCCACGACGTGCGGGTCAGCAGCCGAGTACCTTAGCTACTGAACCACTACGGCAGTGCCTTTGCGCAAGACAGTAACATAAAATTACAAGCGAGCGTGGCAGTATAATAATGTTGCGATAAAATTTCAGCAGATGCAACATGTTTCACTGTGGATGCCATTTTCATACAGAACCGTCAGCGGGTGGCCACGCGTTGCAAGGTGGATCGACGTCTTTAGGTATTTTGAGTAGGCTGAATTTCTACCTAAAACAGACGGCGTGACGACAGCACTCACGTTGACTGTAAATATTAACGAAACGAAGTGCACGCTTTGGTGGGATGATATGCATATCATTAAGAAGCTGTTGTGTATTTCTCAAAGGTCGAGATACTCAATGGTCGAGCGACCCTTCCCTATCACGTGCTGGGTGAAAGGAATATATCCATGTAATGTTTACAGCCAGCCTATAGACCGCAACAACTGACGGTGTGGGCCGACATCACTCCTGTAAGTCTATTTAGTGATGTATCCGTTACAGTAAAAAGTAACTAATTACCTCACTCGTTACTCAAATAAGAAAAAGGGGAAGATTTCACGGCTCCACGTTATAAAATACATAAAAAGGTAATGCATTACCGTTACCGTAACCTAAAAAAACAGAACGAATGTTACCTCTGCCGTAGCTCCGGAGTCATCAGTTTTAATCAATGTGTCTTTGCTGCAGAAACCCACAATGATAATTTTAAATCTCAAATTTATGTTTCACACATACTAACCCAAGCAAGAATTATACTCAAAATGTTCAATTAACGAGAATTATTTGTACAAATGTACTGAACCTTAGCAATGTCATATAGAAGCTTATTGATGCCTGCACATGTGATGGCTTCTGACTCTGCAGTGACACAGGATGAAAGCATTTTTTTTTTCATTGGAGCATTATACACAAAGTGAGGTCCAATAATCCACGGTATTCATGAAGAAACTATCACTGAACTCTGAAGAAATTTACAAATGTCGGCCTTTTCTTGATCCTTCAGCACCTCCAATAAAGCAAGTCGAAATCGCCACTGTTGGACCTAGCCACCGGAATGGCCCGCCGCGCGCCAGTAGGCAATCACGGAGGCCTACATTGGTGCCCTTTTATTAGAGAGGGGGAAGGGGATCGGGAGATGTCGTGGGGAAAAGGGGGAACACTTACAAGTTTGTGACACCAGATGTGCCTTGCAGAGACGTAAGTCTAGAAAAATCACGTCTTGCAACACACATCTTGCAATAGCAGCGTTTTTTTAATATGTTGCAGGTTTTATTTTTCTTTATATAAGAATTCAAATCATGCCTAGAAATCAAATATACAAAAGAGCAAAGGTTCCCAGCTCTCGTAATTACATTGTTCTATTGTGTCTTTTCCGGAACAAGTCGAGAGTGGCAGTTGCTATTTCGATTTCTCACACATCTGATGGGTATTGAGCACGTGAACAAGCTACAAAAAAAGCATTGAAAAGTTGAATGTTTTATACATACTTATCTAGCATTCTTATTGGTGATGTTTTTAAGAGAAATTTTAATGGGGCCAACTTGCAAGGGGTGTTCCCCTCCCCTGACCAAACACCAAGGGGTCGGGGAGTCAACGTTCTCTGCAGGCGTGGTCAACGGACGCCCAGCTCGTGACCAGTATGGGCTGTGTATCTGAGCAAATATTGCATTTGCTCTCATCTGCACATATGACCATCGACAGGTTTTTGTCTTGGGGGGATGCAAACCCTTCTTTCAACTTGCATCACGACTGAGGGAGTAGGTCGTGTTGGTGTCGCAAGAGTGGGTAGCAAGTGCTGGTGGAGCTTGAAGGGTTCAAGTGTCCTTTTTACACCACCCGCCTCGCACACGCCCATGTCTACACTTCATTCATTGAACACCGCGCTGAGAACTAGTTGAATAAATGCGCAGATTTGTTTCTTTCCGCATCCTATACCGCTGCATAAAATATTCTCACATTGTGAAAAGTAGGTAGTTTGATTCGTTTGAAGGAAAGTTACATTCAAAGCATGACAGATACTCAAAGAAGCGGTTTCATGCAATCGTAATAAGAAAACTCGAAGCAGAGGTGCTTCTTCTTTTGTGCAGCGTACAATGTAAAAGTGAGATCAGATCCGGAAAAAGCGAAATGAGTGACGTGCGTCACTGCTTGCTCATTGTTCAATGAAAGAAGGTTTCATGAAGTATGACGTTGCCAACAACAACAAACTGATGCATCTTAAATTAAAAAAAAAGCAAAGTGCTGCACATTTACCGTAGAACATAGACATAGATTGAAATACGCGTTATTTTTTCATGAAAGCGAAATAAAAACTATTTTACAAAACGCTTTGCATTCATCGAGATGTCGACACATCTGTGTAGTGTCATTTATGCTATTTGGATTAAAATTCCTGAATTTCAAATAATTCAGTAACCTATGGCAGAAGAGCCTTTTGAATTTTCAGTTTCAGTTTCTGCGCCGCCGGCGCCGCCGCCGATGAAAAAACCGGCGTGCGCCGACAACGCCGCCGCCGCCGACTCTGAACGACCCCCACGCCGCCGCCGGTCGAAATCGCCTCGGCGCACACCTCTAGGCAGGCCCCAAAAGAACCATGGCTTCGTAGATGCAGCGCGCGCACAGCTGACAACCAGCCTGCCCTCCCTTCCATGCGTGACTCCGTCATGATGGCGGATGGCGCCACTAGCTTCTACAGCATTGTGGCGCCATCCGCCGAAAGGAGCACTTACTGTTCGAGGATCTCTTTCTCCATCCTTTGTCTCTCAATGCGCCCGCTAGATACGTAGCTTGGTGGATCGTGCGAGGTTGTTCTGCTGTTCAGTGATGCAGCCAACCAATATTAGGGTAAGTATTGTGATCTGTTATTGTGGCGGTTAATTTCTACGCGGTTTTGCTGCGCCTCCGAGGCAGGTGAAAGTAATATGGGCCTATTTTTTTATTCATCTGACCAGCAACAGCCAGCAAAGACACGTGCGCCGTCCTAAAGCCGTTGATCGACGCGTCGGGACTTGCCTCACGCAGTTAACGCTTTCAAAATGAAACATAGCTGTAGGCTTAATGTTCGCCACCATTCTAGTGGCCGAAAGGGTTGTGTGTATCGCGTTAACAATATGTGTCTATGCCAGCAACCGGCGGCATGTGAGTTTAGTCTTAGCTTCATCAGTTGCTAGATTCGTAGTTGTTGTTCGATAAGACGATTATAGTGGCCATAGTTTAGGACCCGTAGATCAAAGTAGTGAAGTGTCCACGAGGAAGGCATGGTATTTGCATACTTACTGCGCGGAAAACTACAGGAGAGCCAATTCCTGGCGGCGACTGGCAAAGGTCACTTGACGAAGTTTGTAACGAATCGACGGTAGAGAGGGCGTGGTCGTTTTGACAGAAAAGTGACCGTTTCCTTGCAGTCGCTCTAGCTCAGCGTCTGTAGTTGCAAAGCTGGCGGACCAATCAGTGACGCAAGAGAAAATTAACCTTGAATGACTGTTCAGCTTCACCTTTTAGAGTAGAACGCCGCGCCACGGTGATCTAGAGGCTAAGGTACTGGGCTACTGACCCGCAGGTCGCGGGATCGAATCCCGGCTGTGGCGGCTCCATTTCCGATAGAGGCGGAAATGTTGTAGACCCGTGTACTCAGATTTGGGTGCACGTTAAAGAACCCCAGATGGTGGAAATTTTCGGAGCCCTCCACTAAGGCGTCTCTCATAATCATATGGTGGTTTTGGGACGTTAAACCCCACAAATCAATCAATTTTAGAGTAGAACGTGATTGCGGGAACTAGTCCCACGCACATCGCCTCACTTTGGTTTGCACTGCATGCCTGAACCATGCGATAAGGAAACGGGCGACTGCACGCGCAACATTCGCCGCTTCATAGTATCCTGGAATGCTTCCTATAAGTACAGTTGTTAAGTGCCCAACGTGCCTGTAATTATTCCTTTAAAAAATCAGCGAAGGCTCCTATGCGCAGTCCGTATTTTCCAAAACCCGTGTCAGCCCCCCCCCCCCCCCCCCCCCGCCCTTCCGCAGTGCATTCCGCCCACTATCTGTCACCAACTACTACAAATGAGTGGAGCCGCTGTAAGCACCTATTAACAGTATTTCTACTATGATGCAAGGGTGAGACAGCTGCGCATGTTGCGCATTTTCGATACATTTCCGTTTCTTTGAACCAAGCTGCTCCAAAAACATAAAAATCGCGAAAATTGCTCAGAGCTTCGCCAAAACAGCCTCGTAAACTAGAATTTTATGGCAACCTGAGCTTCAGTGGGGGAAAAAGACCGAGTTGACTAATAAGACGCGACCAAGTGTGTTCATTTCTCTCTCTTTTTTTTTACTTTGCACCTTTATGATGAGAAATGCTCCCGTGGTGCCGCCATAATCTCCTCTAAACCTTTGTAAATATGCGTGACCCCCACTAAAATGCGCTGCCATGCATCGAGCGTGCTGCTTCTACTAACTAGGTGACGTGTTCTGGTGCCACTGTCGCCTATGGAAAACCACCGAGTCGGATGGCAAGCGTAGCGGGGTTGACTGTCGGGTTCTTTGTTGTGCGTAGCGCGTTCCTCCGGTCGCTGCCGTTTTCGTGTCGGTGATGCCGCTTGCGGTGGGCTGTCACCTACGCGTTCGCGTAAGCGAGTAACTCTAAACTTGGAGTCGTTTCCCTGCATCCGACGCGTCTCCTGGATGCTCTGGCGCACGCACATGGTTTCTCAGAAGGGGTTCCACGAGCGACAGAACGCGTTCTGCCCATTTCTTGTTTCCACCCATTAATTTATTTATACAAGTGAGTTCTGCTTGCATTTCGCATTTTAAAAAAGCCGTAGCACGTGGAATCCGCACATCGGTGTCTGGGGGTAGAGAGAAAACACTCGGTTATTTGCGTAGCCGTGGTGACAGAAAACGCGTTCAAACCATTTTAAACGATATAAGCGGGTACCTCGGGGCTCCATGACGCGTCGGCGATCACGTGGCACAGATGAGCGATGACATTCCACTGCTCCGTATTGTAATCGAAACTCGCCACAACGCTCGAACAAGCGTCACTGCTTGTTGGCTCTGGGCTTATTCAGCTTTTAGGTTTTGCTTCATGTTCGATGGGTGTTTCGGTTGGTGGCCATTTCGCATTGTTACTGGCGAAGTTCGTTTTCCTTATTTACTACTTGCAATAAAACCGGCCTCTGTACACTCGGCAGTCCGTTTGCGTGGACATCAGTTCCTGATCTCCGCTGCGCAAGTCCAGCGGCGCGTCTAGCAATAACAAGCCGATGTATTGTCGGGAGTTATTGATTTTTATGTGGGGTTTAACGTCTCAAAACCACCATATGATTATGAAGACGCCATAGGGAGGGCTCCAGAAATTTCGAGCACCTGGGGTTCTTTAACGTGCACCCAATTTTGAGCACATGGGCCTACAACGTTCTCGCCGCCATCGAAAATGCAGCCGCCACAACCGGGATTTGAGCCCGCGACCTGAGGGTCAGCAGCCGAGTACCTTAGCCACTAGAACACCGCGGTGGGGCGGGAGATCAATGCAGGTGTGATGTTTGGAAGCATTTCGTTTCACTGCTATAGCTGAATATCCGCTCGAATCTACGCCTACAGGCAGGAATTCTGTACAAATTACGGCCGCTGCTAGACAATTTGTGATATGCGACTCCGTCAGCGAGCTCCCAACCAAAGCAACACAATAACGTAGATGTAGCTTCCACAAGATTCTGGGTCAGACAGCCTGTAGCGCTTACACGAGACGTGCTGTAAATATGGAACCCTAAAGTGGCTGCGAAAAGAAAAAAAAAATTTGAGACCTGTTTAGGCAGCATAATGAACTCTATCGAGTTCATGATGTCGCCTAAACTATTCACTTACTTTATGCACCTTAGGCTGCGACTTCGGTTCGTCGTCTGCCATGCCGCAAGCAAAATAATAAACATTGTCCCTTTTGAAAGTTTACCATACGTCGATGATGTCTTGCTCGCCATAAATTTGAAAATGCCAGCGTGACAAGTAGCTTTATGTAGTGAAACTCACTTACATGTATTCTATGAGCATAACTTGGTTATTTTTGCCATGTGCCGCAAATATCTGCAGTGGCACCAGTGCGTTGTCAGCTGTTCGTAGACCATGTGCTATGGCATCTCATTGTTATGTACGTCAATATCTTGAGTTACAAGGGCATTCTAGTGTAAACATAGACAAGCATGTGCACTACGCGAGAACATACTGTTGAGAGGTGCTCGCAGGTTCAGTGGATCTTCCGAGAAGTTAGATGAATATTTCCACAATGAGCACTTAGGCACGCTGAGGTGCGGCATAGAGTGCTTCTCAATAAGCAACAGCCAGTATTCAATTCCTGTTACACTCGAACACTAGCTGTATACCCCATCGCTAAAAATCTGTCACTCTTCAATGTAGCACCGCCGTTATATAATGAATGAGGAAGGCGGGACACGAGTTCCACTAATTAGCAAGTTACATGCATTCTAAAAATTAGAAAAATAATATTGATGCACATATTCCTTGCGAACGTCGTCCTGTACTTGGCAGTCCTTTTGAAGAAATTATGCATTACATACTAGTAGAATTGTGTAACTCTATGCCTCAGTGCAACAGATATTCTTATGAAAAAAGAAGGTCCTTTAATTTCCAGGATCTCAGCAGGACGCAAGTGGGTGCCATGACCACTCCTACTGCCTCGTGTTCCTGTAGTTGATATAAATACTTACTATACAATTTATGCTACTGTTATAAATGATCAATACATTCATGCTCGACGATTGTTTATCTTTTTCCGTTGGCTGTCTAACGCCTATTTGCATGGTGTTTCGCAAAAATCATCTCTTCAGCCCATCTAATAAAACACAAGTATCTTCTACAGTATCAAGCGATTCTCTAGTAGGGGTCCACGATACACATCTGTGAACAAACGACAAAAACGTCTCTTTTGAATGCCCATTGTCCAATAACCAAAACTCCATTTTTTATACAACTCACCGCATAACTTATTTGCACTGTGGCGAGGCTGACTTATGTTTTTACTTCTTCATGAGATCGTTGCAAGTATGCTGGTGCAGTTTACTTGCGACATAAACTTTTCCCAGACTTGCATGAGATCGGCAACAAGTGTGTAACATGCTTTCATTTTTTTTTTAAATTAGACAGACGTAACAACAACATACAGAAAGACAGAGCTCATTGCTTGTCCATGTTTTTCTGCCATGTTTTGATACACAGCAAAAGAGCAAGGTACGATGGCTCATGTGCAGTGTTGCTTGTTGTTTTTTGGAGGCAACTCCTCCAAGAAAAATAATTTATCTTCGAAATTTATTTCAAACTCGACAAAATGTACTTGAAACTAGGAGTAGATGGAGCGAAATTTAAATATAAGCTTATGAGGCAGGCCCCAGTGCACACCCTTGATTGTGTAACACTTTCACGGCACCATAAGTCACTGGTCGGTCAAGGGCTGTGCTCTTTCTAAGCAGCCACAATGTTGTGAACATGCATCTGCTTGCTGATGCATTGACTTTATGAAACATGAATGAAGAAGTATGATTCTTGTTGCAACAAGTTATTATTATTCCCCAGAAATATTTCCCGGTGTTAGATGTCATCACCCTCCGGTGGGTCATGGTGCATCGGGAAAATATCTCGAGCGGCCCCTCAGTGGGTCACTGCACACATAAAATGAGACCTCAACAAAGCCTCCTGCAGTGAACGGGTTTATCTACAGGGGGGTAAAAAGTTCCCAGGTCACGCTCCCAGAAGAATACATAGAATAGGAACCTCGGAACTTTTGAACACAACCCCCCCCCCCCTGTAAATTTAAATATACAACCCTGCTAATGTCAAAGTGCACCATCTAAACAACATTGTTAGTACTGAACCCACATCCGACTAAATCAATGGTGCATACAGCACCTGCCTATAAGTCCATGCACCATTTTGATGCTAAATATGAAATGCGTGCACTCTGCAAATTTTCTATCCTGCTTGCTGCTTGATTTTATCTAAATGTTTCCTCACCCACTTACTTGACGTGAAATAAACATAACTGTCAAATAAATGAATGAAAAAACATTCCGAAAGATGATAACTTAAATCAGAAGGTGCATACAGCCAATCCTTATTACCGTTCTCCTCTGTTCAGCTTATTTACTTGTGTGTTGTGTCTAAGAAACCTCCACAAGCTGGATCAACCTTAAAACATCGAGATAGCATTTCAGAGCATAGAGGTAGTGCTTTACCCTTTAAATTTGCCAATTGACTTTCTTGAGACGTTTTTATTAAACCGGATCGCCAAGATTGATTGATTGATCTGTGTGGTTTAACGCCTTAAAACCACCATATGAATATGAAAGACGCCGTAGTGGAAGGCGCCCGAAATTTCGACCACCTGGGGTTCTTTAACGTGCGCCCAAATCTGAGCACATGGGCCTACAGCACTTACACCTTCATCGAAAATGCAGCCGCCGACGCCGCGATACTGGTTAGCAGCCGAGTACCTTAGCTACTAGACCAACACGGCGGGGGGTGGCCAAGAACGTCCTTACACAAAGTAAAACGCATCCTTAAACTTTTTTTTTATTTCTGAGCTCAAGCCTAATTTTAAACAGCCGTGGCAGGACAAACATTCGTGTCACAAATTTCAGAACAGTTTTGTAACTACCAAGAACAAAAAGTTAAAATTCATGATAATTATCTGCTAGAGTGCATCGAAATACTTTGACACATAAGTTACTTTATTGTAAAGGTAATGTATCGAAATACTGACAATTTGGCTCATAACACTATAAATCTTTCACAATACACCCCATTGCATGCTAGATACTTTTAGTTATCAGAGGCACGCTGCTGCAAATTCAATGTAATGTTATAGGTGTGAAACTGCAGGTGCAAATTCTGCATACTGTAGCAGGGGGGTTGAAATAAGAGCTACCATGAAATAAGACTAAAAAAAGTGGTGTTCTCCAGCTTTCCATTCTATCAGTAACTTTCGTCTTCACAAACTGGTATGCATACCAGAATTCATAAATGTATTTGTCACCTATAGAAATGAGATTGCTGCAACCAACCCAGCTTTTGTAAAGCATCCAGAAAGCTGCTGGTGCCAATAGATCCATAGCATTGCAATAGTCTTCAGTGGCACCTTCAGGGTAAAAAAATTTTTACATGTGTTTTGTAGTGGCTCGAAATTTCATGCCACACTGATGACCTGTCACACCACTACCTAATTCAGATTACTAGCGAAAATTCACTTTGCAATCCGTGCATGAAGCAGTTCTTTAGCTCTTAAGTTTATTATCCTAAAGAACATGAACACTAAGAAGTAATTCAGTTCCCAATACACAAACTGGCAATGTAGATAAGGCCTTTCTATATTTACTGGAAAATGTTACACAGCTTTAGGTTTTCTGTCATTGCTGCTCCCTTTCAATGGCAGCTTCAGAAGCATCGCTGTGGGTAATACGCAAAATCATCTTACAGATGGGCTTTAAAGGTTGTTATACGTGCGTCCATTTTTTTCTATTCTGTAAAGTTTCATTCTTCTATTTTTTTTACCCTCGTCCGCCTTTCGTTTCCCCAGCATGGCCAGCAACAGCTGGCTGACATGCCTGTCTTCCCACCCAAGTTTTCCTTTCGTTCTTTTAAATAAAGTCTTCAAGCACTTCTAAATATACAAATCAAATACAGTGGTGCAGTTTTGCACTTGCACAAACATCAGACCAGATAAGACTTCATGGTGGTCTAGTTGGTGCGTACTGACAAAAAGTTACTTTGTGCAAGAAAAACTCGGTACACAAGGGGCAAGCGCTTTTCAACTGCATCATGATGGCCAACCAAACTGCCTGTATCAATGATACCAAAAGAAAAATACTTGCAGTTTCGAGCTCACGTACTGCACACATCCTAGCATTTCATCAAAACCACAGCATTTTAGTTTCTTATGATTTCAGGTTTTTTACAGGTACTATCACGCTAATCAAAGATCTGAAAACAGAACATTGCAAATCATGGAGTAGGCAAATAACAGTACGTTTTTTAATGAATTTGCGATGGAATCATTTGGCGACTTGATTCTACTGTTTTCTGCAGTACACTCGCTCTTTCTACGTTCGCCAAGAAGCTGAATGCAGGAAGGTTAGATGTGGGTTATAAGTGAACCCTATAAGTATTTACTAGTACGTATATCTGACTCGCGACTGAGCACCATGATTATCTATTTACCAGAGTTTTAATTACTACTCCGAAACGCCAACAAATTATTATACAGCCTTAATCGTAGCGCCTACTTTTTAGCAGTAAGAAACTTTTCGCGTTTACTTTTCATGCACTTCAACCACTCGTGACGTATACGTTCAGCGTAACAATCACATATATATAGAAGTAGCCGATTAGCTCGCAAAACAGGAGCGCCTAACTCGTCGGTTGAGAAGAAACGTCAAAGTAGGGGTGCGACCACGCGAAATCGGAAAAACTCTGACATTGCGGACACGTTGAAGCCAACAATTTCAAAATTGAGTGAAAAGGGAAGAAGTCAAGAGAGAACAAATGCGTGAGGAGGAGGGTCATCCGCGTGGGAGATGTGATTTTTAATCAAAAGAAGAGAAAAGTGAGCCCGTAACTGTCTCTCTGGGAGAGGACACCTTAAAAGTAGCTCACGAGGGTTGGGGGTAGAGAAGGGAATAAAAGGATAGGATTAAAAGTAGAGAGAGAGAGTTAGAGGAAGGAGAGAGCGAGGCGTGGGGAAGAAAAGCGACGGAAGTGAGAAGACAGGAAAGATGGACGCGGTTAGAGGAATCCGAGGACGGGGCACCACTGACGAGAGCTCTTGTCGGCGACAGGAGATGGCGTAGGGCTAATCCAGTCAGCCAGAGCTACGCTGTCGTCGTCGTAGGGGACCGGCGGCAGGAGGTGGCGTGGGACCAACCCAGTCGGCCAGAGCTGCGCTGTCGTCGGAGATTGCAAGGACACAACCGGTCGGCACAAAACCGAGCGAGCGAGTGAAAAGCTGGGTTATGTGTGCAGGACAATGTAGGTTGTGTGTATCATTTCATCAGCACACAGTCAAAGTTGTGTGAAGCTAAGCGTGGGAGAGCCTTTTCTTTTGTTCATAGTGTGAAGCATAGGGTGCACGTGGAGGTTGAATTCGGCGGAGTTTAACTGAGTTGTAGTGGCGTCCAATTCTGACGTCGGTGCTGTTGAAAGGGGGCGACGCTTGCAAAAGATCACTATTATGGTTTATTAATTGTTTGGTGAAGATAGCGTTTCATAGCTGCAAGCGTTGATTATGCCTAAGGTGCGTAAACTGTGACCTGCTCTTAATTTGTGCTCATTGTTCTAGCACGCTTGTTCATTGCGTCCTAAGAAACAAACGTGTCTAAGACAGTTTCGCTTGCAGTAAGTTCCGATTTCATCAGCTACGGGATGATTATATACTCTGACTATATCGGACGTGTTTTCTGTAGGGGTGGCCTAACGTATGCCGGGGCACGCATCCGCGGGAACACGAATCTTAAACTACCGTTATACTCGAGTTGTTGCGTGTAGAAGTATGATGCTTTCTCTTACGCGGCGCTCCCAAAACTTGCATTTTACGCTTACGTGTTCATGCAGCCCGTTGCGTCAAATTCGAGCTCGCGTTTTGATTCACCCGCAACGTAAGTTGCCTGATGCGACCGGCACCCTTGCAATTTGAGCCGTTCGTTGAACTTGAAGTGTATTCGAATAAATCCTTCATGACTATTCACGGCCGAATCACTGTACCTCAAGTGTCCACTGTCAGAAAAAAAAAACAGTATAAAGCTTGTAACCACAAGGACAGAGTTAGTAATACTAGGCACTGCTTCTAACTTTTCTACGCACGTGCGAACTTTCATGACTTTTTTACTACGTGAGCTTGCAGGCATCAGTGTCGGCGTCAGCATCGTTGGTTGTGAGCAAAAAATTATCATCTTATGTGTGACCGAAAAATTGAGAACAATGCAAATAAAATAAATAAATGTTGAAAATTTCTTAAGCAGAGTGGGGAGTGAAACGGGTTGTTTGGGCCCAAAAGGGGATATAACCCGTGCCGTTCGCAAGGCAAGCTCATGTTCTGTCACAGGGCCACGCTTCTGTTTGGGAAAACAGTGAAAAGAACTTCCTATGCTTGGAAATGCAGTGAGAGTAGCTTTCATGCTTCACAAACACATGCGCCATGTATACACGCTTAACAATTCAACATGAACCATTGCAGTAATAATGCATGGGGAAATCGCCCATTGCCAACGGGCGTCAAAATATGTGATTATAATAATGGCTCCATGGTTCAAAGCTGCTACCCAACTAAAAAAGGCACACACGCTACTGCGCCTATTCTCGTAAGGCCACGTATAATGGGTGCATAGCAAATTCGAAAAGGTTTCATGCACTACGCGTTTGAAGTACGCACTAAAAACAAAATGTCGCTATCGCGTTCACCTCCTAAAGGCGAAGCTTTAGAGTCCCCTAATTTAATTTTGTGAATTGTTACTAACTTTTTTTTCATGCACCTGTTTAACGAATTTGTCGAACAAATCGTCGATATCATTATTACGAGCATCTAATAAGCTACTAATAGCATGAGGATTCGTTTAGGTTCATGAAGGCGCTATATATAAGCTTAGCATATGCCCATCTTGGGTCTTGAATATTATTTAGGCCATGGTAGTATAAAGAAAACTAGACAAAATATTTCTGTATTATAATTTGAATAATTTTCTAACGCTACGTTACCTCCAGCACCTAATATATTTGTACTGTGTCTAAACATAGAGGCAAATATAAAATATTTATCCTGAAGCATAACCACCCACTGGCACTAGTTGTGTTGCTCTATCGTACGACTATCATGGCTCCTAGAAGCACTTAAAAGCTGAATTCGTTTCGTGGACTTATCATTGTATATGTGTATGGTGCCGAGAGTCTTTGGGGTCTCACAATTCAAGCTGACGCTATGTGGTGAGTGATTCAAACACAATATACATCATCATTTCATACAAAGTTTCTTGCCTTTCACCATTTTCTAGAAATAGAAATAATATGCTCCTTACCTTTTCATCCAATATTCTACGTTAATAAGCTAGCCGTATACGTAATTACTAGTACGTATATCTGACTCCCAACTGAGCACCACCACTAAATCTATTTAGTACCGGAATTTTATATACTAACACTAAACACCAACGAAATAGGATGCAGCCAGCTCCAGTTTATTCTTTAGCACTTAGAAACTTTTCGCGTTTACTTATCATGCACTCCAACCACCCACGATGTATACGCCTAAAGTAACGATCACATTGAAGTAGTCGATTAGTTCGCAAAACGGATGCGCGCAACTCATCAGTTGACAGGAAACGTCAAAGTAGAAGTGCGATCACTCCAAAACAAAACAAAAATCAACTTTGCGGACCCTTCTAAGCGAACAATGCCAAAACTGAGAGAGACAGGATGAAGTTAAAAGATAATCAACGTTTGAGAAGGAGGGTCATCCAAGGCACTAAGCTGGCCTAAGCTTGCAAAGTGAGAAGATCGAAACCGCGCATTTTCCCCCCTTCTTTTTAATGGAAATGTGGACTTTCAAATAGATAAGAAAAGGTCGGGCGAGCTACAAGTTATGTGAAGTTGAGAGCTGCTATTTTGTCAGGTCGTATTATGCAGTGGTAAAAAAGTGCAACAAAGCCCCCCTACATAGAGTTAGCGCAGCAGCCTATAGCATGCAATGACAAAAGTGAGTTAGACTGCAGATGCCGTACCAATCCCAATTGTATATTTACTTTAAATGCGTGATAAAGGAATTGTTAAAAAGAAAAAAAAAGAGGCCTTGCGTGAGGCCTTACTGGTGACCACTTCCTTGCACTCCCTCACAAGAGCAGGATTGGCCACCCTGGTGCAGTACTTGGCCACCACCTGCCTTATGAAAGTACCAATCGACCCTTGGCCTTGACCAAGGCGGTGGTCAGACCTTCGACGTAGGCGAGGGGGCTAAGAATCTCTAGGTCCAGACAGGCCGGCATTAGAACCTGAACTTGGCCACGTTCAACGCTAGAACACTATCTAGTGAGGCTAGTCTAAGTGTGCTGCTCGAAAAATTAGATGTGTTAAATGGGATATAATAGAGTTCTGCGAAGTTAGGTGGAAAAATGAGTCTTGTAGAGTGCTGAAGAACGGACGCGTCCTATGCTACCGTGGATTATTTGACAGAAAAAACTAAGGGTGGGGTTTATCATACATAAGAATATCACTGGCCACATAGAGGAATACTATAGCATCAGCGAGAGGGCGGCAAGATTCATGATTAAGTTTAACAAAAGATACAAGGTGAAGGTTGTACATGGCTATACGCACCTACAACGCGTCATGATGTTCATTTCGTTGAACGCATCTATGAAGACGTAGAGTCAGCCATCAATAAGACACTCTATGCTATTCTGATGGGCAACCTTCATGCCAAAGTAGGCAAAAATCAGACCAGATACCATGGAGTGGCGGAATATGGCATCGGCTCTAGAAATGCTGGAGGGGAGTTGTTAGTAGAGTTCGCAGAACATAAATATTTTCGGATCTTGAATACCTTCTTCAGAAAACGAGCTAACCGTAAGTGGTCGTCGCGAAATCCTAACGGAGAAACTAAAAATGATATAGACTTCATTTTGGGTACACACCCAGGCATTGTACAAGATGTAGAAGTAGTTCGCAAGATCCGATGCAGTGACCATAGAACAGTAAGAACTCGTATTCACCTAAATTTAAAAAATCAAAGGCATAAACTGATTCACAAGAAGCCAAATATTGAACTAGCAGTGAGAGGGAAACTAAGAGAATTTAGAGTTTCGCGTCTAAATAGATTCAAGGCTCTAAACGACGTAACCGGTGTTACCGTTGACACAATGAATGATAATCTTCTAGTATCATCAAATAGTGTGCTATAGAAGTCAGAGGTACAATCAATAGAGAGGGAACTGGCAGACTATCTCAGGAGACGAAAAATCTCATTAAAAAACCACAAACCAAGGAAGCATCAAATGCAACTGACAATAGAGAACTAGCGGAGTTTTCTAAGTTAAGTAATGCATAGGCGCAAGGTAGCCGACCTCACAAGGTGTAACGTGGCGAGAATTGAGCAGGCTGTAAAAAGCGGCAGAAGCCTAAAAGCTGCGAAGACAAACTTGTGCATAGGCAAAAATTTGATGTATGCATTAGGGAACAAGAAAGGCTATGTCATAACCAATATGTATAGGCTAGTCGAGGTGGCGCAGGAGCTTTTCCAGAGAGCTATGTAAAAGGCGAAATAACTAGGATCATATTGTAATAAGCAATAATGGCCCAGAGAAATTCGACACCCCACCAGTAATGACATGGGAAGTAAGGAAAGCCCTTGAATGAGTGCAAACAGGAAGAGCCGCTGGGGAGGATAAGGTAGCAATAGACCTTATGAAAGATAGCCGAGAATATTTGTTTTAAAACATGTTGCCATATTATATACGAAGTGTCTCTTCAAGGGAAGGATACCGTTATCAGAAGAACACCACCGTCATTTTATTCCGTAAGAAGGGAGACGTCAAAGACTTGAAAAATTACAGACCGATGAGCTTGCTGTCTGTTCTCTACAAAATATTTACAAAAACAATAGCTAATAGAATTAAAGCGATAATATAGGTCAATGAACCATAGGACCAAGCATGATTTTGTACAGGCTACTTCACAATAGACCATATTCATATTATCATGGAGAAACCCCTCTACGTAGCATTCATAAATTACGAGAAGGCGTTTGACTCAGTCGAGACATGAACAGTAAAGTATGCACTACGGAATCGGGCCATCTAAGAACCCTACATAAACATACAGGAAGAAATCTACAGTGGATCTACAGCCACCAAAGTTCTCCATAAATAAAGCAACAGAATCCCAATAAAGAAGGGTGTAAGGCAGGGAGACATGATCGATCTAATCCTATTCACCGCTTGTTTACAGGAGGTTTTCAGGGCCCTAGATTGAGAAGAGTTAGGGATAAGGGTAATGGAGAGTATCCTAGTAACCTGCGATTCGCTGATGACATTGCCTTGATGAGTAACTCAGGGGACTAATTACAGCTCATGATTACTGAACTGAACATGGAAAGCAGAAAAGTAGGTCTGAAAGTAATATGCACAAAACTAAATTATTGTGCAACAGTCTCGGCAGAAAACAGCCCCTTCCGATGTGGAGAGATGCTGGATGTTGTAGAGGAATATGTGTACTTAAAACAGGTGGTAACCGCGAAGCCAAATCGTGAAAATGAAGTAACTAAAGGTATAACGATGGGTACGTGGATCACGTTCGGGAAGCATTCTAAAATCATGAATGGTAATCTGCCACTAACCCTCAAAAGAAACGTATACAACAGCTGGTTTTTGTCAGTACTTACCTGCGGAGCAGAATCCTGGAGGCTTACAAAGAGGGGTCAGCTTAAATTGAGGACGATGCAGGGAGCGATGGAAAGAAAAATGACAGATGTAACCTTAGGAGACAAGAAGAGAGCAGAGTGGGTCAGGGAACGAACCGGGGTTAAGGATATCATAGTTGAAATCAGGAAGAAGAAACGGACATGGGCCGGGCACGTAGCATGTAGGCAAGGTAACCGCTGATCATTAAGGGTAACTGACTACATTCCCGGAAAATAGAAACGCACGAAGGGCAGACAGAAAGTCAGGTGGGCCGATGAGAATAAGATGTTCGCACGTATACCCGCTGTCACTTAGGAGATAATTGTGATAATCATATTCTTGTTGCAGAACAATTTGGCATTGGTAAATTAATAATACAAGGTAATAACGTTGTTAGACCATGATATGCTGTTTTGTTTTTTGTCTTGGTCACAGAAAAAGTGTGTAATGCAAGAATGTAATCGAAAAGTATCCTCACTGATGTTCTGCGCCTCGATGAATTTACACTTTGTATGGCAGCAGAACGAAGACGTCCAGGGTTGTTCACTATTGTATCCAGCGTAAATTCCGGAAAACAAAAGCACGCGGCGATGCCACATGCGAATAATGCGCACAAGTGGACATCGAGACTGAAGAAAAGCGCGAACAAATCCAGTATGACAATAACAATAATATCAACGTGTGTGGGTTCATGTGTCACAATTATGAGGCCCACTTTAATGTAGGGCTGTCCGGTGTTCCTTAACGTGCACTGACATCGCATAGCACACGAGCGGCTGGCATTTTTTTTTTGTCCATCGAAATGCGACCGTCGCGGCCATGGTCCGGCTCGCGACTCGTTGCGGATGGGGTCCAACAGCCGAATGCCGGAATCATTGCACGACCACGCTGGGACCCTTAAGCTTCGCCTTTAAGAGTTGAACACGATAGCGAAATCCGGCCCCTATTGCACCCTTCAACCGCTAAGTGCATACTTATTCGTATGCTTTGTTACATACACACGTACGCACACAAGCATGCCCACAGCAGATTAGACTAGCGCGCGCTATTATCGCCGAATGGGCTCGTTTTAGCGTGACACCTGTCGAACAAAATACGTTGTGGGGCCCTCAAACACTTTTTCAATTAACCATGGGATGAATTCACTAAAGAGCTTATTGCCTCACAAATTCAATGCCGCAAAAATTTTAAGAATCTGTACAGTGCGAGTGGAGTTACAGAGATTTTCCGCATGCTGCAATTGGATTATCTCTTTTCTCGTCCCGACGAAAGCGCTGGAAGCTGAGCAGGGAGGGATGGCAGGGCGAAGAAACTACCGCTAACTACCGCACCTCATGACCTTGAGCACTTTTTTTTCTTTGAATGCGCGGCTTTTCAGTGTGGTCACGCGCGCACGCGTCCAGAAGAAACGGCCTCCCGCGGCTATCTCGGCAACTTAATTTTTGGGTGCATGGCCGCCTGGATCGGGCGCGCACGGCCAATCCAGGCGGCCATGTTCGGTAAAAGACACACAGACGATTTTTCGCTCACATCCAACGCGGCCGACGCCGGCGGCGGCGGGTTTTTTTCGACACGAGCGCTTTAGCGCTATCGAGTGAATAAAACTTTACTATTTCCGCAAAACTTGCCTATTTAGTTTATATTTTTTAAGCGAGAGAGTTGCCGGCCTTGTTGAGTGAGTTTCGCTGTGAATGCCAGCGTCGCCTTGCCGGTATGTATGTCTAGCTCTTTGGGTGCCCTTCCTCAGAGTCCTGTAGGTGAAAATGCAAGGAGAGCATGCATCTGCTAGCAAAGAAGCACGCGAGCATCAAGGTCTAGCGGTAACTTAGGGTCCTAATGTTTAGTTTAGAATCTTTCGCCTGTGTATCCGGGCCTGGCCGAGCTTAACCGCCGGCATTTTTCTCAATAAAATCTCTCACGAGTGAGCGAAACTTGGAGATACAAAACTGGGCAGATTAATCTTTGCAGCTCTTTCATGTGGAACAGAGAACAAGTGGAAAAAATCACAGCATATCCACGGAAGGAATGATGATGAGTGGGGTGAAGCATCCATCAATCCGTTCGTTCGTCCGTCCGTCCGTACGTGCGTCCGTGCGTCAGTCCGTTCGCACGTGCGCCCGTTGGTGCCTCCGTTCTTGCGTCCGTTCTTTCGTTTCCAGTACGTCCATCTGTGCGTGCGTCCGTCCGTCTTTCTTTCTGTCTGTACGTCTGCTTGTCTGTCTGTCCGTCCATGCGTCCGTCCGTACATCTAGTGAACACCTTAAGTACCGTCATCTCGGTTCTTTTTATCATATATTCATCATATACAAGTACCGCCATCCAGCGGATAATTCAAGGACTAAACGAGAGTATGTACCACATTTCTGCTGTCAGCGCTTTGTTAACACCGAAAGCGCGATAAGGACGTCATGCTACGTTTTTCGTAACATGTGGACATGCGGATATGTGCCCGCAAAAGGATATATATGTGCCACTGGTATGTGGGTATGTGCCACAGGTTATGCACTACGACAACGGGGGACGCAAAAGTCACGCTATAAGGAGCTTCGCGCATAAAAAAATTAAGCTACAACAGGCTTTGAACTCTTTCACGGTTTGCAGAAGTGGAATAGGTACTTAACTCTCTTTTGCCAGAAAGAGTGAAAGCCCCTTCTCACATCTTCTGGAAAAAAAAAAGTGAAAAGACTCTTTCTAAAGGAGTATAATCCGTTACTCTCTCTGGCAAGAGAGTAACAGAGCTCATTATCTCTTCCAGTTGGTGTTTAAGTTTTTAGAGTGTACAATCACAGCAAATGCTGTAGCAATGTTATCAAACCGTGGTTGTATCCGTGCTCTCAAAGCGGCGGGAAGATGGAAACTTAGCACGAAAATTCGAGGGGCCGCATGCTCCAAATTTTATGATGTAGCTATCCGAAGCAGCGCTTATCTCATCTGCTCTCTTCCTGATTGCTCTTTGAGCTGGGATGTTTTCATCACGGGAACATATATCAATCATTTGAGATAAATGTAGTTATTTCAGCAATATTGGATGTTATGCAAAAATGATGGAAATTTCATAAAATGTCTGCTGTTCTTTTTGCTTGTCTCACCCTATTGGAAAAATTGCCATGGTGGATACTGGAAAACATTATGGGCGTAGTGGAAATAATAGTGGGCATGGTGGAAATATTAGTGGGCATGGTGGAAATTATGATGGCTATGGTGGGACGTAGTGGAAAATATGGTGGTTATGCCGGGACATACTGGGTTGTATGGTGCACAGATGATGGGTAAAGTGGAAATGATGGTGGAAAGCAGAGGCTCGATAGTGGGCAATAATGGGACACTCTGCCCACCATTGCGATAATGCTGGGAAGCCCTAAGCATATGGTGGGTGGTGCTTATCATGGTGGGCTACATGGTGTACCAAGCTGAGAAACTCTTCCCACCATTGCGATAATGCTGGGAAGCACTAAGCAGATGATGGGTGCTGCTTGTTATGGTGGGCCACATGGTGTACCAAGCTAAGAAGCTCTGAACACCATCGCGATAATGCTGGGAAGCAGTAAGCAGATGATGGGTGGGCTTATAATAGCGGGCAATTTATATAGTGTACCAAGCTGGGATCTGTACACTACATGTTCTACCACCATGATTTCCACCAAAGGTTAGGCCTACTGACCGAGCCCGTACAATTGTCTTATCCGTGCTTCTGGGTTTCAGAATACACGATTACGACGATTAAGTATGATTATACAGTGCAGCCACATGGCATCAATTAACCTAAATGAAGCATTTTTCATTGTGTATGGTGTCCGCTCAAGAAGCAACAAACATCGATGCGACGCGATTAAAGCACTCCCAGAGAACGTAATTAAGTGTCCTCTCACCGACAGCCGCCGGTCGCACTCGCCGGCACTTCTCTAGCTTTTGTACGAGAACTCAGACGTGGCAATTCGTGTGCTTGGTGAACCATTATGATAGCGTAATGTTTCCGGCACACTGCATTCGTTTTGGCCACGACCGGCTTTATGGTTTTGGCCAAGCCGTTATGTAGTTGTTGCTTTAGCGAAAGAGCTACAGCATCGCACTGGCGCGACCGCCCTCTACATTATGCGAAAAGCATCCCAATACTCAATCAAATAAATTAGGCGGGCGTATTTATGAAATGAGCCTAGAAGCGTCATAAAGCGTGAGCAGATGTCGCTCTTTAGAACGAGCGCGAAACGGATATTAAACTTGGCAGACCCCGCCGGTAAACTGTTGCTGCTCCCCAGTCCACTTGGTTTTTTTCCCTTGAATTTGTGAATTGTAAAAAAAAATAGCACTAGTGTCATTAACATAGTGGCAATCGTTACAGGCCGCAGTTGCTTGTGTTTAATAAATGTGCAATTTTTAGTAGCAGGTGTAGATCTTGTCTATGTTGTGTACGCGACAAACATAACTTAAGTTGAACCTTAAGTTTATATGCTAATTAAAAATTTAACACGCGCTCACCGTCATGTTGGTGTGGCGCAGTGGTTAGCGTCTTCGGATGTTGCACGTTCGATCCTCCGTGGCGCCTTGTTATTTTTTTTTACGGGCAGGGTGTTTTTTATACCGTTTTTATAGAATTCTTTTTTATTTTTTGTTGCAGCTCGTCACGGTGATTCTGACGTCATTTCGCGCTCAAGTGTTGCCGGCACTGCAGCACCCACCATACCCACCATGCGCCATGGTGGGCGTTTCCCACCATTCACCCACTACATTAATCCACTATAATGGTGGGTGGTGGTTTCCACCATGCCCACCATTCGTTTTTTTCCGATAGGGCAGTAGCGTCACAAATATTTTATTAAGCTGTCACTTTTGTCTCGTCCAAGCGCCATCAAGGTGTGAGGCTCACATTATCAGTGATAGCGTAGTTATTTACTCTTGACTTTACTCTTGTAGACATATTTATTGCAATGTCCCTACGTCACAGTTCCGTACTTTCGAAGTGGTCTTCAGCCACCTCGTTTACCGCAGTTGCAGTGGTGTCTTCGATAGCGCATTCCTTGTTTAGCATGGTGCAAAAAAGAAAAAAAGCGGGCCCGGATCAGCTGTTTTGCTGTTAACTAGGCAGAAAATCAAACTTATGGTTGGTGGAAGATTTTTCACCAATTTCCTGTTAATACGATCACTGCCAGTCGAAAGATACCAGCCGCAGCTGTAAAATCCTATAGAACTCGTCTTCCGTAGTGAATCACCGTTTATGTGGTAAAAATAATAAAGCTGTTTGCTTCGTCTGTTTTGTCTAAATTGATTTGCTTCGTGAAAGGGCTTTAGAGCCACTGAAACTTCCTCTGTCGCCATCGCTCATGCTAAGAGAGCTGGAGACACGCGTGGTGGCCGCGGGTGGCTTTCGCAGCTCCTGCGACAGTTGTCGCGTGTTCAAAGAGGGCTGTTGGGAGCGCCACGCTATGATGTCACAACAAGTCCCTAAATAGTATAGGTGGTGCTACTGTTGCGCGAACCTGCCAATGACCTAGATGTCTCGCCAGAGAAACGGCGCCAATAGGAAATGGGAACGAGAGGCAAGGTAATACAAACAGTAAATTTCAGCAAATGTTCAATTGAAGTAGTTTGTGCAGAGATACGTGCATAAATTAAAGTGAATACGGTTGTGAAACAGTATGATAAAATCGTGAATATGGTTGTGTGCGACAAATAAAGGAGTACTCTGATTTTCCCATCATTTAGTGAGTTCATACGCATGTCTCACAGCTTTATTGCAAAACTATTTGCTTCGTCGCACAGCTTCGTCGCAAAGTTATCTGCTTTGAAACCAGAAAAATGCGAGTTCTTTCCTGATGGTGCGCTGATGCAATGAGTGCCTGACGAGTGCACAGTGTTAAGAAGATTATCTCGCCTTGTAAACTTACTGGTGGCATCCGTTGATGGCGCAGGCGTAGTGAGATGTCAGTTTTGTTCCGTACATCTCAGAATCTGATAACTTCTCTGATTTTCTTTCCCATGTTCTCAGGTTCACTAGAACATGGCGGTGGCTCAACGCAACCTGCTGTCGCTCTCCTGGCAGATGCTCATAAGGCATGAGCAGGAGTCCGGGTGGCCAGTTAGCCACCTGATGGCTTTGTGTCGACGACTGGCAAACGATGAAGAGATCGCCTCGTACCTTGAACCCAACGTCATTGAAGAGTTCCGCAGATTCCTGTGCGAGAGACCTGACTACTTTCACTATAACGAGCAGCTGGACAAAGTGGACATCGCCGAAAATTCTGAGAACGTGGCTTCTGAAAGATGGCTGGTCAAGTATTTGGTGCACTGTATCTTAGATAGCAGCCGGGGTTGTGTCACTTGGAGAGCCTCCGGTCTAAGCCAGCTGGTTCTTCCAAAATGCGTTGCAGACCATCTGGCTAACATATACGGTGGAAGTTTGGAGCTGTTTTGCAGGACACATCCATCAGTCTTCATACTCGACAGTAGCGGCACCGCATATCTAGTGCGGGGAGGACCTAACTACTGCACGGAGAGCTTTACATCATACAACGAGGAAATTGGTCTCTTCTATTTCTTCATCAATCTCCTGCAGAAGATCGGAGCGACTAAGGCGAAGCCTTGCCCCGTGCGTATGCTGACCCATTACGTCTGTTTCATGAAAAGCAGCGAAAGCCAGTTGCTTTCAGAAAGGTACTACAACAATCTCTATGTGTTCTTTTTCTTTCATCCCGAGATTTTCGGTATGAAGAACAGGGAACAGGTGTCAGTTTACCTTAAGTACCACGACATGCACTACGCTGTAGCTTTGCTTCTAAGGCAACTGCTTTATATCCAGGGCAACTCCGCCATCTCTCTAAGTGAGCTCGCGTTACGAGCCAAGCATGCATCCTCACCGGTTACGCAATACTTATCTGCCACCGCATCGGCCGAAACAGAAATGAGTAAGGTGTTGTTAGTGCACTCTGATATATTTAGCTTCCATGCCACTACCGAGAATGTGGAGCTTCGCAGCAAGCTCCCTCCGGGTGCACGCTGGAACTCGGACAGCGAACTCTTGGTGACGGCATATTTTGTGTATGTCCTCAGAGACATTAATGCTACGTCACCTGCGAGGGCAGTATGCTTCAATTACATCATTTGTGCTGCGAGTTCTGCACCCCCAAAATGCAAGGAACACCTGAACACTTTTTACCCAGGACTGGAGATCATCGGTTTGTTTCACTTGCATCCTGAAATTTTCGATCTGTCCTCAGTTAACCGAGTTTCTCTCCATGCGATGGATACCCCGGAAACAGTCTTAAACTTCTGCAATGAAAAGCAGGTTGAAAATCAAGCAGTCGAGTATGCGGCTCGATTACTCAAGTATGTTAGTCAGCTAACCCCTCGCCTTTTTCTCCTTTGCACGGAAGCGCTTCCAGATGATGTCCGCATATATTGTAAGAAGCTAGTGAAAGCCCGTCTGCAGTTTATCATTGAAAAGGGTAGAGCCTCGTTGGCCGGGAACCTTCGGCGAACAGGCATTATTGCAACATCCGAAGCTTCAGCACAAACTGTCACAGAGCCTGCGTCTCAGTCATTGCTGTGCCATCTTCCTAATCCAGATACCGAAAATAAGGATGAAACTCATCAAGTCAGTCAGAAAGCCACAACTCGACTTAACAATAAATTCAAACTTCAAGATCCTGAACGTACTCTTCATCAGGTGAGTTCTGCAGAGCCCTGCGTTTTAGAAGCTCAAGGGGACGTCGTCATGAGCACTAATGCCAGAAAGAGAGGTGCTCCATTGTCTTTTGCAAAGGCAGACGCTGCTGTTCACTTAAGTGATCAGGAAGTTCAAGCTCAGGTAGTTGCCTGTAAGAAAGCTGCTAATCAAGCAGTACCAACACCCCTTCACGAGACGAGTGCTAATCAGCGTAAAGGGAAGAAACACAGAGATCGGGTCATCATGAGTTCCAAGAAAGTAACTGCTTCAGCACCTCCTGCCGAGGCTCCATCCAGCGTCCAACAAGTAGAAACTGAAGCCATTCTGAGAAAGAACGCCGAAAACAGGACCAATAAACGAGCGGCTGCAACGCTCCACAGCGAGGCGACTGCTCTTAACCCGAACTGTTTAACAGCTGACGAGGACGTAGTTGTCACAGAGCGAGCCACCTCAGTAGCATGTGTCTTCAATAAAAACCTTCCTTGTGGCGATAAGCAACGAGCCGGACAGGCATCACAGGTCAGTTCGTTTTCCGGAAAAGCTGACTCAACTGGCGAAGTGCCGAATACATGTGTACAGTCTGTTTGTCAAACAGGCGGAGACAAGGAGGAACGAATGTGGGCCAACTTGGAGGCCGTTGCTGCGACTTCGCCGCCCTACCTAAAGTGTGAGGACCAGACTTCCTCTTTAGGGTCAAAGGACACCAGTCAGCCGAGTGTGAAAGAGGCGACTCAACCGAACCAGCAATTGAAGTGAACTGTCCATGAATTGCACCGTGCCGTGGATTGTGTGCCGTGCCTTATCGCTGCTAGCCTATACGTTTTGTGTGCAAGTGTATTGGGGAACTTGATAACCATGCCGAGAGTCTTGTTCACTTGCAGAGTTACATGACAAAGTTGATGTCAAATCAATTGTGCAGTAAAATATGCCCACCTTACAATCGCACTCATTATATAATAGCTTGCACGTGACATCATGGTCACAGCTTGACCGTACTGGCTCACCAAGATGGCGGCCTAGATAGGACAGAATAATCACATTGCGTTTAACCTGCTTCAGTATAATATCTATGAGGCCAGAATACGATGGGGCGTCCATAACAAGAGAAGAACAAAGTGATGTAATTAAGTCTATAACACGCAACGTCACAAAACTTGCGTGTAGGGAACGTGAAACAGTGCGCCTACAAGGGACAAAAGAAGCACACGTATACATGTGTGCCTCTTGTCACTTTTTGTCTCAGCCTCGCCGCTGTGGTCTCAAGGTTATGGCAAGAAACTGTAAACCCCGAAAGTCGCGGCATTGAAATGCGGCTGCATTTTTGATGTAATAAAAAATGTGTAGCCCTTTGGGTTCGTATTTAGGTGCACGTTAAAGAACTCCAGGTGGTCGAAATTTCGGGAGCTCTCGACAATGGCGTCTCTCATAATCATATCGGTTTTTGAAGATGTTGAGAACGTTTTGCCCATTCAAGGCGCGCTGCTTCACGTTCAGCATCTGTACCAAGTGGCCTACCAACAATCTGCCTTGCGTGTGGATTCACCAACACGGTGGTTTCCCTGACGGCAGTGTTAGCCATCTGTAGCACACTCTAACATGTGCCCGAACTATGCATTGCACTCTGGCAAATTTTATCCAATGCGCGTTCGTGCAAAATGACATTCTAACATTTGTTAGTGTCATGCAAGGCTTAGTCACTTATTGCATGCATCGTCGACATACTGAATCGCTCGTAGTGACGTCGCGGCGCGTAGGCTCCGCTCAGCCCGACGCTTGCCGCCGCCCCCTATGTGTCCGTAAAAAGTATAACCCCCTTGGTAACAACTTACACAGCAACTGCCTTGCGAAGCTGCTTCAGAGCACAGCGCGTTAGTTGGACCCCATGTACACGCCACTGCCGTCTTTGATCACGTGACAACTGGTAAGGCAGCTGTCACGTGATCATAGGCGGTGGCGAGAGTTTAGCTGGGCCGAGTCCTCGTGCCATGATGTCGCTACAAGCGCCTAAGTGCGTCGATGGCGCGCGCTGTTAGGATTAGGATGTTGTAGGTAGCCGGCAGATCCACATTCCTGCGAAATTTGCAGGTGATTGCCCAGCCCGGTTTCCTCTGTGTGTGTGTGTGTGTTTGTGTGTGTGTGTGTGTGTGTGTGTGTGTGTGTGTGTGTGTGCGTGTGTGTGTGTGCGTGTGTGTGTGTGTGTGTGTGTGTGCGTGCGTGCGTGTGTGTGTATGTGTATGTGTGTGTGTGTGTGTGTGTGTGTGTGTGTGTGTGTGTGTGTGTGTGTGTGTGTGTGTGTGTGTGTGTGTGTGTGTGTGTGTGTGTGTGTGTGTGTGTGTGTGTGTGTGTGTGTGTTACCAAGTATGGGTGGTGTGCTATTAGTAGACGTAACTCGTAACCGGTGACCTGTGTGCTATCCTGCACGCAGTATTGGATCGTACCCCTATCTCACTGCTGCACCACGCCCAGACATAATCGTCGCTCATCACCAGTGACTTGCGAGGCCTGTAGCAGTCGAAAACTTCAGGAGAAGTCACGACAACTGGTTCCTGACGATCCAGTGACCACGCGGAAACACAATGTAAGTTACACTGTCCCGTGGCGAGCTGAAACGTTCCTCAATTAAACAAGGCCGTTCTATTTAAGGTGCTTTATGTCACCACACCCCTTGCACATCGGACACAATGGCGCGACGGAGAGTAACCTTGTGGAGCCATGCTGGTGTGCACGGTTGCCACGTTCGGATGTGATGAAGCAAACAGGCCCCTTTCCTTGATGTTCGTTTTGTGACACATGACTCGTGAGGCGTCGTCCATAACAAATGGAAATATTTGTTGGCAGCTTCTCGTAAAAGCTTTTTATTGTCTCTGGGAGCCTTCTTCATTGTTGTAAGTTCCAAAGCTCTCCGAGCAAGTCTGTCCGCTGCCTCATTAGCCTAATATACCCACATGCGATGGAAGCCATTGAAACTTCATTTAGAACAACACCGTGCCGGCCTTTAGGAATTTCCATCGATATTCTGAGTGCACTGATCGCAAATCGATCCATGATTTCTTTGCTGCAGAGCAGCCTTATTGTTCAACACAGCAACCCGACTTGACACTCCCTGCAAAACTTCAGTTTTCTTCAGGGCTGCCTGAATTGCCACGCTTTCACAAACTGTCGACGAAACAACACACTCGAGTCGCGCGGCCCAGGACGCCTTTAGGGAGATCACATACTCAGCTGCACTGCTTGCTCCGCGCTACACAACAACCCATCCATCGGTGAAAATTTTCAAATGATCGGTGCACTTTTCTTCAATGCGTCCAAGTACCAAAAGACGTACTTTTGGTGTGGGTGTGCAACGCTTGCTGTACATACGTTGAATCGTCACCTGACAGTCGATGTTCTCATGTGACCTAGGAGGGTCTCGTGGAAGTTAGTTGTCCGAGTGTGTGGTATTCTGGGCCAAGATGGTGGAGGGTGTTGAGGGCCACGAAAGCTCCCGATTCCGTACGTTGCCGAAGGTGACTGAATAGCGCTCGTCTTGGGCTCGATTCGCTAAGTCGGCAAAGCTGTGTCAGCAGTCGTTGAGAGGCGAGACGATGCAACGGCGGAAAACGAGCTGTACAAACATAGAAATAGTTTATACCGGGTGCTTTGAGAACTGAGTCCAAAACTCTTCACGCGCAGGTGCCTGAAGATGGCCAAAGACGTCATTTGAGACAGTATATAAGAAAGTCTATTATTACCTTTTTAGTACGCCTACTATGGTGGTTATATCAAATGAGCGAATTGAATTATTTAAGTATTTTTGTGAAGAACCCATGTATTGAGGCTTTAAGATTTCGAAAACTCGGCCTCTGGAAATCATTGGAAACTTTAAAAATTCGCTATAGGTCGCTATAATAATCAACCATTAACCGACTTAGTTGTGTGATGGTGAGGGCCTCGTTTACAATAATTGCGTGCATGGCGCACATGCGTAACGAACGAATGCACCTCAGTAATTTTTGTCCTGAACAAAGACGTAATTCTAGTCGTCTGCTTGTCGCGCTCATCGGCGTTTCGGTTTCGCCGTTGAACTTGGTTGAGTGTCATTTCACTACAAATAATTATTTGTGAGATCTTTTTCTACATCTCAGTGCCGCGATTGGTTCTTTGCAATAAGAAGCTCAATTTCCACTTTTGACATAACCGCCTATCTCAACTAATGATAAAGTTTATTATTTGGTTTTCCTAAATACTATCCTAAATGATGTCTCAACCATCCTGATATACCCGCATCTAAAGAAAAGAATAATGGTGAAAGAATCAATCGATTTCGCATACATTGTCCCGATTTTGGAAGATTTTGCAAACAACTTATGACATATACAGTATATATATATATATATATATATATATATATATATATATATATATATATATATATATATATATATATATATATATATTGTGGGCATTTAGTATACCAATCCTCTTCATCTGTACATCATCATCATTATCATGTATTGCTTATGCATCCTCATCGTTGTCACGTATCATCATCATCTTGGTTCGTGCATCTCCGCTATCGGCTGCCGGTTCCTCGGGACTAATAAAGGTCTTCCAAACCAAGACTTCATAGTGGAAGAATGGCTGGACGATTTCGAACGTGTCGGCGCTGCTAACCGGTGGGATAACACCTACAAACTCGCTTACGTGTCATTCTACCTCACGGGTGTCGCGAAGACGTGGTTCCTTAACCACTACATCGACATCCCCGACTGGTCCACCTTCAAAGATCAGCTTCGGCATGTCTTTGGCACACCGACTGTTCGTTCGGCTCTCGCAAAGAAAGCTCTCGCGGCTCGGAAACAGCACATCGGCCAGTCTTATACATCCTACATCGAGGATGTCCTTTCACTCTGCCGCCGGGTTGAAACCCCAATGACAGAGTCAGACAAGGTACGCCAGCTTCTTAAGGGAATTGCACCCGTCGCATTCAATGCCCTTGCAATCCAGAATCTAGCTACTGTTGCTGACGTTGCGACAACCTGTCAGCGCCTCGAAGAACTCGAGTCTATGCGCCTACAACCGGACAGTGACGCGGCCCGTATTACGGCAGATCCAAACCTACGAGACACAATAAGGGGGATTATACGTGAATAATTAGAATCAATGGGATTCACACTACCTTCAGTAGTGTGAATGCAGTCTTCTTCAACGTCATTGCGGGATGTCATCAGGGAGGAGCTCACGTCCATGACCCACATGGCCCACCTGCAGCCCACTGTCGCTCGTACTCTCCCATCGTTCTCGCATGCCGTCGCCGCACCATCAGGCGCCGTCAGCTCGACGCCGCCGCCACCAACGTACGCGTCGGTTGCTGCCGCACCTCCCAGAAGTTTTCCCACGAGCTTTCCATCACCACCGCCTGAGCCATCATCTGTCCCTCTCACTGCTCTCTCTCCCGGTGCATCTAACACAAGCTACTACCCTTCTTATCGATCGACTCGCCCTACGTGCTATTATTGTGGCTATCGTGGTCACATTTCACGCTTTTGCCGCAAGCGCGAGCAAGATGAGCGCCGAGGGTACGACATACGCGAACGAGACTATACCGCAGGAGCCTTGTACCAGGGCCGTCGTTATTCTTCACCGCCGCGTCGGTCTCCATCTCCGCCAGCATCCGGTGAACTGCGCAGTAGTCATCGATCAACCAGACGCCGTTCACCATCGCCCTACCGTCGCTCCTCTTCTCCTCTTCAGCCTGCTTCCCTCGCTTCTGATCGGCGTCCGGAAAACTAAGCGATGCAGTTTTTGGAGGACAAACTGCATTCCAACACAGTACTCCAATTCCTCCAGCGCGCCCTTACAATATGATTGCAGTCTCAGTTGAGGGAGTGGACGTTGATGCTTTGGTGGACACTGGGGCTGGGTTTTCTATTATTCGTGCTGATTTGTGTACCCGTTTTCGAAAAGTCACGACGCCTTATGATGGACCAACACTGGTTACAGCCCAGGGAACAATGATTCGCCCTTCCGCTCTCTGTACTACCCGTGTGCTAATCGACGACATTCTTCATTATATACAATTCGCTGTGCTATCCCCGTGCTCCCACGAACTCATTTTAGGCTGGGACTTTCTTTCATCTGCTTCCGCGGCTATTTGTTGTGCACAACGTGTCGTCCATCTTACTGACACAGACCACTTGCTTAGTGACGAAACCTACAGGCCACTTCGACTCGTCTCTGCTGTAGACATCGAGTTACCCCCAAATGAACATCAATTAGTCACTGTTTTGTCCAACGACGTTGACTCTGGTGACATTTTGGTCACTCCATCGCCCCGTTGCCTCAATAAAGGCATAGCTCTCGCATCAGGTGTGGCTGGCTTCAACAATGAATCAGCTGTCCTCGCTGCTACGGACACCACACCAGATAAAATTTTACTGCCACGGGGCACTACTGTCGCCTGCGTTGCCGATCTGGAGCCTGTGTGCGTCGTGCCTCTTACCCCTGCCTCCCCTAAAGGCCATCTTGGAGATCATACTGCTTCCTCGGCCTTTACAGCAGCCATCAACAAGGACTTGACAGACTCACAGAAGCAGCAGCTGCTTGATTTGTTGCAAAAGCATGCAAACTCTTTTGACATTCATTCATCCAGCCTGGGTCAGACAACTGCTACAGCACATCGTATTCAGACCGACGGAACATCCATTGCGCATCGTCGTCCTTACCGCGTCTCCCTAGCCGAACGGAAAATCATTGAGGAAAACGTAGACGATATGCTGCAACGGGAGATAATCCAACCCTCAACCAGTCCTTGGTCGTCTCCAGTGGTTCTGGTGCGTAAAAAAGACGTTTCCGTACGATTTTGCGTCGATTACCGAGCACTCAATAAGATCACTAGGAAGGACGTATACCCCATGCCACGTATCGACGACGCCCTCGATTCCTTACAAGGTGCTGAATTCTTTTCAAGCCTCGACTTGCGTTCCGGCTATTGGCAAATCCCCATGCACGAAGATGACAAAAAAAAACGGCGTTTGCAACCCCGGACGGCCTATACGAATTCAATGTTATGCCGTTTGGTCTATGCAATGCGCCCGCAACATTTGAGCGCTTGATTGACACCGTGCTGCGTGGCCTGAAATGGAAGACTTGCCTATGTTACCTCGATGACATTGTTGTCTTTTCGTCGACGTTTCCTCAACATCTGCAACGCTTGGACGAGATCCTGACTTGCCTTGCGGGCGCTGGTCTTCAAATTAACACCAAGAAGTGCCATTTCGCCAGCAGATCTATCAAGGTCCTTGGTCATGTTGTGAGCAAGGACGGAATTCGTCCAGACCCTGAGAAAACTGCTGCGGTGCTTCGCTTCCCTCGCCCTGAGAATCCGAAAGATTTGCGAAGTTTCCTTGGTCTCGCCTCTTACTTTCGGCGATTCATACAAAACTTTGCCTCCATAGCCGCACCACTCCATAGGCTACTTGCTTCTGGTACGCCCTTTCAGTGGTCTCAGGAATGTGAATCGGCTTTCGACAGGTTGAAGAGTGCCCTCACGACCGATCCTGTACTTTCTCATTTTGACGATGGTGCACCGACCTTCCTCCGTACGGACGCTAGCGGCCACGGTTTAGGAGCCGTCCTCCTCCAGTGCGACAACTCTTCGCGAGAGTGAGTCGTTGCGTACGTTAGCCGCGTCCTCTCCGCAGCCGAGAGGAACTACACGATCACCGAGAAGGAGTGCCTCGCCGTCGTTTGGTCAGTGCAGAAATTTCGTTCCTATCTTCACGGCCGCCATTTCACAATTGTGACCGACCACCACGCTTTATGTTGGCTTTCGACACTCAAGAACTTGTCGGGACGCATCGGCCGCTGGATTCTACGCCTACAAGAGTATGATTATGCCATCGTATACAAGTGTGGCAGGAAACAAAGTGACGCCGACGCTCTTTCTCGCTGCCCACTACCAGCGACTCCACTCGGGGTTTCCGCAATCAATTCGCACAACACGCCCTCGGAGTCCACGTCTACGGCGGTTTCCTCTCTCGCCTCTATGGACCAGCTGTCTTCGGACGACCCACACGATTTTTCTTCTCGACAGCTGGCTGACCCATACTGTCGAAGTATTTTAGGCTACCTCACTGGCAGTTCCCGTCCACCTAATGCGAGGCTCTGTCACCAACTCTCGCAGTTTAAGCTGGACAACTCGGTGCTGTACCGCAAAATTTACCATCCTGATGGTCAGCGCTGGGTTCCCGTTCTACCCCGATCGCTTCGGTCCGAAGTCCTCAGTGCACTTCATTACCATCCGACGGCTGGTCACCTTGGTTACCACAAAACCTATGATCGCCTTCGAAGTCGGTTTTATTGGCCAGGTATTACCACTAGTGTAGCTCGGTACGTTGGGTCCTGCACTACCTGCCAATGTAGAAAACTACCCACATCTGCTCCAGCCGGTACACTACAGCCTCTTCCATACCCAGCACCTCCACCACGTATGAAGTCTTGGTTTGGAAGACCTTTTAGGCCCGAGGAACCGGCAGCCGACAGCGGAGATGCACGAACCAAGATGATGATGATACGTGACAACGATGAGGATGCATAAGCAATACATGATAATGATGATAATGTACAGATGAAGAGTATTGGTATACTAAATATCCACAATATATATATATATATATATATATATATATATATATATATATATACTGGGTGTCCCACATACCTTGAGGCAAGAATCGGACAATAAAAGACACTTCAGTAGCGAATTAAACCAAACGCGTACTACTTGCACTGTCTTGGAGGTACTCAGACTATTTTCTATTTCTGCCATACTACTTACTAATAATTTAATTACATATTTCTTAATTGGGGCTACAAACCCAATATATGAGCACTTAAATGTAGAGCACTTTCAGAAAACACTGACTAAATTGTTTCCTGTGCGATACGTAAAGCACTGTTATTTTTTTCGCGTTATAGAGAAAGGCAATAGCGGCACTATATCAATGCGCTCGAGGTGCGTCACACGGCTTCTTTTGACATTTCGTGGGCTTTGTTTTCCACGTGGAAAAAATAACAGCGGGAGACGTACCGTAAAAGAAATATTTAGCTTCTATATATCATCATCAGCAGCAGCAGCAGCTTGACTACAACCACTGTAGGACTCTCCCATGTTCCGCCAGTTAACTCGGTTAGCTTGTTAACTCGGTTAGCAGCTAACTCGGTTAACTCAGTTAGTTTTACATTTTGACACAATATTATTCATATCTAAATGACAATACTGCCAAGGAAAGTCTAAGGGAAAGTATTAGACCAGTTTGTACTGAAAATGTGAAGAAAGAAGTGTGAATGAAAAGATAACTTGCCGTAGGCGGGAACCGAACCTGCGAGTTATCTTTTCACCCACTCTTATTTCTTCACATTTACATTACAAATTGGTCCAATAACTTGCGCTATTGTTTCTTGGGCATCAGTGTCTGTTAAATCTCATTAATATTGTGTCAAAAGACGGAAAAACGAGCCCTTCAGTATTCACTTCTTCGCTTGTTGATTATTGAGGGTCTCGTACTGGCTGACTTGGTGCCTTCAGGTTGTATACGAGAGACGATTGGTCAGCTTCCAGCTCGTAATAGGTTTACGTGCTCCGTGACGCCAAACAGGGCCATAAATACTGTGCTACACTCGCCGCAGTGGCTACAGGTGGCACTGACTGACACTCCCACGTTTATATTCACATATATACCCAATGAAGTGGCTAGGAGGATAGCCGCCACGGTAGCTCAGTTGTAGAGCATCGAACGCCTTAGACGAGTGAGTGAGTGAGTGAGTGGGTGAGTGAGTGAGTGAGTCAGTGAGTGAGTCCCGAAAGCCCCGTCAATCAATCGGTGGCTTCACCCAGGTGAGGACCGGTAGGCAGAGTCTTTCGGTGGCGGCCCAGGCCCTCTGGACAGCCTTGAGCTGAGCGACAAGCTGTGTGCTTCGATGAGCGGAGTCCCAAGAAAACTGGTCAGAAAATTCCTTACCCACTTTGGTAGAGCACAGCCGGAGCATGCAGTCGAAAGTGTTAATTTGTTGCCATGGTGCGGACATACAGTGGAGATATCAGGATTGATCCTGCTTAATGTTGTTGGTGTGATGTATGTACGAGTGTGCAGTTGTCTGTAAGTAATTGCTTATGCTCTGTTCAGATTTGTGCGAAGAGGAGGAAAGGTTGACGTTCTAATCTATGATGAGAGGTGAGTTCGGCATATGATACGAGTAGGTCTTTGTGGTCGTGGTTCCTGCAGGCTGCATTTAAGCGAGGGGGTGAACCACTGACGCGGAAAATGAGCTCTCGCGCCACTTGGTGTGCCCGCTCGTTTGGGTTGCCAGGAAATCCAGAAATGTTTCCCATGGGAGCCGGGCACCATGCTATGTGTGAGTACAGAAAATGTTCCTCCTCCTTCTCTTGGCTGAAGAGCCTTTTAAAGACCGTAGCGGCCTTTGAAGAGACTAGGACCGCCAAAAAAATTCTTATAGCTGTTCTAGAGTCCGAGTAAATGTCAAAGGCTCCCGTGCAACTTCGAAGGACTAGCGCAATGGCCATTTTCTCTGCTTCGTGGGTGAAGTTGGTAACTATTGTAGCTGCGTTGACGAGCTAGCCATAGGCGTCCACCACGGAGACTGCATAGGCCCTTCGATTACAATATTTTGCAGCATCAACGAAGAGGACTTTCGTATCGTTGCACATGATCTTGGCGAGTATGACCTTGGCTCTTGCTTTTCTTCGTCCTTCATTGTGGGTTAGGTGTATGTTTCTGGAAATTGAGTCAGCTGTCATCGCTTTCATGCCGTGTGTGCAAAGTTGGGACTTCTCTGGTGGCATGAGGAGGGGCTGAAGGCCGGCTTCTAACAAGATCTCGTTTTCGCTCTTGAGATTGAGAGCTGACTAATATGTGCATGCCGCTGTGCTTCAGAGTTCGGTGTGGACAGGCCCGATTTAAGGGTCACTCTGTACTAGTGTTGCGAGGGAGGCTCAGGCCCCTTTTAAATCCTGTTCTAATTATTGTATCGATTTTGTTGAGCTCTGTTTTCTTCCAGATAAAACAGGGGGTGGCGTACGTCACTTGGCTGATGAGAAAAGAAGAAATGCTTTCATGAGGTTGTCCTCTTTCAGACCATCCCTGCTACTAGAGACCCTTGATGAAACCCTAGTGAAGCTGAGGACACTCTTCTCTACACGTTTGAGGGCCTCCGAGTTGTCACCGCTGTAATCACTAACGACCGTGCCCAGGACCTTGATTGCTTTACATCTTGGGATACTACCTCCGTCTTTGGTGTGTAGGTGAATGGGGAGGGAGCTAAGGAGCTTTCCCTTCCTGGGGCTGTATTTACACAGAATGATCTCTGATTTGCTGGAAGGTAGTTTCAGCCCCGTATTTTGAAGGAAAGCTTGTGTGCTGTCGAGCGCGTGTTGTAGGTTCTGCTATAGGGTGCCTAGTGGGCCACTTGTAGACCAGATAATAATGTCGTCCGAGTAAATCACGTGTCCTACCTTATGGACTTTCGAGAGTTTGTTCGACAGATCGTACATTGCGATGTTGGAAAGAAGCAGCGAAAGCACTGACCCTTAGGGAGTGCCGATGTTCCCCAGCTTGTGCGTTTGGCTTCTGATTTGTCTGATGTTTATGGTGGCAGTCTGGTCAGCCAAAAATAATCTGACAAAGTTGTGAAATTTTACTTCGACATCTGAGGTGGAGATATCATTGAGGAGGTGTTCGTTCCTATGTTGACGGCCTTGCTTAGGTTGAGCGCTAGAATGATTTTATATACTTTGATTTATTGTCTATGAAAGCACTCCTGATGAGGAGCATGGCGTCTTGTGCTGACAGAGATTTTCGGAAGCCTATCAAAAATTGGCGAAAACAGGCTGCTTTCTTCGATGTGCTTTGCAATTTTATTGAAAATGAGATAATCGGCGACCTTTCCGAGGTACGAAGCAAGGAAAATTGGTCTCAAAATTTCGGCAAGGATGGCTTTGGGGTTTGGGGATGAGAATTATATTGGCTGTTCGCCATTCACCCGGTACACGGCTCGCATTCCGTACATCGTTTATTTTGTTCGTAATGATTTGTATGGCTTGGACATCTAGATTTCTGAGCAGTTTGTTAGTTAGTCCACCTGGACATGGAGTCGAGCGGCCGTTTAGGCCATGAAGGACGTGCAAAACCTTGGAGATTTCGAATAGACGATCCAGCGAGCGTTGAAACGTCCCTTCGTACTCGCGTGTTCGATCGTCTCAGGGGACTGATTTGCTTTCTGTCGGCAGAGATATGTCTGCCAGGGTGTCAGCAAAGTCTTGGGGACTAGTGCCTTAATTCTTGTGTAGATGGACAAGTTTATGCAGCATTATCTGGGCATTGCTCTTTGTTTGTTGCTGTCGCTGAATAGGTTCTTAAGGACGCTCCACTTGCTTCCCTGTCTCATTTTACTATTCGCCTCATTACGAACCTCGTCCCATTGTTGCGCACTCAGCTTTCAGGAATGTTGCCCCGACGTGCTGGTCTAGTATATAAAGTACTCGGCTGCTGACCCACAGGTCGAGGGTTCATATCCCGGCTGTGGCGGCTGCATTTTCGATGGAGGCGGAAATTTTGTAGGCCCGTGCGCTCAGATTTGGGTGCACGTTAAAAAACCCCAGGTGGTCGAAATTTCCGGAGCCCTCCACTACAGCGTCTCTCATAATCATATCGTGGTTTTGGCACGTTAAACCCCAAGAATCAATCATTTCTGAAATGTTTTTTGATCTTTTTTGTTTATTTTTCTTAGTTTAGATCGCAGCCTCCCGTTTAGCTTCTGCTTTTTCCTTCGTTCTCTCAGCACTTTTTTCGCTTCCAGGAAGTGTGCGAGTCTGGAGTCCATGGCTGGCACCTCCAGGTCCGAGGTTATTTCTTTAGTGGCTTTTGCCACCATACTCTTCAGATTTTTCAGAAGGTCTTCGAAGGTTTCTCCTTAGCTGTCCTCGCTACCCTTTATTTTTTAGAAAAGGTTCCAGTAGACGTACTTGTACGTCTTAGGTGGAGTGGGTGTGATGCGGACGTTGATTTTTAGGATGAAATAGTCACTGCCAAGATCCTCTTCCAGATTGTCTTACGACCCTTCCGCATTTCCCAGGAACGTCAAGTCGGGGGTGGGGTCTCGCTGAACAATGGCCTCTGCGTGTCGGGAACCTGGAGTCCATTGTTGACTTCAAGCTGAGGTAGTCCGCACACTCCACAAAGTTAAGACCTTTCCTGTCATTTGCACCGTAGCCCCAGACGTTGTTGTGCGCATTCAAGTCACCGGCAACGATCAACGGCCTGTCCCTGGCTTACGATGTGGCCGATGATAGGAGTTTGGTAAAGGTTCTGAGCCGGTCAGTCGGAGAACTGTAAACGTTCAGTATGTAAATGTGGGTGTTAAGGGTTCGGCTCAGAATGATTTGTAGCATAGATTCCAGGTTTGGCTTGGAAACCATGTACTCCGAAAAGGAAATCTTTTGAATGTTTTTATCGGCCCCGCACTCCTGTAAGATGATCCCATGTGGCTTTTCTTTACATGATCTCACTAGTTGCGTTAGGTTACCTTTCGTTTTGTTGATTGAATTACAGTTACAATGTGAGATCTTGAAATATCGGGGTGTGCTATCGATGGTGTTGACTTAGCATGACCCCCTGAGTGTTCCCTTCACCCATTGGGCCTGGTGGCTGAGGGGGTGTTAGCAGCACAGGTTGGGGTCCCGGGGAAGACATGGACCCCAATTCTGGCGTGGGAATTGTTCTCGTGGCTTTGGGTTGAGCGATTGATCTTTCCAGTCGATCGAGTCTTCCGTGAGTTTGTATGAGTGCTTCGTTAATGTCAGCAATTGCTGATATAAACTTAGTTAACTAACTCTTTGTCTTGCGGTGCTTTTTGCTTTCTTGTCACTAGCTGTGGCATAAGAAGAAGCCTTGCTGACGCCAGATATAAAATCGTCTATGTCGGATGTGTCGTCATCTGTCTGAATGTTGATGGCCCTGCGTTTGTTTGGGCTAAAGGACGCAACCACATATCCTGATTATTCAGGGATGGATGGTGTGTCTTTACGATACGTCCTTCTAACCGGGCGAGAGTTGCCTTCAGTGCACCTAGTTCCTGTTTGAGCGATTTCTTTTTTCCCACTCTAGTGTGTGTATTCGTGGATCTCTCACATGCTCTGGCTGTACCTTACCTTGCTTTGAAGTTATCGGTGTTGTCGGTGAAGAGCCGCGGTCACGAACCATGTCGGCCCAGATCATTTTCTTGCCAGGACTTCTCGACATAGATCGGCTCCTGTAGAAGGAACACTCTCTGGATTGAGCGTGCCCTGTGAAACGGGAGCGCCGTCTGGAACGGGAGCGTCTTCTGGAACGGAAGCGTACTCTGAAACGAGAATGTCCTTTGGAGCTGGAGCGCTGCTTGGGAATGAAACCATCTGCCATCTCCAGTTGCATTTCCGCGGGGTCGTTAACATCGTCAGCATTGGCTTCCTTCTTGGAGCGGTTGCGTCTTTGTCTTCTGCGTCATCGCACAACATATCGGATGTGGTATATTTTGCTGGAGCAATGGTCACCTGTGGGTTGATCACCTTGACAGGCCTTCCAATTCAGAGTGCAACGGTGGGCTTCTGCAGTATCGTTGGAGAGTGCTTCTCCGCTGATGTCGCGTTTACTTCTCTCCTCTATGATCTGGTGGCATACGTCGGCTCGGCGCCCGACTCAGCCGCAGGCGTGACAAACATCGACTTGGCGTTTCTAAAGGCAACATGACACTAAGGCCATTCTGCACAACAAGTTCTTGAGAACTCGAACCCCATCTAAGAGTACCACCAACAACAAGCGTGTTTTTGATTCTCTTGACTTCAATGGCGTTGGGGTTTTGTTGGTTGACAATCATGCCTCTGAGAGTGTGCTCTTTTATCGAGAGTCAACATTGCCGACGACGCCTTTGCAAGTGTTTTCGGGGGCGGCTAAGTAAGCAGAAACACCGAATGCGCCGACTTTCGTGTGAAGTTTCTGGATTCCAGCAAATGCGGATGCAATGGATCTGACCGGAGTCAAAATTACAAGAATATTCTGTACCTTGTTAGGACAGACCGTATCCTCCGTAGCTTGGTCGGTGAGTGCAGCTGCCATAGTAAAGGCTCTCGACAGCAGTACCAAGTCCGCCTTCGTAACGTCAGGCCCTCCGAGGGGCTGTACAATGATCTTTATTTGGTCTCTCGGCAGCCGAGGGAGTCGCAAAGAGGCTACAACCTTCTGAACTGTCGAGCGGGAGCGAGCGTTGAAACCATGCTTCTTTGCTGTGTTCGCCGTAGACTTGGCGGCGGTAGCGTACGCTGAGTCTCTTGCCGGATTTCGTTTCCGCCGGGCGCCGAGGGCGGTGGTCCAACCCGCTCCGTCAAAGTCTTCTGGAGTGATGTCTATGTCTTCAACTGTCACCATCTCGGGCATCCTCACTGCCTAGTAAGGTGAGACAGGGGCCTGACGAGGCCCGGTGCTGCGTCGAAGCGAACCCTAGCTCCGAACCCGTGGCGGAAGGATTAATCTTTGAGGCCGGTCTCCCGCTCCACACACTTTAAGTTCAATAACTCGCCGAAAAGTTCACCCACCCTAACGAGAAAGGTGACGTGAAATAACTTGCGCAAAACGGGTCCAGAAAAGCCTAGTGGATCGGTGGAGAACACAAGAAAGAGGCCCGAAAGCATTTAAAGAAGCGGGAGCCAACACGGCCGCGTCTGCTTTCCCGGACGCCACCTAACGGACAACCGCGTTATTCGAAGGTCACAGATTCGGTTCCTGCCCATGGCAAGTTGACTTTTCACCCACTTCTCTTTCTTCACATGTACATTAGAAATTGGTCTAATAAATTCCCCTGTACTTTCCTTGGCATATATATATATATATATATATATATATATATATATATATATATATATATATATATATATATATATATATATATATATATATATATATATATATATATATATATATATATATATATATATATATATATATATATATATATATAAAAACGGTGGCTTTTCAGTACTGCCGTCCCGAAGGACAGGAACGGGGAACGTGCCACTGGTTCGTCAACATGGTCAGGCTAGGCACCCTGCCGGACGGCGAATGCGATGTCTACATTTACGGTAAGTCAACATCAAAGGGACGCTGAAGAGCAAAATGATTTTTTTTTTTTGCATTATAGTAAAGTACAATTCCACAATCCCGAAAACACCTTTCTTGCCGTGAAAACGGTTACAAACTCCCTATGAAAGCTTTAAGAACCTTCTTTGTGCGAGTGCGTGTGCGTGTGCGTGTGTGTGTGCGGCTACGAAATTATAAGTGCAGTGAAGAATTGCAACCACCTGTTGATATATACTGTGAACATTGTGTGTGTGAGTGAGTGAGTGTGCTTGCTGACTGTTCATTTTTGGGTACCATTCAGTACTAATCTTTTTATTTTTTTTCATTGCCGAAAATTGATATGGAGTAGCCAAGACAATATGGATTTCAACCTTTTCACAGCAGTACAGTTAGAGCAGAAAAGAACAGATCTAAAGATCGCCACCGTCGTGTCACTTGTTATAAGTGCAACAAAATACATGTATACACAGTTGTTTTCAACGTCGAATACGCTCAAAGGAAACACACAAACAAAATAAGGGCCCCTATTTCGGATCAAGTAACTGATAAGTCATCGTAGAAACAGAGAAAGCGTGATCCTAATACAGACACTCCGTGCATGGTTGATAACCGAAAGTGACTATAATGCTTTATCAGAAGTGGATGTACTTGCTAACGGTGGCCAAATAACCTTCATTAGATAAGATATACAATTCGCACCATCGAAATGAATGTAACGACATTTGGAAGAGCTGGCGGAGCACTGAAAAGACGCCTGAACATGGTCAAAGTGATGCTAATGAGCCAATTCGATCATTCCGGACATGAGACAGAAGATATATAGAAGTATACCATTGATCTGTGAGCAAATGAAGGAACTTCCACCCACGGACCAGTTTACGCAAGAGCTGCTGCACGAAAAGAAGCTTATTGGAGACATGAATGCAATTCCTAGATTGAAAGCAGCGAGTGGCACTGTAAGCTTGCCTGGGGGAGCGGACTATAGATGTGCAAATTTATGCTCAATGAAGTTAGTCCCCAGCTTAGCTGCGTTTAACACGAAGCTTTGGTGGACAATTCAAGGTCGGATACCACGCGAAGAGTTGGATGCTACAGGTGCTGTCGCGCAAATCTGTGTACTTCGCCCCCCCCCCCCCCCGCGCTTACACAGACATCCCTCGCTGTCTGCAACGACTCTCGCGTGTAGATAGCGCCATATCTACGATCTGCTTACCATGCGAGACACCGCGGCCAGTCAGCGAAAAAATATAGGACAAGAAGCGACGATTCGATGACAATGCCTTCGAAGCCACACTCGAGCAAAGATGCGAGCTGTTGCTATGCGACGACCTCACTGTCAGCATACTTTTGAGACGAGCTATGGTGCTGAAGCAATGATCCGAATACGCTATAAAAGAGTGCCTAGCTGACAGACATGCCGCGAAACTTTCTCTGGAGCAAAATAGCCCATGCAGCGACGACAAAAGTATACTCAAAGAATAAGAACATACGTTCTCGGAAATGCCGACCTCTTGTGCTGCGATAATGTTTGGTGATAACGTGGAACAAGCACCCTGTGACTTACCTCACTGCAGGTATGCGTGCTCACCAAACATTGCTTCCCGGTGCATTGTTAGCCTAGATTCGTGCTAGCTTGTGTGTGGTGAGAGCCAGCCGAGCTGCGAAACGTGCAAGTGAAAACTGCTGACGTGTGCTTGGTTTCGAACAAAGCCGGCAAGTGCACCACTGGCCCATATTTCGAATGACTATGTGCTTTTCGCGTTTGAAAATACGGTAGCAGAATTTTCAAGGCCGACGGTCACAAAAAGAATCATATGTAGTGATTTCATTTTAGTTGTGCAAATGACAGCATAGCTTATAAAAATTACGGGGACCCTAAATCTTCGCCTTTAGGAGTTGAACGTGACAATCGTGTACTTCAAACACTTAGTGCGTGAAACCTTTTCGAATTTGCTGTGCACCCACTACGTGGCCTTAAGGGAATTACGTCATTTAACCGTAATACTTAGTGCCGCCGTCAGTGCCCTTATGGGGAGACGGCGAGAGCGCCGAGCTGATATCGTCTGCTCGACGCAGCGTCGTCTGCTATACGCGCCACCGCTCGCGAGTTTTTACCATTCATTCGATAGCTCCTTTTCACCCTTTTGGTGCGCAAAAAAAAAGTCAAATTCAATAAGCTAGCTTTGATGCTATTGACTACAAGCAGGGTATTTAGCGAAATAAACTCATGCTGCCTCCTGTTCAATTATTCGCGAGACGTATACACCTTTTCGCAGGAAGGAAAAAAAAAAAACATCACCATGATGGGCTATGCGCGGGAGTACAAAGGCTAAGGGGGCAGCGTTGGCAGTGCATTTTCGAGGGGACGCGCCAATTTGCACAGCCCACGGAGGGCTATGGCGGCGACCAGGGAGACGTTTATGAAAAGGTGAATACGTGGTGCGAACTATAGTTTTCTGCTGCGGTGTTGCAGGAAACATTTCAGAGGCGACTAATAAGCGACGGCTAGGCTTCCGCTGGCTATGGTCATAACCACGGGTAACCTTCAGACATTAGCGCCACCTAAATTTTCGGAAGAAAATGCTTCAGTGCGAAGCCGTGTATATACCATTATTCTAATACATTGATGTACTCAAAACGCAAGCCGTTAGAGCCGTTCGCGATTCGATCCATGCCAACTGGGCAGTTGAACTGCTATCACTTCATAAATCACTCGCTACGAATAAATTTGTATCTTGAAACTTTGTGTAATTTGTATTGAAATTAAAGCTAGGCGATCACCGTCTCGATCGGCGTGACTTTGAACACCTAATATATTAGATGTGTTAGATATTATATATATATATATATATATATATATATATATATATATATATATATGTCGGGTGCGGCGATGGCGTAGTGGTTAGAGCATCCGCCTCGCATGCAAGAGGTCCGTGGTTCAAATCCCGGTACCGCGCAGTTCCCAACCGGATTAAAAAAAAAAAAAAATTCCGCGTGTTGATGGAACTGCATTAAGAGGCCTGGGGTGCGGCCTCACCGGCAAACACCGCCGAGAACGCACTCCCTCACCAGAGAAGGATTGGCCACCCTGGTGCAGTATCTGGCCACTACCTCCCACATGATTACGTCAAATAACTCACGGCCCTCAGTCCCCAGCAGCTGCGAAGCAACTGACCACGGCGGCGGTCAGATCTGCAACGCAGCAGAGGGTGCTAAGAATCTCTGGATCCGGACAGGCCGCCATTGGAACCTGAACTTGGCAACGTTTAACGCTAGAACCTTATCTAGTGAGGGAAGTCTAGCTGTACTATTCGAGGAGCTAGAGGGTGTTAAATGGGATATAATAGGGCTCAGTGAGGTTAGGAGGACAGATGAGGCCTATACGGTGCTACAGAATGGGCACGTCCTTTGCTACAGGGGCTTGGCAGACAGAAGAGAACTGGGAGTGGGGTTCCTCATTCACAGAAACATAGCTGGCAACATAGAGGAATACTATAGCATTAATGAAAGGGTGGTAGGTATCGTAATTAAACTGAATAAAAGATACAAGATGAAGGTAGTACAGGCTTACGCGCCTACATCCAGCCATGATGACGCTTCAGTTGAAAGCTTCTATGAAGACGTGGAGTCGGCAATGAGTAAGGTAAAAACACAGTATACTATAGTGATGGGCGACTTTAATGCAAAGGTAGGGAAGAAGCAGGCTGGAGACCAGGCAGTAGGAGATTATGGCATCGGTACTAGAAACGCCAGAGGAGAGCTACTAGTAGAATTCGCAGAACGCAATAATTTACGGATTTTGAATACCTTCTACCGAAAACGAGAAAACCGCAAGTGGACATGGAGGAGCCCTAATGGCGAAAATAAGAACGAAATAGACTTTATAATGAGTGCACACCCTGGAATCGTGCAGGATGTGGAAGTGATTGGCAAGGTACGATGCAGTGACCATAGAATGGTACGGTCTCGAATTCGCCTAGACTTGAAGAAGGAACGACAGAACTTGATACGCAAGAAGCCAATCAATCAGCTAGCACTGAGAGGGAAAGTACAGGAATTCAGAGTGTCACTGCAGAACAGGTACTCGGCTCTCAGTGAGGAAACCAACCTTAGCGTAGATACAATGAATGATAATCTGACGAGTATCATTATGGAGTGTGCAGTAGAAGTTGGAGGCAGGGTAGTTAGACAGGACACTGGCAAGCTTTCACAGGAAACGAAGAACCTAATTAAGAAGCGTCAAATCATGAAAGTGTCAAGTACAACAGACAAAATAGAACTGGCAGAGCTTTCGAAGTTGATTAATAGACGTAAAGTATGCAATGTAAGAAGGTATAACATGGAGAGAATTGAACACGCTCTGAAAAACGGAGGAAGTGTCAAAGCATTGAAGAGAAAACTTGGGATAGGCAAAAGTCGGATGTATGCACTAAGGGACAAAGAAGGCAAAATAACTACCAATATGGATAGGATAGTTAAGATAGCGGAGGAGTTTTACAGGGATCTGTACAGTAGCCGAGACAACCACGACCCTAATACTATAAGAACTAGCAGTAACCCAGATTACACCCCACCAGTACTGATAGAAGAAGTCAGAAAAGCTTTGGAGAGCATGCAAAGGGGCAAAGCTGCTGGTGAGGATCAGGTAACATCAGATCTGCTGAAAGATGGAGGACAGATTGTGTTAGAAAAACTAGCCACCCTGTTTACGAGGTGTCTCCTGGCGGGAAGAGTACCAGAGTCTTGGAAGAACGCTAACATCATCTTAATACATAAGAAAGGAGATGACAAGGACTTGAAGAATTACAGGCCGATCAGCTTGCTCTCTGTAGTATACAAGCTATTTACAAAGGTAATTGCTAACAGAGTAAAGAAAACATTAGAATTCAATCAACCAAAGGAACAAGCAGGATTTCGAACAGGCTACTCAACAATTGACCACATTCATACTATCAATCAGGTAATAGAGAAATGCTCAGAGTATAACCAACCACTATACATAGCCTTCATAGATTACGAGAAGGCGTTTGATTCAGTAGAAATATCAGCCGTCATGCAAACACTGCGGAATCAGGGCGTAGATGAAGTATATATAAACATTCTGGAAGAAATCTACAGGGGATCAACTGCTACCATAGTGCTTCATAGAGAAAGCAACAGAATACCAATCAAGAAGGGTGTAAGGCAGGGGGACACAATTTCCCCAATGCTGTTTACCGCGTGCTTACAGGAGGTTTTCAGAAGCCTAGAATGGGAACAGTTAGGGATAAGAGTCAATGGAGAATACCTTAGTAACCTGCGCTTCGCCGATGACATTGCATTGCTGAGTAACTCGGGGGACGAATTGCAACTCATGATTACGGAGTTAGACAAGGAGAGCAGAAAAGTGGGTCTTAAAATTATTCTGCAGAAAACGAAAGTAATGTACAACAACCTCGGCAAAGAGCAGCGCTTCGAGATAGGTAATAGTGCACTTGAAGTTGTAAAAGACTATGTCTACTTAGGGCAGGTAATAACCGCAGAGCCGAACCACGAGATTGAAGTAACTAGAAGAATAAGAATGGGGTGGAGCACATTCGGCAAGCACTCTCAAATTATGACAGGTAGATTGCCACTATCCCTCAAGAGGAAGGTATATAACAGCTGTATCTTGCCGGTACTTAGCTACGGAGCAGAAACCTGGAGACTTACAAAGAGGGTTCAGCTTAAATTGAGGACGACGCAGCGAGCAATGGAAAGAAAAATGGTAGGTGTAACCTTAAGAGACAAGAAGAGAGCAGAGTGGATTAGGGAACAAACGGGGGTTAAGGATATCATAGCTGAAATCAAGAAGAAGAAATGGACATGGGCAGGGCATGTAGCGCGTAGAAAGGATAACCGCTGGTCATTAAGGGTAACTGACTGGATTCCCAGAGAAGGGAAGCGGGTTAGGGGGAGACAGAAGGTTAGGTGGGCAGATGAGATTAAGAAGTTTGCGGGTATAAATTGGAAGCAGCAAGCACAGGACCGGGTTAACTGGCAGAACATGGGAGAGGCCTTTGTCCTGCAGTGGACGTAGTCAGGCTGATGATGATGATGATGATGATGATATATATATATATATATATATATATATATATATATATATATATATATATATATATATATATATATATATATATATATATATATATATATATATATATATATACCACACACTGGATGCATATGACGTGCTGGTGTACAGGACGAAATGATGTATGCTACGAGTACAGGAAACAATTTAGTCGGTGTTTTCTGAAAGTGCTCTACATCTAAGTGCTCATATATTGGGTTTGTAGCCCCCAATTAAGAAATATGTAATTAGATTATTAGTAAGTAGTATGGGCAGAAATAGAAAATAGTGTGAGTACCTCCAAGACAGTGCAAGTAGTACGCGTTTGGTTTAATTCACTACTGAAGTCTCTTTTATTGCCCGATTCTTGCCTCAAGGTATGTGGGACACCCAGTATGTATGTATGTATGTATGTATGTATGTATGTATGTATGTATGTATGTATGTATGTATGTATGCATGTATGTATGTATGTATGTATGTATGCATATATATATATATATATATATATAGAGAGAGAGAGAGAGAGAGAGAGTGTGTGTGTGTGTGTGTCCTTCGATCCAGTGTTAAAATACCAAAAAGTGGAGGACGGGTAAAACGAAGACATATTTTTCCGACGTTTCAGTCGGGGACCCGCCTTCATCACCGGGGACCGCCCTGATGAAGGCCGGTCTCCGGCTGAAGTGTAGAAAAAATAAGAAGTCTTCGTTTTGCACGCCCTCAACTTTTTGGTGTATATATTTGGTATTTGTATTTTTGGTATATATATATATATATATATATATATATATATATATATATATATATATATATATATATATATATATATATATATATATATATATATATATATATATATATATATATATATATATATATATATATATATATATATACCTCACACTGGATGCATATGACGTGCTGGTGTACAGGACGAAATGATGTATCCTATACGTGTATACGTTGAAGATGATTCAATATTGTGCCGATAAATGACACTTAAAGTACTCCATTTCCGATTGACACACAAACACTTCATCCATATTTTTTAATCTTTAGTGATCCTGTGATCCTTCGTTGTTGAGAACGTTGAAAGCCCGCCACCTTCACTGGACGGGCTTTTAGTTTAAACATTCTCAGCACATTCGGACCATTAATAAAGATAGAGATGAAAGTTTTGAGATCCCCTCGGAAATGGTGACTGAAGTATTTTTTAATGGTCGCGATATCGAATCATCTCTAACGTGCGTAGAAAACTTGATTTCATCGTGCACCATAGTGGTGCGCGATCAAGCATGGACGGTTTCAGGGTCACAAGCGTTGTACCCAAGAAAACTTCCGGTCACTTGATTTACTGGTTCCTAAGGTCGAAACTGAACGCACGTTTTAAAGTTCCTTTGACGTATAAGATATGACTCTTTTTTCAGATAAAAGGAACAACCGTAAAGCTCAAGGGAACAACTGACAATTTTTATATAGATCAAAAGAACATTTATTTCAATATTTTGCCGAAAAAGAGAAAGAAAGTGTAGAAAGTGAGCAGGCTATTTTCTAAACCTCTTCTTGCCCACCGACACTACTGTGGTACATCTGTGGAAGAAACCGGATGTCAACAAGGGGCTGTGTTTGCAAAAAAAAAAGGGTCTACACCTGAAACATAAGAAAAACGACTTAGAAAAATAAGCTTTTATTCTTTGGGTTAATAATAATAAAATCATGTAGATTAGTTATCAGAAGCCAAACACAACGCACCAATACTGTATTGCAGGCCATCGAATGCATTACAATTATGCCCCTGGGGACTACGAAAAAGCTGCTGAATATAACCTGCCCTTTGATGCTCTAAGGAAGAAGATACTGACTGTTCCATAAAGAAAGCACTACTGCCACATTTATACGTTATATACAGCAGTATTACTGAAAACAAGTCTAATATACAGCAGTATTACTCAAAAAAGAGTGACAAGGTGTTGTATGACATGCATTATTCGCTGCCGATAAGGCCCGGTAAAGCCTCGCGCCGACGTGCTATTCGGTGAATGTGAGGCAAAGGCAGGTTTTAAACTACCTTGTGGTTGTTGAGTTAAAAAACCCGTTTCTTCGTTAAAACAAGAGCTACTCTTCTGAAACTTTCTGATTATCTTACTGAAGAACTCTACCAAGCAATAATAAAATATAGGTTGTGCTTTCCCGGAGGGTCGACGATCTGGAAAATCGGCAACGAAGAAATAATTTGATCGTCTATGGTCTTTCTGAGAGACCAAATGAATCAGCCGATGAACTGTTTCAAACTGTAAACCAAAAGCTTTTTTCTGTAATAGGTGTAAGCCCGTGTAGTGTAGAACTCATACATCGACTTGGAAAAAGGCGAGACCATTACCGGCCTGTAATATTTCGCTTATACAACTCCAAAGAAAAGAGCGATATCTTGATGAAGTGTTCAAAATTGAAAGGAACAGGTGTTTAGGTGCGTGAAGACTTTTCAAAGCGCGTACTTTGTTGTCGCAAGCGCCTTTGGGAGAGTGCAAAAGAAGAAAAACGAAGCGGTGCGCGCGTGCGCCTTGTTCATGACAAACTTTACGTGAACAGGGCTGCATATTTCTGGGACGAAAACACCGTTTCACAGAAGCCATGCTTAGTTGCTGATAATCTTCAAACCACATGAAAATTCAGGAACGTGGGCACTACTCCTGATGCAGTGATGGTTATTAATCTGAACGCGCGCAGCGTCTTGAATAGAATTTCAGCCATTGAAAGTGTCTTGCTCGAGTATGAACCAGATTTACTCATTGTTACTGAGTCTTGGTTGAATGAATGCATTGAAGACTGCGAGTTTCTTCTTCCAAACCTTATAGCATATCGTAGAGATCGCAGATCTAGGGGTGGTGGTGTGGCGATTATCTGTGAAAGATCAACTGAGTGCACAGAACGTTCTTCGCCACCTGAAATTGAATGTATTGCATGTGACATTACTTTATACGGCAGTTCGTTCACATTCATTGCAGTGTATCGTCCTCCCGATTCTTCGGAAGACTACATGCTAGCTTTAAATGACTTCTTACAAGCGAATTTCAGAATTCAAAAAGAAAAACTGTAATGGCCGGTGATTTTAATCTTCAGCATATTAACTGGGTGGAGTATAAAGCGGGTCAGGTTGATGTATTACCATCCCGAGCTCTCCTAGATGGGGTGTTCTCGCTCAGTATGGTTCAATTTGTACAGGAGTACACACGAGTACACGAAAAGGGTGGCTCTTTACTTTATCTTGTATTTTTGAGTCCATCACTGTCTGAACAAATGTACACTTGTGAAGTGATGGATGGTATTTCAGATCACAGTATGGTGATTCTTCAGCTATTGGGCATGTGTCATGAAGCGCAAGCCACAAAGTCTGTACTGGTGCCCAATTACTCTAAAGCTGATGATATTTCAATTCTGGACTTTTTTTACATTGATTAGGAAGATTTTAAGCGCATTGCTGTATGTGATAGTTCAACGGTTGATGATGCGTAGAAAAGGTTGAAGGAAACTGTACACACACTAATAAAACGTCACATACCTGTCCGGAAAGAAAAAGGTTCAAAGAATGAATCAATGGGTTTCGCGAAAAATTATTCACATAAAACGACAACTAAGGCGCATGCGGGCAAAACTAAAAAGTAGTAAACCAAGTCTCAGATCGGCTGACGTCACGACGCTTTCTTTGTCGTTCAGAGCTGAGCTGGCTGACGCAAAGAAGCGATACATGAATGAATCTTTAACGCAGTTTATTAAAACAGCACCGCAGAAATTTCGGCGATATTTATCGAAAGAAAAATCGAATACTGTGTATTTAAATAACGAAACCGGCACTGTTACTGATAGTTTTCAGTTAGCCTGTACTTTTAATGATTATTTCAAATTGGTTTTTACGGACGATGACGGTATACTGCCGGAATTCAGCCTAGGTTGTCCTGCCTCGCCAATCTCTGATAATGTCGTTACACAGGAAGGCATTTGTAACCTCATTTGAACCTTGATAAAAAGAAATCAACTGGCTTACATGGCATTCCGAAAGTCTTTTTTAAAAAGGTATGCTGAATGGTGCTCTTATTATCGCACTGATATATTTAACAAATCTTTGCGTAATGGACAGGTTCCTAATGACTGGAAATGTGCTAAGGTCATACCGATTCATAAAGGAGGTGCTAAGGACTGTGTAAACAACGACAGGCCTGTGTCTTTGACAAGCACGTGCTGTAAAACACTGGAGCATGTACATACTAAGCACTTAACAGAATTTCTCGAAGAGCACAAACTAATGGCAGAACAACAACATGGTTTCAGGCGAGGTTTCTCGACAGTGACAATACTCACCGAGGTTTCACATTTCATTAGTCAAATCTTAGATGACAGAGGGCAAGTTGACATGATTTTTCTTGATTTCAGAAAAGCATTCGACAAAATACCACATCCAAAATTGCTGCATAAACTTAGCACGATCCTGTAGAATGATGAGCTCATAAATTGGATAGCGGCTTATTTGATAAACAGAGAGCAAGTGGTTTGCAATAGGGGCACAAACAGCACGAGCCAGTCGGTAGGTTCAGGAGTTCCGCAGGGCTCTGTCATAGGGCCACTGCTGTTCTTACTATATATTAATGATATGAACAGCGGCTTCTCGCCCGATGTTTTCATTAAGCACTGTGCTGATGACACAGTCGTCTATTCAAAGGCAGAATTGAACTACGAGCAGGAAAAGCTTAATGAACATCTGGGCATGATAGGCTCTTGGTGCGAAAAATGGCAAATAAAGTCGAACCCAAGCAAAACAGTTTTTATGCCGATTACAAGAAAAACCAAGCCTCTCTTATTTAGTTACGTCATACGTAACGAACCACTCTGCCGTGCGTCAGAATATAATACCTGGGTGTTTACGTCACAGATAGCTTGAACTGGAACCGCCATGTAGATTATATCTGTGATAAATCGCAAAAAAAGCTTTGGATGATTCGTCGGAGGCTTGGTGACGCGACACCTGACGTAAAACTTATAGGACATAAAACCACAGTACTTCCGTTGCTAGAATATGCATGCCCGATATGGAAGCCATATACGCAAAATAATATCGCTAAATGTGAGCAGGTTCAAAATGGAGCATTAAGATTTATTTTTAATTCCTACCATAGGACGCAGTCCGCAACAAGTCTAAGAACTAGGGGTCATATTCTTACATTGCACGAAAGAATGAATATCAACAACATGAAATTCTTTTTTCAGATATTCCACGGTATCTACAAAACAGAGATAACAAAAAATTTCACTCTAGACACGTCGCATCCGCAGACAAAGCACACCAAACACATTAAACCTCTGAAGCATAACACAAAATCGTTCAAGAATTCTTTTATTGTATCCGCTATTGACACATGGAATAAGTTACGGAATGAAGTTGTACTGTGTTAAAGATTTCGAATGTGCGTTTCAAATGCTGAACTGGGCTGTGTAAGGCACTCACTTGCTCACCTGTGTTCTGCCAAGTTATGCTGCAGTGTGCGCATTGAATGTTGAATTTTTATTTATTTTTTTGCATTGCTTTTGCCTTCTTTGTGTCAAATTGTGAGATGTTCCACTTTTGCATTGACTTTTGAACGTTGTGTGCCCAGATGAGCAACTCCTGTTTTGGCATGTATGCTAACAGTATCAATAAATAAAATAAATAAATAAATATAAAAACCATATTTTTATCTGGACCAAAAAATGAAAAAATTAGGCCACAATATGTTGGCAATATCTTTGCTGCATTTGTTCTTAAGTATTTTAATCATAAAATATAGTAACGTATAAAGCAGAAAGTATAGCTATGTAATTCGCGAAAAAAATTGTGTCTTTTATGGAAAAGGCTTAACATGCAGGATATTGCCACTATTCACGAAAGCTAAACAGAAACAAATATAAAACTAATATGCATATATGATCATAGTCATGAATGAATAAAGCCTTGAGAATAATAAAAAACTTTTTTCGTATTGATTACTCAAACCAGATAATATATAAATTATTTAGCGTGACACAGTTTTACTGGGTTGCCCAAAGTTTCAAGTGCTCGCTATATGGACCACACTTTATTTTGCGAATTCGTCTCAGTAATTTATTTTCATAATCACATCAGGGTCGACACTGATATTTGAGAAAAATTCGCCAAAGGACGGCCAAAAAGTCGCCATAATTCTTAAAATTTGGCCGAAAAGTCACCACTTCACATATGTGTGGCAAAAAAATTGCTAATTTTGTTTTAACCCCGTGAGGCAAAGTACCAGCCATAACACCTAAACTATATTAACGTTTTTTTTAATTCAAGTCACACTACTAGCTTCACAATTGGAACACGGAAAAATGACATTCATGCACCAGCGGTGGCCCTGAATGTTGGCGCATCATAACAAGTTTGTGATGGTTTCAGTTGTAGCGGATAGAGGGCGAAGCAGTCGCTACAACAAGAAAGTAATGGCGTCCGTAGCCTTCCTGCAAATTTAGGTAACGTCATTGTTGCACCGAAAATATGCGTCCAATACTCGAACAACTTAATAACCAAACCGCGGGAATAAATTCGAAAGTAGTGTGAAACCATTGAAATGCCCGCGCCACGCTTTCTAAGCGGACATACTTACGCTACACATTCGACTCAGTGCAGATTATAGAGGCTGCCTGAAGAATCCGACTTTTTGGCCGGCCCAAAAATTATGTTAAAAAATTTAAACTCTGCAATACTGCAGGATTTACAGGAATTCTGTGGTATTGAAGAATTTAACTCTGCAAATAGGGAGACTCAGCAATTAGGTACTACTCCAGCACTGTAGAAGTAAACAGTCTAAAGAAGGCGGAGCTGTGGTCGAAACACGTGGCCTAACTGTCACCTAGCCATTTCAGAAGTGAAACTTTAAAGAGGTTTAATGATTTTAAAGCACCTAGATATTTGATATTACACCGCCGTATTGCGGTACGCAAAGCAGTCTTCTGATTTGAAGTTTGTTGAAAGGCCCGTGTGCCATTGCCTACATGGTCTAGGTGGATTGAGCAGAAGTGGCTAAAGTACCCTAGTGGCTAAGGTACTCGTCTGCTGACCCGCAGGTCACGGGATCAAATCCTGACTGTGGCGGCTGCATTTTGATGGAGGCAGAAATGTTGTAGGCCGGTGTACTCAGATTTGGGTGCACGTTAATAAACCCCAGGTGGTCGAAATTTCCGGCGCCCTCCACTACGGCGTCTCTCATATTCATATGTTGGTTTTGGGGTGTTAAACTCCACATATCAATCAATCAATCAATCAACTCAACCAAGAACGACGCCGGCAAAAGGGCTTGAGTGAAACCCGATATAGAACGAAGCGTTCATAAAAACCGAACCACGATTCAATATTTGTCTTCCATACCTGCACCGCCACACACTTTTCCTTTTTCCCTTTTTCTGGGCTGCATCTAGTTCACTCTGGGCTGCATCTGGTTCATCTGGGCTGCATCTAGTTCACACAAAGGGCTGCATCTAAGTTCACACTGTGCGGTTGGCGCCCAGAGCACGGAGCATCGTCCATTTGTTGCATTATGGTGCAACACGTTGACACCATTTATCACGAGGTGTAGTCGTCCTTGCTTAGGTCAAAACGTACCATTTCACCTCGCCTTTTCTTAATGTAACTAAGTACGAGCTATCGAACTTAGCTGAAGCCTGTTCAAGCACGGCATTTTGTTTATGTCACTGAAGAATGACAGTATCGACCCCCCCCCCCCCCTCTTCATTGTTTTTTATGAAGATATCTTCCTCCCGGGAGGGAAGGAGGTAGGTGCGAGAAAAAATTCAATGTTAACGCTTTTCCTTCTTTTTCCCTAATTTTGTTTTTCGCGATAACACACCACCACCTGAAGAGGCGGCTTATAAGTAACATGAAAATGTGTCACAGAAGCGCGAAGTCAGCGAGCCATTATAAAATGTCGTTGCAATAATTAATCAAAGCACTCAATTTCTGCTCAAACAAATGCGGCTTAATATTCACACGCGCGCACTATGGTCTCTAACACTCTATAGGGACCATACACACACTATGGGGGTTCGTTGGTTCTCGGCTGCTACCGCGAAGAAGGCGGGTTCGATGCCGGCCGCGGCGGGCGCGTTTAGCTGGAGGCGAGATGCTGTAGAAGCCCGCGTATCGTGCGATATTGGTGCGCGTTAAAGCGAGCTCCGGGTGATCGAAATTTTCCCAGCACTCCAGTACGGCGCCCTTCTCGCCCGTAAAACCTTAGAAATATTATTCCACTCCCACATAAAATGTCGTAACGAGAAAAAGTTGCCCACTTGCTTGGTATTTAACCTTCAGGTACATGCAATGTATCGAAAATGTACTGTTTATCCGGGTATTTGTTCACAGTATCAGGTGGTAAAAGAAGATGTTATCTGAGCGCGACACTAAAAACGCGTGACAGGGGAAAGGGAAACCATGTGGCCTCAAGAAGCAAAAAAAAAAGAGCCTGTCTACTTTTCTGACAACCGCGATGAGGTGGACCAGGTACCTCATCAGGAAGAAAAGGCGATTGATATCTTGAAGAAGCACGTACATATTCACTCTAATGCTTGTAGGCTGCAAAATGCATACGCGTTAGCCCTCGAGAGCGTGCAGACAGCCCGCCCCCGCTAAGGCAGAAATAACATGATACATTTTTTTTTCTTTAATCGAAGTAGCAAAATAATTAAAAATGTAGATTAGCCCATCAAGCCCGTAGGCAGGATTTTTTTTTCGGGAAGGGGGGGGTGGCAATGAAAAACAATTGTTTTTGCCATTTTACTTCGGTAGAACACCCCCTCCATCTGAATTCGTGGAAGGGAATGGCGAGCACCTAGCCCCTACCCCCCTCCCCTCCATCTGACTACGGGCCTGTGGCGCACAATGCAAGCTCTTAACAGCCATTGTTGCCCCTGAAGTGAGCGCACACAGCAAGCGCCAATTTAACCAGTCATATTTCGTAAACAAAACAAATGAGGACATAAGTAATTGAAACCGTGTTTTGACCAGTGTAAACGCTCTTCGATAAAAAAAATCTTGCCATTTAGCTATTTCTTTCTTTTTTTACGCTCACTGTATGCAAAAAATCTTGCAGAGAAATGTTGCTAAACCCTTTTTTACGTTTTACAGTGTACTGAGTGTTTCTGTGTAAAATGGTAAATGCGCAACAGCGCATCAAAGTTTGCAAGTTTTTTTTTATTGCGGTAGCAATAATACGAAGACTCCCCGCTAGATTTTGCCGGCAGCGTCGACGTTATTCTTCACCATATATATATATATATATATATATATATATATATATATATATATATATAATGAGATCTAACAGACAGTAATGCCAAGGAATGTACAGGGGAAGTTATTAGAACCAATGGAATGTAAACGAGAAGAAAGAAAAGTGGATGAAAAAATAACCAGCCATGAGCAGGGATCGAACCTACAACCTTCGAATAACGCGTTCGATGCTCTAACCACTGAGCTACCACAGCGGCCTTCTCTCCATCCACTTTTTGGGGTTTATATGTGAATTTAGCATCGAACGCGTTATTCGAAGGTCGAAGGTTTGATTCCTGCTCACGGCTGGTTATTTTTTCATGGACTTTTCTTTCTTCTTATTTACATTTCATTGGTTCTAATAACTTCCCCTGTACATTCCTTGGCATTACTGTCTGTTAGATCTCATTATTAATGTGTTAAAACACGGAAATACGAGCCCTTAGGTATACACTTCTCTTCCTTATATATATATATACATATATATATATATATATATATATATATATATATATATATATATATATATATATATATATATATATATATATATATATATATATATATATATATATATGTTTCGACTTCTTGTGCCGCTACTGCTGGAGCCTCCAGCTACTTACTGCGAACTCATCGCACCGAAGAGTTCGCAGTAGGCCCTAATTATGTCAATATTTTCATGGACATACTCAAAAACGAATTTCTGACAAGCCGTTCGCTTAAACCATTGTACTACAAAAGGTACATAGACGATATATTCATGATTCGGCAGCACGGTGAACCTCATCTCTTATCGTTCATTCACGATTTTAACAACGCTCATCCGTCCATTTCATTCTTTCATACCTACTCAAGACAATCTATCAACTTTTTTGAAGTAACAGTGACGATGTGTGACGGCCAGCTTGCCACTGAAGTTTACAGAAAGCAAACTGATTCTCAACAGTACCTTCATTTCAATAGCAACCATGTCAAGCACTCTAAAACCAGCATACCCTATAGCCAGGCCCTTCGTTTTAAAAGAATATGCTCCCAAAAAAAACAATTTTAATTCCAGTTTTGCGCAGCTTCAGAGTGCTTTATCAAAACAGAAATACCCTTCCAAGATTATAGATGACGCCATAAAAGGGGCAAGTAACCAAGACTGCAATGCGCTTTTAAGCACCAAAAATAAACAGCCGGTCTTCTCCAGCACTAACCTTGTTCTAACATTTTCCGCGCCTGCGCAACACGTAAATGCCGTTTTAAGAAAGCACCATAATATACTTCTACAAAGCGAACGACTTAAATCAATTTTCCCAGAACCACCGCGTGTGACGTACAGAAGAGCGCAAAATCTGCGTGACCTACTCATGTCGTCAAAAAGCATACGCAGTAAACCTTACCGATGTTCACAGGCAGACAACATATACCGACACCATACCGATGTTCACAGGCAGACAAAGGGGAGATCAACAAACAAGTTGACGCTCTCCTCAGGCAAGGTGTTGTGAGGCCTTCATTATCGCCCTACGCCGCACCTGTCATTTTAGCAGAAAAGAAAGGTGAAGGACGCACTCGTCTATGTATTGACTACCGGAAACTCAATGCCATAACAAGGCACTGCGCGGTGCTCCCGACCGTGTTGAAGAAATTAGGTGCCTTTTCTCATCTTCTAACCACTACCAGCACCACCACCATAACGGTGCCCGAGTTTCAACCACTTCCGCGTATAGATGATATTCTTGACCACTTGAGAAAGGCGGAGTTTTTCACTACGTTGGAGGTAACGTCGGGATACTGGCATATCCAAATGCATCCTGACGATGTTCAGAAAACTGCATTTGTCACGCCTGATGGTCATTTTGAGTGGTTGGTAATGCCGTTTGGGTTGAAGAACGCTCCGGCTACATTTCAATGGAATGGAATGAAAAAACTTTATTTGGTACATTTGAAAGAACCATGAAATCAATAATAGCGAAACATCAGCTCACCAATGTTAGTAATTACTTTGATGATGTGGTCGTATACTCAGAGACATTTCATGATCATATACGACACCTTGAGGCGCTATTGAAAGCTCTCGCAACCGAGAACGTAAAACTCACACGAAAAAAGTGCCAATTTGCACACTGCAGCATTGAATACCTGGGCCACGAAATTTCACAAGGAACAGTGACACCTAAGCAAAGTAATGTGGCTGCCATACTCAAATTTCCGACCCCAAAACGAAAAAAAGATCTCCAGCATTTTCTGGGTACTGTAAACACCTATACCATCAGTATATCCCCCACTTCAGCGATACCGCTCTTCCACTCACAAAACTACTCCACAAAGGCAGCAAGTGGGTGTGGACAGAAGCATGCGAGCAAGCCTTTCGTGAACTGAAGCAGCGGATAATTGAAGAACCGGTGCTTCGCATATACCACTCTTCGAGACCATGTACTGTGTACTGTGACGCATCTGGCGAAGGCATTGGTGCAGTGCTGAAACAACCTGATGACAAAGGCAAAGAACATCCTGTTGCTTACTATTCCCGCAAACTACTTAAGCACGAGGAGAAATATGCTATTACAGAAAGAGAAAGTCTTGCCATTGTAGATGCTATTAAATGGCATTGCTACCTTCATGGAAAGTCATTCACTGTTGTAACAGATCCCTCTGCACTCCAGTGGCTGAACAATGTTAAAAATCCTCAAGGTCGTCTCTTCCGGTGGTCTTTAAAACTGTCAATGTATGATGTGAACATCAAACATCAAAAGGGCACAAGTAATGTCGAAGCAGATGCGCTCTCCATAGCCCCAATAGTTAATCTTCTGTCACACGACGACCTTCAGCAATGCAACAATGATGGTCCAAAGGGAACGCATTCATTGGAAAATAACATAATCATCATCAAAAGAAAAGGACTACGGAAAATATACGTGCCCCATGAACTACGTCCAACCGTTCTGAAGAATGCACATCAATATTTTGGGCATTTCGGAGTGAAGAAGACGCTATCACTCCTGTCTCCGCAATATTATTGGCCGCATATGGTAACCGATGTTTCCACTTACATTCGGCATTGTGATATATGCCAGAGATGCAAGAAGACGAAAACAAAAAAGTTTGGGACGCTTGAATCACTGCCTCCAGCTGAAGAGCCCTTCTACCTCTTTGCAATAGACACCATTCGAGGATTTTCTGGATATGGCTCGTCAAAAAGGTTTATACACTTGGTTATTGATCATGCGAGTCGCTACATATGGGCGTTTGCTCATAAAAGTGAGAACAGCGATGCCTACGTTTCATGCCTAAAAACGATTTTTTTTTCTTCTGGAAAACCACGGAAGCTCCTTTCAGATCGTGGAACAGGATTTACTGCAGGAATATTCAAGCAGTTTTTAAAACATAATCGTATACACCAACAATTAACCTCATCATCCACAATGCAACGGCATGAACGAGTGGACAAACCAGACTATCATAACGAGACTTAAATGTAAGATCAATGACGAACCACAGAAGTCTTGGACAAAGCTGCTTCCGGAGGTAATTGACGAATACAACAGAACAACCCACGAAGTGACCGGCTACGCACCTTCCTTCCTGATGTATGGAATTCCATCTTATCCTACTGTACTGGGACAACGAGAAGAAACTGTCGAAGAAGCGCGAAAAACTGCAGTTACGAATTCTATCACCTACCACAATAAGAACAAAGTCATTTATGATAGAAAATTTTTTCCGATTAAGTTTTAAGTCGGTGACTTTGTCCTTTACGAGACACCATGGCATCCCAACAACGGCAAACTGAGTTTTGTCATGGAAGAACCTTACAAGATTCTACGCAAGGTCTCAACAGTGATGAGATCAACCGCTCCGTGCTACCCTTAGGTAGAAACTCTGACATTGTGCAGGTTAGCAAACTGCGGCGTTATTTCGTACCTTCTGAACTGAGACTTTCTCGAGGGGAGGGGGAAGTGTGACGCATTAACAAGGTGATTCTAGAAGAAGCCGACGAAGAGGAAGTGCGCGTGCATTAGAATAAACGCATGGCATCTGGACCACGACGTGTCTCTATTTTGTAGCGTCACACACACACACATTATATATATATATATATATATATATATATATATATATATATATATATATATATATATATATATATATATATATATATATATATATATATATATATATATATATATAGCGCACCGCCTGCTGCGACTCAATTCAGTTTCCCCGTCGTCTCTAAATAGTGAGACGCGATCTTTTAATTGTACAGCTGCACCCACAGCAAGAGAACGCGCCCCGACTTCTGCAACGCGCGGTTCATATCGTTAATTACGTCGCACACGCACTCGCGAAATGCACGGTGGACGACGCATCGTTAATTCCTAACTCTGAGACACAATCTTGCACAGCAGCCGCGACTTCTGCAACGCGCGTTTTACGTTCATTCCGTTAATTAAAACGGCCAACGTCGCTCACGCACTCGCGAAATTCACCGCGGACGGCACGAAATCCTCACGAAGAAGCCATAACTATAGGGGCAAATGTTTTTGCCAAATCTGGTGACAATCTGGCAACAAGCACTATGAAATCCAAAGTCTGGCAACCGGGGTACGCAACGCCAAACAGACTTGAAAGTCTGGCAACTAAGGTACGCCACGCCAAACCACAAAACACCTATACATTACCAAACAGAATCTTGCCCAGCGATGCGAAATGAGAAGCATAGAGGAAAAAAAAAAGACAATACAGGACACTCCGCGAAACCTGGCCTCAGAAAGTGCGTCACGACTACGTAACGAACTAGTAGTGCTCTCACTAAACGTCAGAGGGCGCAAGCGCAAAAAAAACAGTTATAATCAATGCAACAAAATTATTTTCACAAAATAATAATTATACGCCCAAATTTGGTATGTTCTTTATACATAAAAACAGCTTATTCAACACACCTTACGTGATTATTTTTCTTCAGCCGTACTGTCATGAACACAACAACAACAACCATC